>NC_136429.1:148711491-149053991 GCF_052849685.1 Lactuca virosa | reverse complement strand
TGTAAGCCAAGACTTAGTGAGTTTCCCAAAATAGCATATGTCACAATACATATAATATGCATACAAACAATGGTTCACGACCTATCGTCGTTCCACCAATAACCTGTGCATCTGGACTTACAACTTATTATTGTTTTGTCGTCAACATGAGTCTATAGGCTCACAACCTTTCATCGTTCCACCGTCAACTCCTCATACAAATATATCAACGTATATATAATAGACAAACATATAAATGGTCTAACCCAACAATGCAACTAACTAAGCTAGTTTACTTGCCTAAAAATACACTATTGTATAACTACCTCCTAACATACAAAGGATAAAACCTACAACAGGTAGTTTTGCAGACAACTCGTCATGACACAACCTATAATATATTCTACTAGTTACTAACCATTTAAACACAACAACTATATAATTAGATTCTTTACTAATCCCAAAATATACTTCCATGACTATCAAATAAGGATCAACCTGTCAAGACAGTTGGGTAGGCAGGACCATTTCGGCATATAGATTTATAACAATAATCAGGTTTATAACAACAACTAAGGGTATAACTAGATAAGAGTAAATGACTAATCAACACATTTAAATAGAATAAATGACTAATTTAGTACTGATTGGTTTATAACAACAACTAAGGGTATAACTAGATAAGAGTAAGTATAACTTACTTGATTTGACAAAATCTAAATATTTGTGAGCAGAACTTCGATGCCTACTTTATTATATCTTTTCGAAACTGCCAGAGCTTTGCTAATGAACTATTGAAACTATAGAACGAGAAGTAGGATCATGAGGAACCGAAAAGCTCGAGGGTGAGAGAGAAATACTCATATGTCAGCGTTGGGTGAGCAGGGTGCTGGTTCGGAAACTGCTACATTCTCGATATATTCGGATAATCATAACTTTCTCATACGAGCTCCCCTTTTGACGTTATTTGTATGTACAGTTTCGTAATTCCGAGTACTACATCTTTATTTTGGATTTTAATAACTAATTCGTAATCTATTTTCACTTTATATATTATTAGGAATATAGAATAAATGTCCTTGCGAAATTCGTAACTTCTTCATAAGAGTTTCGTTCTCGATGTTCTTTATATCCACAAATTCGTATATACGTGGACATAAGCTATTATTAACATTACTTTAGCTAAAAAGTGATATATTTTCATTTAGTATTTATAATAAATACTGAAGAAATACATTGTAACGCGAAACTTCGAAAAATCATAGCTTCTTTATAAGACGTTAGAGTTTGGCAATCTTTAAACTTAGGGTTTCGTATTGAATTCTACTACAACTTTCATGATGATTAATTTGGATAAAACATTATATATTTCCACTTTGAATTTTATAGACACTCGTTATATTAAATTACACTGTGAAGTGAAAACGGGGTGTTACAACTCTCCCCCACTTGAATCAAATTTCGTCTTTGAAATCCATTATCGTAACAACTCAGGTAATGCTCATGTGTTGCATTATCTGTCTCTCAAGTTCATTCTGAACCCTTCTGGTGAAGTCACTACACCTTGTCCAAGTTGCCTTGTTACGCAAGGTCTTTAGTCCTTCTAGCAATAACCGAGATAAATTTCTTAAGTAATTCAGATGCTTAGGCACCTGAACCTTGTCTAAGGAAATCTATCATATCCCCGTCCTGGAATATACTTCCATAGTTGAGAGGCATTAAAAATGAATCCACATAGGTACTGGAGACCCTGGACTCTTGCTTATATAAATCTCATATTATTTGTTAATAAATCCACCTTCAGAAACAGAATCGTTCCTGTAGCCTGATTGACTTCTCCCTGTAACTCCATACAATACTACCTTCATACTGCACACACACCAAAAGTACTTCTGAACTCCCTAGCGCAACGATTTGGCCAGGAACGTACTACCACTTAAGGTTGCTTTAGACATACTATAGGTTTAATTTTTACCCCTAACACACAACCGTTCGAAAGCTATCATTAAACATACCATTATCGAACCTAATGTAAGTCTATATGATCCTGTCACGAGTATGAGTAGTGATTCTAGTCCACATATTCACTGAACTAAGCCTCAAGAGGTTATACCCGAACTACAATATGCATTCTGTACAACAACGATGTAAATAACTAAAGTCAGTTCTATCATTTTCTACAAATAGTATAGACTAATTATGACCTGATAGTAACATATGAATGCTAAGGACATCTATAGTGTTACATCAACCAGCCCAACATCAACCATGAATGTTGTAGCCCAACTACATTCTCACATCAGTCGTGAATGCCATAGCCTAGCTACAATGTTACGTCGAACAAGGAAATACAAGGCAATCTTTAACACGACCTTCGACCTGAGTCTTCCACCTTTCATCTAAGGGACCAAACTTCTACTTGGAGAAGTCGATATACCATATCCACCTGCCAAACTCTGAAAAATCTCTCATAGATGCTTATCAAGCTAATCCTTCGTCTCAGAAGAAACTTAAAGCGTCAGAAATCAATGAAGTATGTAGACTTGAAAGAGAGTCCATACGGTACTAGCACATATTCGTAATGACCGTAATGTGTTTGAACAACTAACTCATACATAAACTCTACTATCCTAATGACATGTCCTGTTGATTCATCGGATAACTCAGAATTGAGTGGTTAGTAATGGTGTATAAGGATCGGCCCATACACGAGACAAGAAACAAATTCGACAACACCAACAAGGCCCAAATACATATACGGGTCGACAGTCAACAACAGTAAGGTTCAAATCGATCATGCCGAATAGCAATAAACTATATCAAGGAAATCTTTTGTACGAATCCTTAGGCAACATTCCGGAAAACATGGAAAAAGCAGTATTAGTATATTGAATTTGAAGGTTTCTACCCTTGCAACCACCAGACACAAGCAATGCCAGTTAGAAAGGCAATGAACTAGAACAAACCGTATGTATAAAAGGGGATCAAGCACGCATATAAACGGTAAGATATCCTTTCCAAGGAAAATCAATTTTATCATAACCTCAAACCGACATCTGACATAGGCATCAAAGATCAATACCGAGTTCCATCCCTCGATATAACATTCTAACCTAGTGTTTGTCTCTCTTTTGCATCATGTACTCCAGAGTTCTCATTAGAGAAGGTTCTCATAGACCAACTACAACGTACCTAGTGATACCATGTAGCAACATTGGCGCCATCCGTAACTAAAAGATGTAAGATAAATCCTAAGAAACATGTACTATGATGGACTTAAGCATTAGCCCTATTAACTCAATCCCAATGTTCACACCCCTCACCACGATGACACCGAGTACAGTGCCACCAACAGTTGTCTCGTCCCAGCAGATGGAACCGATTCGATTTTGGGCACATATACAAGAAGAAAGAAGAACCACAAAGGAAATTGTCGACTAAGGGAAAGAAAATAAGACAAGTAGGCTCAGTAACGATCACATCAGATAGCAGTTCCAATATAGTTAGATTAAAAGCATCGATAGGACAACTCAAGTCTATCACATGAGATAATGAGCTAACGGTACAAGTCCTACCACTGCTATTGCAACAACATTTGACGACTACTACGACACTAGCATGACAAAATGAACCACCATACATATCGTTGCTGCTTCCATTCTTGTATGAACATTATCAAGCATATTGGCCCCCACAAGGCCATAAAGCTTATGTTATGCAATCCATCCTTTGAGATAAAGCAACACCATAAGTTAAATGGGCTGAATAAACAATAAACAACAACAGACTAAGAGACTTAACCAGGAACAATTACAATTGGAACGTCTTGAGGTCAGATAACTAGCCCCTTTTCTGAAGCATATATGAGTATCAACTACCAGCAGGAGAAAAATATACCAGAAATCTTGAAGTACGATGGATTACGCGATCCAGATGATCATATAGAAATTACAAGTGGACAATGGATTCTTATTAGCTCAACGAGAAATATTGGTGTATCTTCTTCCCCATTAACTTGTTAGGACCAACATGACTATGGTACAAAAGCCTAATACTAGAAAGCATACACGATATTAATTAGATAAAGGAAGAGTTTTTCGGTCACTTTATACAACAAAGAAGATATAGGGCAGACGCTCAAACCATCCTGGAATGTAGACAACGCGAGGACTTGTGACATCCATAAAATTCATAAAAATTTAAAACTTTTTCAAGCATCCAAAAACCATTACTTATTACAAAATGTTTTCAAAATAGTTTCATATCAGAGTATCCCAGAAATCAAAATCATGAAATGTGAAGAGGTGCACAATCAAGCCTTCGCCTTCCCGCGATCATCCGAAGTACCTGAAACAAAATAAACAACTGTAAGCCCAAAGCTTAGTGAGTTCCCCAAATACCCGCACAACAAATAACACACATATAATAACAGCATATTATGGGCCCAATCAACCATCGAGTTGGAATGCCCCAGGCCCTCAACCATCGGGTTGGAATGCCAACATAATATGGGTCCAATCATCCTCGGGATGGTATACCCTCGGCCCACAACCATCGGGTTGGAATGCCCACACACCATGAGTCCAATAATCCTTGGGATGGAATACTCTCGGCCTACAATCATCGGGTTAGAATGCCCCGGTCTGTTGGCTCTCACACAAAGCAGAAAAGCCTCAACCATCAATCAATCATGTGCACATATATCAGATGATCACATAACAATCTACACACAGTCAAACCGATCTACAGATCATTAAGCATAGCAACATCCTATCTACCAGGATACCAATCTAACCGATCATAACCATATAGAAACATCCTATCTACCAGGATACTGATCTAACAAATCTCACTAATAATAAAGCAGGATAACAATCCAAAGGGCCGGCCTTGGTGCCTTCGACCCTTGAGTATAGTGAGGAAAACTCACTTCACAAGTAGTGCTGTAGTGACAATATCCAACTCTCAATCACAGCTCCGAACTCAACCGCCTGTAACCACCATATGACTAATTCCATCAAAATCCCAAATTACCAAAATACCCCCATAAGTCAAACTTGGTCAACCCTGGTCAAAGTTAAAGTCAACGGTCAAGGTCAACAGTCCATGTTCACCCCAACTCGTCGAGTGCAGCTTACTGACTCATCGAGTTCCTTCAGAACTCAGAAACCATGAAAACTCGAGTCAACTCGCTGAGTTGCCAAACAACTCGTCGAGTCCATGTTGTGTTCAGAAGTTTGGGAAAACCTTAACCAACTCGTAGAGTTATCTCACCAACTCGCCGAGTTCACTCAGAATCCAGAAAGCGGGAAAACCCTCATCCAACTCGTCAAGTTGGCTAAGCAACTCGTCAGGTTCCTTAAGCCTTTTTCTCATTCAGACACTTTTAAGCGAACCCAAGGCTCCAAACTATAGATCTAGCCCCCTAGGGTGTAGTTACCACGTAAAGTTGCCAACTTTACATGCATACAGGGCCTCAAGAGGCTAAAACACCCAATACTAAGCTTAGGAAGAGGTTTAGGGCATGGAGAAGGGCCAAGACTAGATAAAGTCGACAACTCTATGTCCGTAGGGCCTAGAGGAGTTCAGATCTGAGACCATGTCCTCATGACAAGCTCAAACCCGAGAATGACTCCATTTTGCACCAAAAATGACCATATACTCTCATAAGAGGAGATCTAAGAAATGGAAAGCCATGGTAAAGATTTTTTACCTCCAAATGATTGCTAACATAGAGTAGATGTAGGATCTACTGCTTCTCCCTTTGCTCCAACCTCTTTAAGCTCCAAGTTCCTTCACAACACACCAAAATCACTCTCCAAGGCTCTCACACACACTCAAGAAGGTATAAGGCTCGAACTAGGGTTTCTATGGACTGTAAAGTGATAAGGGAGCCCGGTGAAGGGACTTAAGGTCCTTTAAATAGGGTGAAAACCCTAAAAATTAGGGTTTTCATGCACAACCTCAACTCATCGAGTTGGGGTCCTCCAACTCGTCAAGTAGGTTCCATAAACCACGCGGCCTGATCGGTTTCTACACGACAATTTGGGGCCTCAAACTCGTCGAGTAGGCCTTAAATGATGTATAAAAATTCTTGAAATTCATACCTGAAAATTGGGATGTTAGAAATAATTAAGTGTTTTTGTCCACCATTTTAACAAAGCCACTCTCAACGCCCCATAAAGAGCAGATAGCAGGGTAATAACTGCGTTTACCTATAGATTACACACATGAGTCTTATTCAAAAAATTAGTGGGCAAGCCGCCAAAATCAAGAAAGGACATGATGGAAAGAGTTCATCGGTACATGAAAAAAGAAAAAGCAACACTTAAGAAGATAAAAACTGATTAGGGAGAAAAAAACCCTTAACGAGATAACCGCACACCCTATATGCGAACTCAATTTCAGGACCATCAAATGTACAACAGTGCATGACCATCCTGATTAAATTGTTTCCCGCACAAAACCAGAATCATCAAATAACACGGAGCAAAGGAAGGAAAAATGTAGCAACAATTGGTGAAAGCAAAAAGAATAATGGAGGAAAAGCAGGAGAAAAATCGAGAAACAAGGATCAGAGTAAATATTACGAGTTCCATGAATCCACCGGGCATGATACCAATGAGTGCACAATGCTATTCCTTGAATTAGAAAATAAGATGCAATCTAGATATCTTACTGACTTGATAAAAGGTTCAGGCAGTCCAAGCAATTCGATGCGGATCACGAGTGGGATAATTATAGATTTACTTTTGATAAATGGGATTACAATAACAACAATCATAAAGGAGATGACCCTATAGTTATATGCGTTTTCAATGGAAAGAATTACATAAACGAAATTTACGTGAACAATGGTAGCTCAACAAACGTTATGTATAAGCACTTTTACAACCAACTCCTGAGTCATGTCCAGAAGAAAATAAATCCACCTAAAACTCATCTAATCATCTTTTCAGGACATAATGTGTGGCAGGAAGGGACAATCACGCTACCACTTACCTTAGTAGACTATGACAATGACATGAATGACACTAAACTAGTCAGGTTTGTCATCATCAACGCATCATCGCCATATGACATGATTTTTAGAAGAACGAAAAATGCATAAGTTCAGGACCTTAGCTTCAACCATCCATGGTGTGGTAAAGTTCCATACAATGTTAGGGATCAGGAAAAATCCGAAAAAGAAAAGAATAGGGCAAACAAAGCAAGACCAAAAAAAGAACAATATAAAAACCAGTGATGGCAATTCAACATATTTGAAAGAAAGAAAAATACCTACCATCAAATCAAATAGGGACGGGTACCGCGAAGAGGGATGAAAGAATAAATAACATAACGCGCTAAGATCAGAGGCAAGCAACAGTCTGAGAGAAGCATTCAGGATATTGGCCGAAGCGGCACCATGGAAAGTACAGGAAAAAGATGCTTCAGTAGTTTTGAAACAATTCATGTTAACGATAAATATATCACCAAATAATGATCAAGAAGAAGATAAGGGCCACAAAAGGAAAGCAAAATGAAGTGATAGGAATACGAACCAGAGAAGGACCCCAACCAATCAACAAGAAAAATGGTTAAGAAAGCCAAATAAACAAAAATAAGGGTGAATATAGGCCATACAAGGGAAGTAAGAAAAGCAAACCAAAAGTGAAGAGACAATGGAAACAGAAAGCGACAACTAGATGCTTGAGAGCAGTTTATGACAGAGATACAAAGGAAGGAATAATTACGCATGTTACGAGAGAAGATATTCAAGAAAACGTGCCACATATATTTTTCTTCGTATCATGCGGATTCAAGAAGCGACACACGAAAAGGAGGGAAACGACGGAACCAACGAACTCTGACAAGAACATAAGGAAAGAGTAGATCCATCGCAACACTAGCAGAGGCTGGTTAGACACATCCCAAGTAGTTACTTTGAAAAAGCAAGAATGATGTTCTACATAATGAATAACTATAAATGATATGAGAGCAATGACCATTTCGTTCAGAGTTAATGAAACAACGGTTGATTGATTGCTTAGACAAAGAATACAATTATTATATAAGTGTAGCTCGGTCAATCGAATTCATCGACATGTTGGTCAAGTGTAACACCTTGACCAATGCTACCCACTTAGCCAAAGACTGCACTTATTCTATATGTGTAGCTCAGTCATCCGGCTACACCGACATGTTGGTCAAACTCAACACCTTGACCAAGGCTACCCGCTTAGCAAAAGAATACAATTATTCTATAAGTATAGCTCGATTATCCGGTTACACCGACATGTTGGTCAAACGCAACACCTTGACCACGGCTACCGACTTATAGAAAAAAATATAATTATTCTATAGTTGTAGCTCGGTCATCCGACTACACCAACATGTTGGCAAAACGTAACATTTTGACCAAGGATACCCACTTAGCCAAAGAATATAATTATTCTACAAGTGTATCTTTGTCAGCCGACTACATCGACATGTTGGTCAAATGCAACACCTTGACCAAGGCTATCTACTTAGCTAAAGACTACAGTTATTCTATAAGTGTAGCTCGGTCAGCCGACTACACCGATGTGTTGGTCAAACACAACACCTTGACCAAGGCTAACTGCTCAGCCAAAGAATACAATTTATTTGTAAATGTAGCTCAGTCAACCGACTATAATAATACATTGGTCAAATGTAGTACTGTGACCAAGGCTATCTGTTGTGATAACTAAATACAACCATTCCCTAATTATAACTCGATCGGCTGTCTAAAATCATGCATACAATCTCTTAACAAAGAATACTTTTATAGCTAGAAATACAACTATTAAAGTATGGTTCGGACATAAGGAAACCCTTACCTCGACCAACTGGTTAACCAACAAGAGAAATTTTACTGGGCATGAACAAAAGGTAACAACATAATGAGGAGAACAAACCAAACCATAAAATAAGAAATTTTGAAAACACAACAAGAGTTAAACAAAAGTAGCCAAACTTATACAAAACAGTCAAGATAAATTGTAGGAAATAAGGAAGGACACACATATGAAGTAAACAATTTAAGAAAGATCACAAGTCTTAATCAAAACCTAAACCATACCAAACCAAACACAAAACAATTGTCAAATATATCCTAAAAAGCTGCAAGAATCACCAAATCCAAGTCATTTACAACTACCATTTACACCTCATTATTACCTCCACAGCTTGTAGAAGCTTTACGATCAACACAATCAGACACCAGACACCAGAATTGATCCACAAAGTTTAAGGGAAACCCCAGCTCAGTAAGGTAGTCACTGCAGAACATCGCAAAAAATGCTTCCTCCATTCGTTGTAACAGGGTAGAATCATACAAAGGCATATTATTAAACGTGACACGAGTATTTGAAGAGTTCTCATGGAGAATTTGAGTTCAATGGAGCACTTAGAACTAAATGGAGCACTTGGGGATCATGGAGGTGGTAAGAAAGGAACAGATCATCTGAGAAGGGAATGGATCATCTAACAAAGGAACGAATCTTCTAAAAGGGGGTATGGAGTACTTGGAAGAGGTATGGAGCACCTTGGTGCATGGATCCGCCATCCATTCTCAAGGTCTGCCACTCTAAGCATAGATGCATTACTCTTGAAGCATGGTGTACCATTTGAAAAGGTGATACAATATTGGCAATCCAAATGCGCCACTAAAGAAGGAGATATGCCACTTTGGAAGGAGGATGTGCCACTTAGAAGCCTCATCTGCCATTGTGCGCCATTCTTGGAGGAGATGTGCCAACCCTTGCATAATATGCTCCATCATCATGCTAGATGTTCCATCTTGGTGAAAGAAGCACCATTTGGTTCCCTGATGAGTCGTGATATGCCTTGATGAGCCACGTAGGCTATAAAGTCCTCTATGATGCTCATTGTTCAAGGATGATTAGAAGTCGAAGATGCCCATGGAATACAACATGATGTGCCACCATGATAGATGATGTGCAACTAGTGTTCATGATCCATTACCTGTGCATCATGATGCTCCACTATGGCTCATAGTACTCCATCATGTGCGTTGTTGATGCTCATGTGTTGTATGACATGGTAAATGATCTAGAAGCTACTGCATGGTCGATTATGATTGGTTGACACCTTTCATGGGCCTATAGGCCAATTGGCTTGGCCCATTAGGGTTTTAGGATGGATCCCTTCAGTATAAATAAGGATGCCTGCTAGTTATTTGAAGTGTATTGTATTATGGAGTAATAGGCAAATCTCTATTGAAATTCTACTTGTAACCTCTGTTTGAGAGATCATAAGTAAAGAATACTCCCCTCCTGCCTGACGACATAGGCCACCTTGACCGAACCACATAAATACTCTGTCTTGTGTGCTTTTGGTTTTGCTAGATTTCCATTTTACTTCCTAACAAGTGATATCAGAGCTGCGATTTGTGTTCTTATGATTGAAGATGTCTATGAAAAAGTTTGATTTTGAGAATTTTAGTGATTCAAAAGCCTTTAATTTGTGGAAGGTGAAGTTGAGGGCTCTTCTGGTTCAACAAGGATATGTAGCGGCGACACTAGAAAGAGAGGCAAAACTGCCAAAGGACATGGCGGCTGAAAAGAAGGCGGACATTCTGATGAAGGCACATAATGCTATTCTGTTGAGTTTGACAGATGAAGTACTGAGGGAGGTCGTGGATCAAACAACTTCTTATGGGTTATGGGAGAAACTTTGTGACAAGTACTAGAAAAACAACCTAAAGAATAGGTTGTATCAGAAGCAACGTTTTTACACTCTCAGAATGTATGAAAGTACCAAAGAGAAAGATCATATGGATAACTTTAATCATATCATCTTGGATCTATAAGGGGTTGATGTGAAGGTTGAAGATGAAGATCAAGCACTCATTCTCTTATGTTCTCTTCCGAACTCATATTTGAATTTGGTTGATACCATGCTCTAGGGTAGGATGATGATCACCGTGAATGATGTGAAGGATTCTATTGTGACATCCCTAATTTACGGCCAAAAAAGTCCGATTTGTTTATGCTTATTTAAAAATCATAGTATCCTTTTTGAAGAATAATATTGCGGAATTTGTTCCTAGAAAACATGATAATGATATTATCAAAGCATTTCTGAAGAAATATATTTTATTTATATTAAAACATTGGGATGTCATCGTTAATACAGAAACATAAGCATAACGAAATATTACAAACCTTACAGTAATTAAACTAGTGGCCTAATACTCCTTGAATCTCTCAGCAGAATGTATCTTTAATATCGCTACCTGTGATACAATAAACTGAGTGCCTTAGGTTGGGAAACCTGGTGAGTACAAAGGGTTTTCAACCCACAATAATATACTTCATATGTTTAATTATCAAACAATTAATCTGATTTCCCATCCCCATTATCTTCTTTATTCTTAAGGATCTACCCTAAGGATAATTTATGCTGACAGTACTAGTTCAGGGATTCCTCCATAATACTTGTCAGTAGGTATTCTTCAATATTCATTCCTAAGGATTTGTCTTGAGGAATAGGAGGTGCTAGGGAAAGTAATAGAGGCTTTGGGGTGTTTGGTAGAGAAATGGATGAGAAGGTGTGAAGAAAAGAGTGAGAAATGAGCTCTATTTATAGTTGCCAGCGCTTGAGTACGCGAGGCGTACTCAAGAGTTACGCTGGGCGTAATGGGTAAAACAGCAGTACGCTGTGCGTACTTCGAGCTAAGCTGGGCGTATCGAGTCCAGGTGTCACGATCTCGTTCCAAGCCGTGGGTAAGAAGTAGTTGCCCAGATGTTGCGACATGTCACTCCGGGGTTTAATCCAAAAATTAATTATCTTCTAAAATTCATAACTTTTGCATACGAGCTCCGTTTTTGACGTTTTTTATATACACGTGTAGGTAGTGACATGATCTACAACTTTCGTTTAGACTATGTCGGCTAATTTTGACTTTATTTTTTAAATAATATTTTAACATGATTATACAGTTAAAGTCCGTTAAAAATTCATAACTTTGTCATCCGACGTCCGTTTTTGGCTGTCTTTATATCGTTGAGCTCTTATTAACGAGATCTTCAAGTCTTGTTTAGGTTGTGTTGGCTAATAATCGATCGATCTAAAATTTGATTTTTGGGCTGTATACTGCTATGTAAGATCTTATAAAAATCATAACTTCCTCAAATGAAGATCTTGATATGATGGATTTTGAGAATAAGGTTATTTATGGTTTATTAATATATTACAAGTATAATATATTAATATGAGATTATTTAATTAGTATTGATCAAGAATTAATTTGGAATTAATTTTGTGGTCAAAAGAGACTAATTAAATATATGGGGATTGATTATGTAAATCAGTGATTCTTGTAGTGTGGGCTAACGATCCATGATTATTTAGATGGGCTAAACCAATAATTTAATCCATGGATAGTCCATGGAGGTTAAACCCATGGAGCATAAGAATGTGGAAAGTCATGGAGCATTAGGGCTTACAAAGTGTAACCCTAGCATGTGCAACACTATAAATAGAACCCTCCATGAGCCAAAATCGGTTACACCATCTCTTTGAGATAAGTAGCTTATTCTCTTAATTCATCCTTTTGCATGTTGGTGTTTGTGAACCATTATAGGCATCACACTTGAGGTGCTCAAGCTTTCAAAGGTCAAGAACTACTAGTCCTTAAAAAGGTATGTCATCTAACTAGATGTATTATGCATGTATAATAGAAAAAAATAGATCCAAAGCATTTAGGGTTGCATGTGCACCATAGGAGTGTTATAGTGCTCAAAACCCAACAGTGGTATCAGAGCCTAGGGTTGTTTTCTATTATATTTGATGATTACTAGTTTTTCAAAGTTTAAAAAGTTGAAATTTTGGCATCTGACTGGTGAACTCGCCGAGTCCATGAACAGACACGACGAGTCCATTCAGTAACAGAGCAACTCGTCGAGTCCAGTTCATGTACTCGACGAGTTGAAGGCACTGTTTGCAGAATTTCAAGTTTCTTGGCCTGGTTTGGATTGGGAACACTACCACCAACTGTTTTGGATCATTGGAAATGTTTTATATGATATGGTAGTGCTTGTACTCATCCAACTACAAGATACTTGTCAAAGTTGTAAAATAATTGTTGTTTTTATATGATAAAAACAATTGCCTTCAAATTGTTGACTAGAAATTATCTTGATTATGAGTTTAGTTAGATCATAGATTATGTGATTATTTTAGTTGTTAGAAAAATGATCTAAATGTTTTTTAATGACCTCCATAACTTGTCCTCAAGTTATGGAAAATGAAAGGTCTCATACAAAATCCAATTAAACTCATAAGTTATGAATGTGAAGAGTTTTGACAAGTTTCAAAACTTGCCCTCAAGTTTTGGAATTTGTAAAGTCACACTAATGAAACTTTAATTCCAAACCCTAGAGTTTTAAAAGTTAAAATTCAACCCTTATACTTTATAATATTATAAGTTTAATAATATATATATATATATATATATATATATATATATATATATATATATATATATATATATATATATATATATATATATATATATAAAAGACAAGTCGGTTTTACCGTTAGTAGGCCTCATTCACGAAGCCGGTCTATAAGGGGGTATAAGGTTACTGCCTATAAAATGGTAGTTTAATGGGTGTCCATTCTCACCCACCGCTTCCTTGACTAGTGGAGGGTCGTTAGCCGAACGGGTAGGATAGGACATTAATTCCCCCTCATTAAAAGTATAATGATTAAAATATAAAGTAACTAAACTTTTATTAAATTTCCCAATCTTAGTTACTTTAGGAAAATGTGAAAATGGTGCTAATCCATGAAATTACACTTTGCACCTTGTTAAGTCGTTAGTGGAGCATGTGTGGTTATCTGGCACACTAATTTGGGTCTGACAATGTGTGGCAAAGGGTAACTTGATGTTAATCATAGATCAATGGAGCGTGTGTGGTTAACCGACACATTGATTAGGTGATCTGTAACATTGGGTGTACCAAGTTAATTTGCATGGTTATTCACACCTTGTTTATGATCCTCGGCATCCCAGTCACAAACTTGAAAGGCACAATCGTGATTTAAACATACCATTGAAAAAGTTCAATGAATCTCAAAGATCTAGGAATTTCAATCCAATTAAAACTTAATAATCTATTTCGTTTTTCATGTTGAAAATTGGTAAATCGTCATTTACTTACCTTCAAATATTTTACAATTGGATTACGGCATCCATTTTTGCAATTGTAGAATATTGTGTTGGGTCCTAGCCTTAATATTTCATTTGGGTGTAATATTAAGGATTATAATCTAATCTAAACTTTGTTCTTCTTCTTTTATAGATGTCTATCCCAAACAATGCTTCCAACCCAATCCCTTCAAGCTCTTTCTCCCTCATGAACCTATGTGGGAGGGTCATTTTCGATGGCTCGAACTTCAATTACTGGATTCGAAACATCTGAATGGCTATTCGCTATGAGGACAAAGAATATGTCCTAGATAAAGGGCTTAAATAGATTGATGTCACCACTGCTACTCCCGAACAAATCGTTGAACACACTACTCAAGAGAGGGATGCGACAAAGGTGTCGTGTCTTATGATTACAACCATGACTGCTGAGCTGCAGAAGTCCTATGAGGACTACTATCCTTTTGAAATGTATCAAGATTTGATGGAAAGATACCATCAAAGTGCTCGGCAGGAGAGGTATGAGATCATTGCCTCCATGATCACAACGAAAATTAAGGATGGTGAACCCATCACGACCCACTTTCAAAAGATGCAGAGATTTGTGGACCGCTTGCTTAAATTAAATGTCAATTTTGATGAAGAGTTGTCCGTAAATATTATTCTACACTCTTTACCTTCTTGGTATGATCAGTTTCGCATGACCTATCATATGAACAAGGAGGAGGTCACTCTTAGCAAGCTTCAAGGCCTTCTTAGGACTGCAGAAAGCAACCTGAGAGGCAAGTTGGTTGTGTCTACTCCTACTACTACTACTTCTGCCCCTGTTCTGGCAATCAGACATGGGAAGGGAAAGAAGAGGAAGGCTCCCTACAAGAGCCGCAAGGGAAAGTCTCTTGATGGAACCTCTTGAAGTGGGACCAAAGATGGTTCTGCTAATCCCTTTTTCAATCCGAAGGAAGCAGAGTGCTTCCACTGTCATGAAAAAGGGAACTGGAAACGAAACTGCCCCAAGTACTTGCAGGATATAAAGGATGGCAAGATCAAGCCCTTCTTTACAGGTATTTACACTATTCAATCTAATAACTCATCACATGCTAATTCTTGGGTCCTTAATACAGGTTGTGGTATTCACATTTGTTCTGATTTGTAGGGACTAAAAAGAAGTAGGGATGTGGAGCACGAGAAGATAAACTTAATCATGGGAAATAGGAAAGTGTCGCCTGTGGCCAAGATTGGAGTTTATTCTTTATTTCTTAGTAATGGTTTAAATTTAGATTTGAATAATTGTTGTTACTCATTCGATATGGCGAGAAATGTTATTTCCTTTCACAGTTTGTATAAACAATGTTTTACCTTTTCCTTTAATAATGAAAATGGTGGTATTTATGCTTATTGTAATGGTGTATTTTATTTTGAAACCCTACCTTGCAATGGTATATATGAAACTGTGATGGTTGTAGATAACTTAGGAAATAATGTGTTGAATATTGATTCTTCCAATGATTTGGATAAGGCATGCTTGTGGCATTGTCATCTTGGAGATGTCAACAAGAAGCGCATAGACCAACTCCAAAAGGATGGAGTTTTGGAGTCATTCGACTTAAATTCGGATGACACCTACGAATATTGTTTACTTGGAAAGATGACCAAGTCATCATTCATTGGTACTTGTGAAAGGGGTGAAGGTCTGTTGGATCTCATACACACTGATGTGTGTGGACCATTCAGAACCGCCACAAGGGATGCTAACCGCTTCTATGTGACTTTTACTGATGATTATAGTAGATATAGGTATATTTACTTAATCAAGCATAAGTCGAAAACTTTTGAAAGGTTCAAGGAGTTTAAACAAGAAATGGAGAATCAATTGGGCAGGAAGATAAAGATGCTGCGATCCGATCGAGGAGGGGAGTATCTTAGTATCGAGTTCCTAGACTATCTTAAGGAATGTGGAATTGTTTTACAAATGACGCCACCTAGGACACCACAGCTTAATGGTGTGGCTAAGAGGCGCAATAGAACCTTGCTATACATGGTTCGTTCCGTGATGAGTCGAGCTTCGTTACCTATCTCATTCTAGGGGTATGCCTTAGAGACTGCCGCCCATATCCTTAATCTAGTCCCTACCAAAAAGGTTTCCATAACACCTCATGAGATGTGGATAGGGAAAGTTCCCACATTAGACCATATCAAAGTTTGGGGTTGCGAGGCTTTTGTGAGAAAAGAAACTCACGACAAGCTCGAACCTCGGAGTGAGCGATGTATTTTCATCGGCTACCCATAGAAATCCTTTGGATATCTCTTCTACAGACCGAGTGACAATGTTGTCTTCGTTGCAAGGAGAGGAGACTTTCGCGAGAGAGAACTCATAGGCCAAGGAAACAGTGGGATGCAAATGGACCTTGAAGAGCTTCAAGAGTCAAGTGGTGAAGGAACCTCAAACACTAGCAATCAACCTGAGGAGGAACCTCAAACACTAGCAATACACCTGAGTTTTATGGTTTCCATCTTACTACTGAAGGTGATACATTTATCAGTGATATCACACTGGTAAAATTGGATGAACCTAACAACTACAAGGAAGCCATGGCGGGCCCCGAGTCTGTAAAATGGAAAGAGGCTATGGGCAGCGAGATTCAGTCCATGTATGACAATCAAGTTTGAAACTTGGTTGATAATGTACCGGATCGTAAGACAGTCGGGTGCAAATGGATCTTCAAGAAGAAGACCGACATGGATGGGAAAGTACACACATATAAAGCACGACTGGTTGCGAAGGGATTTACTCAAAGTTTGGGAGTTGACTATGATGAGACCTTCTCACCAGTAGCAAAGATTAAATCTATAAGGGTTATGTTGGACATAGCTGCATTTCATGATTATGAAATATGGCAAATGGATGTCAAAACCATTTTCCTTAATGGAAAGTTGGATGAAGATGTTTACATGAGTCAGCCAGTGGGTTTTGTCAATGCAAAGTACCCTAATAGAGTGTGTAAGCTTGAGAAATCCATTTATGGATTGAAGCAAGCATTTCGTAGATCGAATCTTTGTTTTGCTGAGAAATTCAAAGAGTTTGGATTTTCGAGAAGCGAGGATGAGTCCTGTGTATATGTCAAAGCTAGTGGGAGTATAGTGAGATTTCTGATATTGTATGTAGATGACATACTACTCATAGGAAATGACATCCCAAACTTGCAGGAGGTCAAGTCCTGGCTTGGGAAGTGTTTCGCTATGAAGGACCTCGGAGAAGCTGCTTATATCCTACGGATACGGATATTGAGAAAAAGAAGTAAATGATCAATAGGACTTAGTCAAAGTACATACTCATGCTTGATGTGACTGTTATGCCTGTTGCGACGTTCTTCAGGAGTCAGAATCGGTAAGATATTTGTCACCCTAGACTGGCCCCGTCTAGCTGTAGGGAACAGCTCAGGTTTGGGGGTGTCAATCCCCATATAGATCTATACACAACTATCTCGCTCTCCCTCCAGGGGACTCTTGTTATAATTACAGGACTTAGAGTGTACGCTAGGTAGGTACGTTGAAGGTAGTGTCTCATTAGAGCATTAACGGATTTACGCAATTTCGAATCCCTTTATTAAATAATGAAATGACTCTACTAGTGCAAATTTGTGACAGGTGTTTTATGACACGCGATTCACATGTTTCATAACATTCAGTTTATGACATGCGTTTTACAAAATTCATGACATGCAGTTTGTTATCCATGCGTTATGAGCTTTATGACATACTGTTTATGACACGCAAACCTTTCTTTCAAAATTCTGTTTTGTATACCATTTTGGTTAAACTATTTATAACACTTAATATAAATAGTCATTAATAAATATATCTAGTTCTAACATATGGTGTAAAAAAATAGCATAATATTTTGGGTTTTAAACTATCAAAGTAGTGACAACTTAATTACAACTATTTTACTAATAAAAATTATTTTTAGTAAAATATCAAACTTTGTGTTTTTGTTTAACGTCCTTTTTACCAATTATTGCAAGTTTTGCAGCACAAAATATGTTGTTTTGGTTTGACTTTAATAAGTCACGATTTTTATAATACCACAAATGATAAAGTTTATATTTTATCCAAATATTTGTGTAGGTTTTTAAAAAGGAGAGCATGTATGTATCCAAGAGTTAAACATGCGTGGACATATACACACCATGATTTCGAATTTCTTGAGTGAACAACCCATATCCACAAATTTTTATGTAACAAATATGTTAATAAACACGTTCATCACGATTTTTATGAAGCTACATAAGAAAATAATCTTTTTACACAAGTACTTACTCCATATCCAACACAAAACTAAGATGCATGCAATTATCCAATGGATAAACTTATTCTAGCATACATGAAGCTTGCAAATCACGATTTTATGGTGTGTTAGCATGTGGTATTTATCATTTTAAACACAAATCGTTACATAAACATATAAGTGCATGCAAATATCCAATGGTTAAACGAAACTTGACAGTATCCCCCCCCCCCCCCCCCCGAAAAGCATGAAAAAACACGAAAAGATGGGGGTATAAAGCTCACCTTGGTATTTTTTTGTGAGTTGTAGGAAGGAAAGTGAAGAGATTTCGAGCCTAGTCTTGAGCTTGAAGAGGTTCTCGAAAATGAGTGATGTTCTAAGAATCATACACACTAAAATGGGCGTGTAAATAGAATGATCTTAACACTAACATGTATATATAAGCACTAGAGTTTTACAAGGAACTTACCAAGTTCTTGTGAGTTGCTTGAAGTGAAAACCCTTGAGAATGGCACACACGATTTTTTAAAGAGAAGATGAGAGGAAGTTCTTGAGAGTGAAGTGAGTGAAAGATTTTTGTGATGTGTGTGGGTGTGGGATCGGCCGCAAGTATAAGAGGGAGGAGGGAATTGAGTGCCTTGATGCATGGTGGTCCATAAGGTGTTGTGCATGGATGCATGAGGGGTAGTTAGGTACCTTGCTTGGTTGCTTGATGGTCCATGAGGAGTAAACCTATTAGGTGGCACTTAAATTAATCAACCCTTTTTTTGTTTTTTTGTCTCATGCTCAAACCAAATTCTTTATTTAGGGGGGGAGGGTTTTCGGTTTTTCGGGTGGCCGAAAACACCCTATATGCTTAAAGGGTTTTCGGGTTTGGAGTGTACATGGGCTTTTGGGCTTAATTTGTCCCAACAAGTGGGTTTTCGGTCCAATAAGGCCCAAAGAAATGGGTTTTCGGTCCAATAAGGTAGTTGGGCCGAGAACTCTAAGCAAAGCCCAAAATTTGGTTTTGTCTAACTATTGGATCAAACTTGGGCTTTCATGAGGTTATGAAAACTTGATTCTAAGTGTGTACATATGTATTCAAATAACATTGTAGTTTGAATTTCACTTATTTTGATGCAACAAGGTTACATAGAGGAATTGTTTTGGACAAGCTTTCCAATCTCAACCCTAAATTGCTAGTTGTGACATAAACCATCGCTTTGGCAAAGAACTTCTATTAGGAATGGAATCACGTCTCACAAAGAAAAACCACTCCATCCAAGCACCATCGTTATGCTTGGACTTTAGAACAAGAAGTGGTTTGTCTGGTTTTACTGTGAACAAGAAACGAGAAGAGCCAAAGGTGGAAAGATCATAAATAGAAGGCAACTCGGCTAAACCAATGTCCAATTTTTAGACTGATTTAGATGATCGACCCAATAAAGGATCCTCCAAACCGTTGGCATAACCTGGACATGGGAGAGTTGGGTGACGTAAAATAAATTAGAGATGATACCGGAGAAAGGATAAGTTAGACCTAGAGAGAAAGGGTATTTTGGGAAGCAAACCCAAGTGGGTTAGACGAAATCTGATTGGACCAAGGCATCAAAAGGCTTGAAGACAACACCATTAGGAAAAGCGCCTTTATTCTTCAAAGATTAAATATCCTCATTGTCGAAAGAATATGACTCATCGTCAGCCAGGAAGTTTTGATCAGTAAAATCATCATCGGAAGGAGGAAGGATGCTAGCACGAGAACGAGCAATTTTCTTTCCCATGATTAGAAAAGAAGGAAAACGAAAGCAAAAAAGGAAGAAGAAAGTACCTTTGATGATTAAGAGTAAAGTTGGGAAGGTAAAGGAAATCGTGAATAAATTAGCTTATTTATTGTGGTGACGGATTAGAGATAATATGATTTCACTGCGTAATGATGGTTATGGAATAGATAAATTTCATCTGTTAGGGTTCGAAATTCAAATTCCTTATCTTTATTTATTTAAAATTATACCTTTAATATTTAAGAATAACCTAAATATCTTGCAGGTATAATTTGGGGGCAATTGTGTGGGCAAAGATCCTCAACCTTATTCAGGATCCTCGATCTTCATGATCTTTCAGGATCCCAAATCATTCTCAGGATCCTGACCATTGTTATTTTTATCTCCTAACACTCTTAATAGTCATATTTCTATTTTTTTTCTCACATGTGTAGAAATGGTCAATATAAGACGCATTCTCAACGAAGAATCACTTATACCAAGCTTAAGACCCGGGAATACCAAGTCAAACAACTTGCATATACTCATTCAAGAGGATCTCGAAAATATCAGACTTATTATTTCTTAGTCTAGACTATAAATACACCTGTAATACACATACTACAGACACAATTATCTCTATCTTCATCATTTTTGTAATCTCACATTCAAATCAATAAAAATAACAATGCATGTGATCATTATCACCTTCTAATGTTTTATTCCAGAGATCCTATAAAGGATCAAAGGATTTCATTGTAATTCATTTGTCTTACTTTGATCATTATTCGACGTTTGCTTAAACTCTACAGCCTCTCATACAATTTGGTTGAAAAATACTTGATTAATTTTTTACCAAAACAATATATATATATATATATATATATATATATATATATATATATATATATATATATATATATATATATATATATATATATATATATATGACTCCATAAGCCCATTTTCATTAAAATATAAAAGTTATGACATATATTAAAAAAAAGCAGAAGTATAAAACATATTATTTCTTTGATGCGAGTACAATCATGCTAGACCCTTCCCATGATTATAGAAAGATCCTAAAAATAGTTAAACTGTAACCGTAAGCCAATTGTTAGTGAGTTCCCTAAAATACCATATATCACAATACATATACAATGCATACAAACAATGCTTCACGACCTTTCGTCGTTCGACCAATAAAGTGTGTATTTGGACTCACAGCCTATCACTGCTCCATCGCCAAGATGAGTCTATAGGATCACAACTGTTCGCCATCTTGCCATCAATCTCTCTCTCATATATATATATATATATATATATATATATATATATATATATATATATATATATATATATATATATATATATAATAGACAAACAGCTAAACGGTCCATTCCAACAGGCAACTAACTAAGTTAGTCTACTTTCCTAACATCACACTATAGTGTAACTACCTCCTAACATATAGATGATACATATTTTAATATATAGTATAGTGAGAAAACCCACATGAACAATCTTGAAACAACTAAGTAGGTAGTTTTGCAGACCGCTCTACACGAACACAACTTCTAATATACTATACTAGTTACAGACCATTTCAACATAACAACTATATAATTAGATCATTCACTAATCCCAAAATATACTTGTATGGCTATCCAATAACCTAGCTAATTTGTCTAACCTAGACACCATTCCCGTATGTAGACCAATCAAAATATTTAACGAGAATAAATGAGTATTGCAGTACTTATAGGATCAAAATAACGACTAAGGGTATAAATAAACAAGAGTAAGTATAACTTACTTGATTTGAAGAAATCCAAATATTCGCAAGCATAAATTCGATGCCTATTTTCTTATATATTTCCGAAACGTCCAGAGCTTTTATACTAAACTACTGTAACTACATAACGGGAATTAAAATCACAAGGAACCGAAATGCGCGAGGGTGTGAGAGAAAGATTCTTGAATCAAGATAATGGTACAAGAAATAAAGGAGGGTTGGGTTTGTATTTATAGGATGATTTTGGGGACTATTCACCATTCATCCGTTGACATTGGGTGATCAAGGTGCTGGTTTAGAATCTGCAATTTTCTCGATATCTTTAGATAATTATAACTTTTGCATACAAGCTCCATTTTCGACTTTCTCTACATTTACAGTTTCGTATTTATGATTAATATGACTTTACTTTAGATCTTAATAGCTAATTAGTAATCTATTTTCACTTTATATATTATAAGGAATATATAATGAATGCTTTTATGAAATTCATAATTTCTTCATACGAGTTCCATTTTTGATGTTCTTTATATCCATGAATTCGTATTTACACTAATATCAACTGTTATTTGCATTACTTTAGCTAACAAGTAATATATTTTCGTTTCGTATTTGATAATATAACACAATATGTTGTAATGCGTAACTTTGAAAAATCACAACTTCTTCATACGACGTCAGATTTTGGTGATCTTTGTACTCACGGTTTCGTATTGACATCTACTACAACATTGATGATAATTACTTTGGCTACATTTAATATATTTCCACTTTGAATTTTATAAACAAACGTTTATATTAAATTACACTATGAAGTGAAAAATGGGGTGTTACACACCAACCACACATACCACCGTCGCAACCATATTTCCTTCAAAGTCATATATATATATATATATATATATATATATATATATATATATATATATATATATATATATATCAAATCATGTACTATTTCACAACATAAATACTGTATTCAAAGTTTAATAAACCTATTAGTTCACCCATTCAAAGATTAATGGAAAATAATTATAAAAACTAATGCATTATTACGTGTTAATTCACAAGAAAATTAGTATAAATATTCATATTTACAGCTTCATACAGTCAATTCACAGTTTAATACACAAAATTTATAGCTTAAAATAATAAAATCATAGTTTAATACACAAAAAGTATACATTCACATCCATATTATAAACTTAAAACATACATTAATACCTTCAGATAGGGGGTTAGTGCTTCTTTTAATATTTAATTTACATAATATTCATAGTCTAAATTTTACATAATTTATTTTAAATCGGAGAAAATCATGTTTGTGTATAATGCTTCTTTCATCTCATATTTCAAAAGCAAACACATAATACATAAAAAAACACAACTTAATGTATTTAATTCGTAGCTTAATACAATAATTTCACAGCTTAATACAATCAATTCATAATTTAATACACAAAATTCACAACTTAATATAATAAAATATTAGTTTATTACATAAATTTCACAGTTTAATATAATTAATTAATATTTTAATACAATCAAATTACATCTTAATCCACTTAATTCACAGTTTAATACAAAAAAAATTCACAACTTAATATAATAATTTTACAGTTTAATACATCAAAATTATACATTAACAACCACTTTCTCAGCTTAATAAACTAGTTCAGACACTAATTCACACCGTAAAACTTATAAAAAAAAGCTCATGAATTCATGGCTTTAAACTTATATTTTCCTATTAATAATATTTAAAACTAACATTCACATAACTAAACAATAACTAAACCATACAATTCATAGCTTAAAATGACATTAATTCACATTATTTGAGAAAACATTAACATAATAACACACATTCTAAATTAAATTCACATCATAACAACCATATTATATATATATATATATATATATATATATATATATATATATATATATATATATATATATATATAATTTAAGACATGGAATTCATAACTAACAAATAAGAAAACAAACTTGGATTCACAATTTAATAGCATATAAAACTAAGATTAACAAAAATAAAAACACATGAGAAATTAAACATTAAATTCACACCTTAACTGAAGGAAAAATAATCAAATACAAAAATAGATATACCTGATGCAGATCTGATGGTGTTGCACCGGAGATCAGAGATAAAAAGATAAATGTGATATGGTAGTGGTTCATTGGAGCGGCAAGGTGGCGGTTGACGTCGATCTCAGATGAGGACCCTCAATCTTGTGTGGATCTCATAGATATAAAGGCATAAATTGTAGATCTAAAGGCAGAAATCGTATGTTTGTCACCGGAGCTCATGTGTCTATAGGTTTAAATTGTAGATATAGAGGCGGAAATTATAGATCAATCACCAGAGATTTTATATATGGAGATTGTTATGTGAGTAAATGAGGTTAGTGTTTATTTTCTTTCGCATTAGAAGGTAGCAACGGGGAGAGAGGCGGTGGTGGTGAAGCTGTCATCAATGATGATGGTAACGGTATCAGATCTGAAGAAATCGCACCAAAAACATTAGATGTGAGAGTTTCAATACACATGATGAAGATGAAGGTTGCTAGTGGTGGTAGAATAGATATGAGAGTTTCATCAACATTAGATTTTAAATCATGAGCATCGCAAATTAGATCTGACCAAATCCGACGAGTGGTAGTGACAGTCGGCGGTTAGTAGCGATCACTGGCTGGTGGCATTCGGCATGATATAAAAATGATGGTTTAAGCTTCAGATTTGGAGGCGAATAGCGGGAGCGAACCAGATCTTAGTAGTATAATAGATTCTAGATCTCAAACATTCCAAACCCACCTGATCCGAGTGAAAATCAGGCTGCTTTTGGTGGATCCTTATTGGAGAAAATACGAAGCATCGACGACAATATGGTGTTATTTAATAGAGGTGTTTGATAGAAGGAGAAGAAACAAAAACATTGGAGCAGGAGGACAACAGATTTGGTGCGGTGGCAATGGTGTTGGTGGTCACGGACGGTGGTGGCGGTCTTCGGTGGTTTTGATCTTTAAGCTTTTAGAAAGATAAAATATATTATTTGAAATTAAAATATGAGAGAGATGATACGAATAAGTGAATATGAATTATGTAAAAAGAGGTGGGTTTGTTTTTTCTATTGTTAATTTTGAAATGGGTAAAAATATCCCTAATAAAAATGATTCCTAAATGATTCTTAACATTTAGTAGTTTTCATTTGATCTTTTATATATATATATATATATATATATATATATATATATATATATATATATATATATATATATATAATAAAGGACGGTTCACTTGAGATTCTAAAAAAATAGAGATCTTAAGATTCAACCCCAACCATATATTTCTCATTTTTTGCTCTAACGTTTCCGGGTACCGACAGTAACGAGGTATGCCTAATCATAAATGATTATATGGCAGAGATGTATAACCATATATGATTATACATGTTTATACATATATGTCTAATAATAAATGATTATACATATATGCCTGTTTAGAAAATGTTTAATCATATATGATTATGGTCGTTGGTGCGGTAGGAGGTGGTGGCGGCGGCGGCAAAGGTGGCGGTGGTATAGTTGACGGAGGTGACAGTAGTGTGGTCAGTTGGTGCCGGGGTGGTGGTGGTGGAGAAGGCGGTGGAGGAAAAATGAACGGGCGGTGTTGCATAGTTATTTATGATTATAAACTCTTCCGTCGTGCGGGTACGGTGGAGGGTTAGAGCGGCAAACGAGAAATATGAGGTTGAATCTCAAGGTGTCTATTTTTTTATTCTCTCTCTCTCTCTCTCTATATATATATATATATATATATATATATATTAGTGGATCAATTGTAGTTAATTTTGTCCTCATTATTTTTTAATAGTAACATACTTTATTATTAATTAAGTAACTATATTAGATGTTATATTTATTTAAAAAAAATAAAATAATACAAAAACTTGAATTGCATAAATGCAAAATGGTAGGTGTTTTGGTTGGTGCCAAGTCTTTCTTATTCTAAGTGGACCAAAAACTTTTGAAGGTAAAGTAGATCATAGACCAAAGCTCTAAAGGAATAATACACATATGGTGGACCTTTGATTTGGTTGTTTTCAGTGGGTATTTTTCGTAATCATAATTTCTAGTTTATTAGATTTATATCTAAAATATATTCAATTTTGTAAAATTTTATTTGTTAATAATTAAAAAATCGTAACAAAATAAAAAATACTATCCAAAAGTTCAAAACCATATCTCCCACCAAAGTGGTGTAATTTAAGTGGTTTTACTAATAAAGATAATTCGAAAGTATATACAGTTGTTTGGTTGATTATTTAAACATATACAAATTTATTTTTTAGGTTGACCCTTTTGGCACGGATAAATGGAATTGAAACAGAGAATGAAAATGAAGAAAACTTGAACGTAGATAAATAGAACTGAAATGAGTTTGAAGTAATATCGTCAACTATTTAAAAGATTCGAAAGGGTAGGTCAAGGCCTTGGCAAAAGAAAATGTGAATGGAACTTGGTTTGAATAAGTCAATGACCTTGGAATATGACAACATAGACCGAAGACGTTTTAGAATCATATTTGGGTGCTAAAGTTTGGGGCTATACATGATATTCTTATGCTAAGCTTGATGTTGATGCTACTTGTTGATATTATTAGTACCATTGCATGCAGTCAAACA
The DNA here is from genome assembly GCF_052849685.1 of Lactuca virosa. Lineage (NCBI taxonomy): Eukaryota > Viridiplantae > Streptophyta > Magnoliopsida > Asterales > Asteraceae > Lactuca > Lactuca virosa. Next base: position 149,027,303 of record NC_136429.1, on the reverse strand, counting down.
ATATTAACACATAATGATACTAAGAAAATTCTCAATAACTCTCACCTAGAAAGTTACACCGCTATGCTAAAAAAACGTTATGAAATAATAAATCCTAAAATTACATAAATACTAGGTATGGTTACCGTATCAATCCTTAAAGATATGAAGCTTTTCATGAGCTAGAACTTATCCCAAAATTTTGTATGTTCTTCAAATCGATCATATCATTTTATGAATTGATTTCATTGACATAAGTATGCAAAAACAAGCTACATAACCTCCATAATTACCTATGCTAACTTGATCATCTCTCGAAAGATGTTGATTCAATCAACTTGGTAAAGGCAGCACGATTGACAAAATGTTGACCATCATTAAATTGTAACATCCCAAAAACCCATGTTAAATTTTCAGTTTTAAAATAATATAACATCCATTTTTAATAAAGTTACATTCAAGATAAATAATTTGTTCATAAACCATTATTTGGAAATCAGAGTTATAATGGAGACAGTGCGGAATCCCGAATCATAAAACTTTTGATGTGTGTATAGTCATGCCTTCACAATCTAATGAGTACCTGCAAAATTTTTAATCCATAACTGTAAGCACAAAGCTTAGTGAGTTCCCCAAATATCGCATACAATACAACATAATAATCAGCTATAGGTTATCAGTAACCCTGAGGACTATCAACAGACCTAGTGGGCTAACAACACGCCATGTCGATTAACAACACCTCCTACTGTGTGTGTGTGTGTATATATATATATATATATATATATATATATATATATATATATATTAATATTTATGTATAGAGTTAGCATGTATTATTATACAACTTTTGTTACATTGGGTTTAGGGACATACGAAGGCATTTTTTAAAAAACTGTCCTATTGTTGATTTTAGAGCTTTGTACATACCTCTTTGATGGAACAGTGCCACTGGTAATCTCAAGTGGACCGCATCCCAAACAACATCGGGACATGGATCATCTTCTTGTCATGTGCCACCACTTTAGCTTATGGACACCCTTTCTATTGACATAGATGATGGTGATGATTTTTTCTCATCATACTAGTGAGCCTTTTACTAGGCCACCACCTTCTGCTACTTCACCTTATTTTGCTTTACCTTCCGGTAACCCCAACAAAAGGGCTAATAGAACATCTACGCTTTGATGCTTATCACATTTTTGGAGAGACCACGAATATAAGAGAGATGTGTATAAATTTTCCCAATCATCCACATATATTATGTTGATGGATCGTGATGACTGCTAGAAGTTTAGGAGTTCTAAAGGAAGGGAAGATTGTCCTTTAGGTTTAATTGCTTGTGTTTTTTAGGTTTAATTACTTGTGTCGGAAATACTTGGTTATGTTTTTTGCGACTTTAATTTGGTTAATGTTATGTTAATTTATATTTGGAAGGGGTAGCACATGATTCTAGAATACTACCGGAAGCATTAGCAAATGCAAATGCACCATTCTTGTTTCCACCATTATGTATGTTTATGGTTATTTAAATAGTTTTATCTTATTTTAAAAATTTATTAATTTTTTGCATTTTTATAAAGAAATATTGTCTTTTCGATGTCGTATATGTACACAATCTAGGATTTATGGCCCCATATCGTAATGTGAGGTATTTTTTTGGATATTTTCGTCAAAGACGTGCATTAACCAATAAAAAAATTTAACCACACACATGAATAAATTCGGAATGTCATTGAGCGTGCTTTTGCTGTCTTGAAGGCACAATTACTTATTTGAAAAGAATGGCACCATCCTCGTTAGTTACATAATGAAAGTGTAACGTCTAGTTCATGGTATGTATTTTAATAAGAATTATTCATTTTTGCAAAGGGACTCGACGAGTTGGAAGCCCCAAACTCGTTGAGCAGGAATGAGATTTTTGGACACGGGACTTGAAGTCTACTCGACGAGTTGAGAAGCCTCAGCTCGACGAGTAGAGCTGCCAGAGTGAAACCCCAATTTTCAGGGTTTGCACCCTATTTAAGGACCTTAACACCTTATTATGGCCTCCCCCAGTCCAGCAAAACCCTAATTCGTGATCTTGAGCCTTTTGAGTGTGTGTGAGTGAAGAGAGAGTGATTCTTTGGTATTTCCTTGAAGGAGTGGAAGCTTGAAGTGCTTGGTTGAAGGAGGAAGCTTTGGATCTAGAGATTTCGTTGTCCAAGCAGCCTTATTGAGGTATAAAGTTTATACCTTTACTATTCATTTGATAGATCTCTTCATGGGGTATTTTAGGGCTTTAAGGAGCATATTTCGGAACCATTCATGGATGCAAGCATGTTTTGGAGTCATGACTTTAGATCTGGAGCCTTTGGGGGACTCCATGGCATAAAGGTGCCAACTTTAAGGCCATGGAGTCCCATGCAACTTGTGAACCACTTTTTAGGGCTTTTTGAGCTAAATAACCCATGCATGGACGTAAAGTTAGAAACTGTATGTGATATATCGACCCTAGGGAACCAAATCTATGGTTTGGAACCTTAGAACCTGACTGGAAACGAATGAATGGATTTAGACTATGGGGGACCCGATGAATTTTTATACAACTTGGTGAGTTGGGTCGTGGTCTCCCCAACCTTTTCTATTACCGAGCAAACTCGTTGAGTCTAGAAGATGACTCAGCGAGTTGGCCATGGTTTGGGTTATGCAGATTGAGGAACTCGACGAGTTCATGGAGGGACTCGGCGAGTGGTGGGTAAAAGGTCCCGACTATGCTATGAGGATTAACTCGACGAGCTCATGAAAGGACTCGACGAGTAGGATCGAGATTTCAGGGTTTTAGGGATTATGGAACTCGACGAGTTGATGAACCAACTTGGCGAGTTGAGTCAACCAAGATGTTGACTTTGACTTTGACCATTGACCAGAGTTGACCCTTAAAAGGGTTATAAGTATGAAAGAGTAATTAAAGGAGATTGTTATGTGTAGGAGTTTGAGAGGAGTTGATCCCAGAGCCGAGGACAGTTCAGCTACTTCACGACATTGAGATGAGTTACTTTCCAGTAGAATGAGGTCTAAGGAACCAATGTCGGCCCACTAGTAGGTGATTATATATAAGATGATTATATTTGTGATAATTGTTTGGTATGCTACTATCTGTTATGCCTTATGTGCTGGTATGTTATGATATTATGTGATAGTAGTAGGAGGGGTGAAATAGTCCCCGGGAACCGGTTGAAAGAGACCGAAAGGGTAGGTCAGCACCCATATATGCTAGACAGTATATGATATATGTATGTATGCTAGGGTATTACTTGGTAGTAGTAGGGGTGAAATAGTCCCCGTATCCGGTTGAAAGAGATCGAAGGGCTAGGCCAGCACCCAGATATGCTAGGCAGTATCCGGTTGAAAGAGACCGAAGAGGTAGGCCAGCACCTAGATATGCTAGGCGGTTACCGGTTGAAAGAGACCGAAGGGGTAGGTCGGGCACCCATATATTCCTGACAATACGTTATTGTATGGTATGTGGTATGATGGGGAAACTTACTAAGCTTTGTGCTTACGGTTTACAGTTTTGGTTGCAGGTACCTCTTCTTCAAAGGGGAAGGAGCCGACATGACTGCAGCGCATCACACACATGATTTTCAGCACATGAGATTCTTGGGATTTTTACTCTGACATTACTACCTTATGACATGTTTTTGGGATAAATGATTTATGGGTTTTTGTGATATGAGGTAACTTATGATGCTTTCAGTGAATCTGTTTTATGAATTATTAAATTAAATTGAAATTTTTGGTATCGAATTTTGGGATGTTACAGAAACATTATCGTTACATTTTTCTCACTTTATAATTTTATAAGAAAAGAGGATTGAGTGATGAGTAATTTGCATGATACAATGAACCAAATGTCTCATCATGAAATAACAATGTGTTCGTTGATGATGATCAAAACGAGGTTCCAACACATGGTACCACAGCAGACTATGAATATATGACTCAGTTACGAGATGAAATTATTGTGCAATTGATGCAAAATATGAAATGAATTATTTTAATGAAATTTTTATTGTAAGACTAAAATAATTTTTTTTCAGACTAATTCGGTTGTATGAATTTTATTTGAGTGTTGTAAGACTAGAATTATTAAAATTACGATATTGGAAAACTATTTTAAGTTTGAAAAACCAGTTCATTTAAATTTTAGTTTTTTACAGAAGCCTGAGAAGTTAAAAAAACAAACATACTTCTTATTGGAAGTTGAAGCCGTTTTGTTCACCTCTTATGACGCAGATGGTTACAGATGTAGTCCGCAAAAAAATAATAATAATAATAACACCATGTTCATATCTTGTATAAAACCTTATAATAAAAGTTTTCTAAAAAAAAAAGTAGGCAACATAACGATTGTTTTTTCACCAAAACTAACATTTAACCAATGTAAAACGTATAATACCAAAATAATGTATAAGTTCATCAAATAGTAAATATATCATGTATAAATAAAAAATGACATATAATGAATTTCTTTGACCGTTATGTTTACAAACTATAAAATAATTGATATTGTTTATAAATATAACAAAAACTATACCTTCATTTATTTAAAACATAAAATATAGATCTCTCTCTCTCTCTCTCTCTCTCTATATATATATATATATATATATATATATATATATATATATATATATATATATATATATATATATATATATATCGGTTGATGTAGTTCGTTTTTAACAACCACACGTTATATATAACATAAACATAAATAATATAAACTATTAACCAACGATATAAATTTTATATAAACGTAAAGATGATTTGTGCATGTATTTTCCCCCGAAACATAGAAAACTTAAAAAGAGCCATATAACTCACCATTGAAGCGTAAGAAACTGTTGTTGTCAAGATCGGGTCTCATTTGCGTTTTCTGATCTTTTGAACGACAAACTTTTTGAACAAACCAACTTCACATGATTGTAGATCATGTCGATAGGAGTCGGAAAAACTGATTTTTTGGTCGATGGGGACTTCCCGGAAGCTTACCGAAGCTCTTGTCGGCGACGGTCTGCAGGGCAGTACGTGGGCTACCAGTTGGCGGCAACTTCACTAGTTGTTGCTGTTGTTGGTTGACCGGTGTCTTGTCGGGATAGCAAGGCAACAACCATGGTGGTTTAATGTGGTGTACGACGGAGGGAAGGATGTAGATAGGCGGTCTGATGGCAAGTTCTTGTCGCCTATGACGGTTCTAAAGAGAAAGGGCCGAAAGGTAGAGAGAGCGGTAGGGGTGAGGATAATGGTGAGGCTTTCCTTCCATTTTATAGGAGGAGGAAAAAGTCTTGGTCCTTTCATTTGATGAAAAGTGTCTACAAGTCATGGCGCCATGTGTCACCACTATGTGGTGACACGTGACGTTCTATCGAACCACGTACAAAACTCAACGTAAAATGTTTTCAAGTAATTTTTACGAACATGCCTGTTAATTGTCCTAGGCGTGTTGAGTTCAAAAATATGGTCGAAATTTCCGAATGAAATACGATACTAGGTTTAAAAAGTGTTCAAAAACATATATCCTGAGTTCAAAAACATGCTCGAAAAATCTTAACGAAATATGTAACTATCCCAACGAATCGATATAGTGTTATTTTTCCGGAAAATCAGTTATATAACTTATTTGCATCCGTAAAAAGGGCATAACGTTTGTGTACGATCTCCGTTTTCGACATTCTTTATATTTGTGGAATCATGTTAACTTGTACTATCTAATTATAGTATCATTTTCTCCTAAATATACTTGACACATAAATTTTATTTTTCATGTATTAATCAACACTTATTATTATGAATAGTATTTCGTTCGTTAGCGATCAACAATTATTAGAGACAATGAGGGTATTTTGCATGCAATTCTAAGTGTAATAATTGTTTTGGTTAAAAATTAACTAACTAATTTCGTAACCCAATTAGTAAGTGTGGTGTGATATTGATTTTAAAGTGTCAAAGGCTAGAGTGCTTAAGATTTTTTAAATATGCCGAAGATCTTGGTCGTGCCCAAGATCATGGATAGAAAACTAGTTTACTCATAAAATTTTTGATAGAAGTGATTTAATTTAATAGAAAGCAAATGTATTTTAAATGTTTGGCAAAAAAATAATGTCAAAATGATTAATAAATGGTTTTATATCAGAAACTGTGTGAGATACTCGAAAAGGTATCAAGATACTTCAAACTATCTTGATATGTTTATATGAAAATAGATAAATGATCGAATAAGTATGCAAACAGTATTGAAATCAAGAAAATAGTATTGAAATCAAGAAAATAAATATAAATGAAAGAAATCAAGGTAAAAACATAGTGGTATATTAGGAAAGCCCTTAATCCTTTTGGATCTCCAACATAAAACCTTGGGAAGTGATAAACTCACCTACCTTAGAACTTATATTAAATCAATAAAAATGGTTACATGTGCCAACCGATCTTAGAAAGAAAGTGTTTTGTGCTCAAGTGTTGAGAGAGTCAGAGAGAGATGAGAAGTGAATGTGTATGTGTGCATGTGTGCATGTGTGTTAGGACATAAATTTGTGGTTTATACTTTTCAACATTTTTATAGTTTTCGGTTTAGGATCGAAATCTCCATGATCTCGGATATGTTTGGACGGAAATCACCATGTGATTTTGGTGGGCTTAAGATGATTTCGGTTTTGGGTATTGGGTTGGGCCTTTGTATTTAGGTCTATGTATATATAGTGTTATATGAGTCAGTTTGTGTGGGAGTCAGTTGATCATTCCAAGAAGCACATATCGTGTTCTAGAGAGTAAGAGAGAACCAATAGTGAAATTATGAATCTTATGTACCCGACTATTAATAAATAATAGTGTGCATTGAAGATTAATCATTGTGTTCTTATTCCATATTACATCTTGCATCATTCACTAGATTGGGATTTCGCACCATCATAGTGAAATCGATTGATACATCACAAGATTGGGTTTTAAAATTGGTATCAGAGCAAAGGATAAGTATAAATCGAATTGGCAAGATTTTAACCGTTTCTTGGAGTTTTTCTTGGAGTTTCTGGCGTTTTTTGTTTTCCTTTTGACGAAATTTTGGCTGTTTGTTCTTCATGTTCTTCATTATTTTAGAGTTTTAATCGAGTTTGGCATTAAAAATCTAAAAAATTCGTGTTTTTGGCAAGTTTTGGGGAGTCTTCGGTCAAACCCTAGAAGTTCGTGGCGGCAAGCCTTGGTATTCGGTCAAGGGTTGCGAGATCTCGGTCAGCTACTCATTCTCGGTCCGCAGCCTCGCAATTCTCGGTGGCAGCACTCGTTCTCGGTTAAGTCAAGCGAGTTCTCGGTATGAGCTTCCGTTTTCGGTCTGAGTATTCAGTGCGAGACTTCGGTCAGTTATTCTTCTCGGTTTTCAAGTTCTCGGTCAACCTCGCCTTCTCGGTGAAGCGTCTTCGGTCCATGACTTCGGCCTCGCATTCTCGGCCTAAAACATAGTTTTCGGTTCAGAAGTCACGTATTCGGTCCAGTAACCTCGTTTTCGGTCTAGAAATTTTTGTTCTCGGTCTAGAAGCCTTGTTCTCGGTCAAGGTTATTCTTTGGACAAATAGTTTGACTTTCAAGGTTTCAAGTCAAAGGGCATTTTTATTGGCTACACATCTATTTTTTGGTAAATTACTCTTTTTTCTGAATAATGAGTTCTTCAATCACCAAGGTAAGTGAAACCTCATGTTCTCAATCCTATGAAGACAAAATAAATAAATACCGTGAACATAATGAGTTATTAATTAGGGAAATTGAGGACCTCAAATATGAAGGATATACTCTCAGAAAGGCCCAAAATCCCTTAAAAGAAAATTTAGAGGCCCAAACCAAAGACCGAAAAAGAATTAAGGAGGAATACAACATTAAATGTGAACATTATGATTATGCTCAAGAAAACATTGCTAGTCTAACTGACGAGCTGGACACATTGAAAATTAAGTTTGAAAATGCAGATTTTAATTTTAAGAAAATTGATGTGTCAAGTAAGAAAGTTGAAACAATGATTGAAAAACAATTTAGATGGAATGAAAAAAAGGGTCTAGGGTACAATAGTGTTCCTCCTCCATTTAATGATAACTACACTTTTACTCCTTTAACTGAGGAAGAAGTGGCAAGGGAAGCACACCTACAGTATGGCAAACCTGCTGCAGTTGAGACAGTAAATGATGATAATGTGAACGATTCTAATGCTTCTACTTCATGTACAGATAAGGTCACTGTGCAAGATGGGGATGAGCAAAACCATAATAACTCTAGTTCTGCTGAAAATGATTTAAAATCTTGTGATGATGATACTCCCACTATTGAAAAATTAAAGCCACAAAAATCTCTCAAGCAGTTTAATAAATGTTCTTGTGCTTGTGCTTATGGAAATTCTTCGAAACAAACTTCAGCTGGACAAGGACCAAGTCGCAATCTTATCTAAATGAAAAGACATACTTGTTTTAACTGTGGGATTCCTGGGCACATTGCTAGAAATTTCCCACATCGTTCATGTTGGATTTGGTGTCTAAGCCCATAACTATAACTGGTATGTACTTGACCCGATTGTAGCATGGTCCTTTTGGGTTGCCTTCACCAGTGCAATTTGATAGGATGGACTTTTGAGAATGAGGTTATTTATGGTTTATTGATATATTACAAGAATAATATATTAATATGAAATTATTTAATTAGTATTGATCAAGAATTAATTTGGAATTAATTTTGTGGTCACAAGAGACTAATTAAATATATGGGGATTGATTATGTAAATCAGTGATTCTTGTAGTGTGGGCTAATGAGCCATGATTATTTAGATGGGCTAAACCAATAAGTTAATCCATGGATAGTCCATGGAGGTTAAACCAATGGAGCATAAGAATGTGGAAAGCCATGGAGCATTAGGGTTTACAAAGTGTAACCCTAGCATGTGCAACACTATAAATAGAACCCTCATGAACCAAAATCGGTTACCCCTTCTCTTTGAGATAAGTAACTTATTGTCTTAAGTCACCTTTTGCATATTGGTGTTTGTGAACCATTAGAGGCATCACACTTGGGGTGCTCAAGTTTTCAAAGGTCAAGAACTACTAGTCCTTCTAAAGGTATGTCATCTATCTAGATGTATTATTCATTTGGCAATTTGTATGCTAGTTAGGAAAACGCTTTGGAAAAATTGAAAATATGCATGTGTAATAGAGAAAACATAGATCCAAAGCATTTAGGGTTGCATGTGCACCATAGGAGTGTTATAGTGCTCAAAACCCAACAGTGGTATCAATGCCTAGGATTGTTTTCTATTATATTTGATGCTTACTAGTTTTTCAAAGCTAAAAAGGTCAAAATTTTTGCCTCTGACTGGTGAACTCGCCGAGTCCATGAACAGACTCGACGAGCCCACTCAGTAACAGAGCAACCCACCGAGTCCAGTTCGTGCACTCGACGAGTTGAAGGCTCTGTTTGCAGAATTTCGAGTTTCTTGGCCTAGTTTCAATTGAGAACACTACCACAAACTGTTTTGGATCATTGGAAATGTTTTTTATGATATAGTAGTGCTTGTACTCATCCAACCACAAGATAATTATCAAAGTTTTAAAATAATTGTTGTTATTATATGATAAACAAAATTGCTTTCAAATTGTTGACTAGAAATTATCTTGATTATGAGTTTAGTTAGATCATAGATTATGTGATAATTTTTGTTGTTAGAAAAATGATCTAAATGAATTTTAATGACCTCCATAACTTGTATTCAAGTTATGGAAAATGAAAGGTCTCATACATTAAAATCCAATTAAACTCATAAGTTATGAATGTGAAGAGTTTTGACAAGTTTCAAAACTTGCCCTCAAGTTTTGGAATTCGTAAAGTCACACTAATGAAACATTAATTCCAAAACCTAGAGTTTTAAAAGTTAAAATTCAACCCTTATACTTTATAGTATTATAAGTTTAGTTATATATATATATATATATATATATATATATATATATATATATATATATATATATATATATATATATAAGACAAGTTGGTCTTACCGTTAGTAGGCCTCATTCACGAAGCCGGTCTATAAGGGGGGTATAAGGTTACTGCCTATAAAATGGTAGTTTAATGGGTGTCCACTCTCACCCACCGCTTCCTTGACTAGTGGTGGGTCGTTAGCCGAACGGGTAGGATAGGACATTAATTTTCCCTCATTAAAAGTATAATGATAAATATAAAGTAACTAAACTTTTATTAAATTCTCAATCTTAGTTACTTTAGGAAAAATGTGAAAATGATGCTAATCCATGAAATTACACTTTGCACCTTGTTAAGTCGTTAGTGGAGCGTGTGTGGTTAAAGGGCACACTAATTTGGGACTGACAATGTGTGGCAAAGGGTATTTTGATGTTAATCATAGATCAGTGGAGCGTGTGTGGTTAACCGGCACATTGATTAGGTGATTTGTAACATTGGGTGTACCAAGCTAATTTTCATGGTTATTCACACCTTGTTTGTGATCCTCGGCATCCCAGTCACAAACGTGAAGGGCACAATCGAGATTTAAACATGCCATTGAAAAGTTGAATGAATCTCAAAGGATCTAGGAATTTCAATCCAATTAAAACTTAATAATCTATTTCGTTTTTCATGGTGGAAATTGGTAAATCGTCATTTACCTACTTTCAAATATTTTATAATTGGATTACGGCATCCCTTTTCGCAATTATAGAATATTGTGTTGGGTCGTAGCCTTAATATTTCATTTGGGTGTAATATTTAGGATTATCATCTAATCTAAATTTTGTTCTTCTTTTACATATGTCTATCCCAAACAATGCTTCCAACCCAATTCCTTCGGGCTCTTTCTCCCTCATGAACCTATGTGGGAGGGTCATTTTTGATGGCTTGAACTTCAATGACTGGGTTCGAAACATTAGAATGGCTATTTGCTATGAGGACAAATAATATGTCCTAGATAAAGAGCTCAAAGAGATTGATGTCACCACTGCTACTTCCGAACAAATCGCTGAACACACTACTCATGAGAGGGATGCGACAAAGGTGTCGTGTCTAATGATTGCTACCATGACAGCTGAGCTGCAAAAGTCCTATGAGGAATACTATACTTTTGAAATGTATCAAGATTTGATGGAAAGATACCATCAAAGTGCACGGCAGGAGAGGTATGAGATCATTGCCTCCATGATCACAACCAAAATGAAGGATGGTGAACCCATCACGACCCACTTGCAGAAGATGCAGATATTCGTGGACCGCTTGCTTAAATTGAATGTCAATTTAGATGAAGAGTTGGCCATAGATATTATTCTACACTCTTTACCTTCTTGTTATTATCAGTTTCGCACGACTTATCATATGAACAAGGAGGAGGTCACTCTTAGCAAGCTTCAAGACCTTCTTAGGACTGCAGAAAGCAACCTGAAAGGCAAGTCGGTTATGTCTACTCCTACTACTACTTCTGCCCCTGTTCTGGCAATCGGACATGGGAAGGGAAAGAAGAGGAAGGTTCCCTAGAAGAGCCGCAAGGGAAAGTCTCTTGATGGATCCTCTTCAAGTGGGACCAAAGCTGGTTCTGCTAATCCCTCTTCCAATCCGAAGGAAGCAGAGTGCTTCCACTATCATGAAAAAGGGCACTAGAAACGAAGCTGCCCCAAGTGCTTGCAGGACATAAAGGATGGCAAGATCACGCCTTCCTTTGCAAGTATTTATACTATGCAATCTAATAACTCATCACATGCTAATTCTTGGGTCCTTGATACATGTTGTGGTATTCAAATTTTTTCTGATTTGCAAGGACTAAAAAGAAGTAGGGATGTGGAGCACGGGAAGATAAACTTAATCATGGGAAATAGGAAAGTGTCGTCTGTGACCAAGATTGGAGTTTATTCTTTATTTCTTAGTAATGGTTTAAATTTAGATTTGAATAATTGTTGTTACTCGGCCGATATGGCGAGAAATGTTATTTCCTTTCACATTTTGTATAAACAAGGTTTTACCTTTTCATTCAATAATGAAAATGGTGGTATTTATGCTTATTGTAATGGTGTATTTTATTTTGAAGAATTACCTTGCAATGGTATATATGAAACTGTGATGGTTGTAGATAACTTAGGAAATAATGTGTTGAATATTGATTCTTCCAAAGATTTGGACAAGGCATGCTTGTGGCATTGTCGTCTTGGATATGTCAACAAGAAGCGCATAGCCCAACTCCAAAAGGATGGAGTTTTGGAGTCATTCGACTTAAAGTCGGATGACACTTGCGAATCTTGTTTACTTGGAAAGATGACCAAGTCACCCTTCACTGGTTCTTGTAAAAAGGTGAAGGTCTGTTGGATCTCATACACACTGATGTGTGTGGACCATTCAGAACCGCCACAAGGGATGCTAACCGCTTCTATGTGATTTTTACGAATGATTATAGTAGATATGGGTATATTTACATAATCAAGAAGTGGAGAATCAATTGGGCAGGAAGATAAAGATGCTACGATCCGATCGAGGAGGAGAGTATCTTAGTATCGAGTTCCTAGACTATCTTAAGGAATGTGGAATTGTTTCACAATTGACGACACCAAGGACACGACAGCTTAATGGTGTGGCTGAAAGACGCAATCGAACCTTGCTAGACATGGTTCGTTCCATGATGAGTCGAGCTTCGTTACCTATCTCATTATGAGGGTATGCCTTAGAGACTGCCGCCCATATCCTTAATCTAGTCCCTACCAAAAAGGTTTCCAAAACACCTCACGAGATGTGGACAGGGAAAGTTCCCACATTAGACCACATCAAAGTTTAAGGTTGCGAGGCTTTTGTCAGAAAAGAAACTCACGACATGCTCGAACCTCGGAGTGAGCGATGTATTTTCATCGGCTACGCACCGAAATCCTTTGGATATCTCTTCTACAGACCGAGTGAGAATGTAGTCGTCGTTGCGAGGAGATGAGTCTTTCACGAGAGGGAACTCATAGGCCAAGGAAACAGTGGGAGGAAAATTGACCTTGAAGAGCTTCAAGATTCAAGCGGTGAAGGAACCTCAAACACTAGCAATCAACCTGAGGACGAAACTCCAGTTGATCCAATTGACGAGTCCTTACCTCTAAGGCGTTCCAGTAGAGTTAGAAATACACCGAAGTCTTATGGTTTCCATATTACTACTGAAGGTGATACATTTATCAGTGATAGCACACTGGTAAATTCAGATGAACCTAATAACTACAAGGAAGCAATGGCAGGCCCCGAGTTCTTTAAAATGGAAAGAGGCTATGGACAGCGAGATTCAGTCCATGTATGACAATCAAGTTTGGAACTTGGTTGATAATGTACGGAGTCGTAAGATAGTAGGGTGAAAATGGATCTTCAAGAAGAAGATCGACATGGATGGGAAAGTACACACATATAAAGCGTGATTGGTTGCGAAAGGATTTACTCAAACTCTAGGAGTTGACTATGATGAGACCTTCTCACCAGTAGCAAAGCAAATCTATAATGGTTATGTTGTCAATAGCTGCATTTCTTGATTATGAAATATGGCAAATGGATGTCAAAACCGCTTTCCTTTATGGAAAGTTGGCTGAAGATGTTTATATGAGTCAGCCAGAGGGTTTTATCAATACAAAGTACCCTAATAGAGTGTGTAAGCTTGAGAAATCTATTTTATGGATTGAAACAAGCATATCGCAGATGGAATCTTTGTTTTAATGAGAAATTCAAAGAGTTTGGATTTTCGAGAAGCGAGGATGAGTCCTGTGTATATGTCAAAGCTAGTGGGATTATAGTGAGCTTTCTGGTATTGTATGTAGATGACATACTACTCATAGGAAATGAAATCCTAACCTTGCAGGAGGTTAAGTCCTGGCTTGGGAAGTGTTTCTCTATGAAGGACCTCGGAGAAGCTGCTTATATCCTAGGGATAAGGATATTGAGAGACTGGAGTAAAAGGCTAATAGGACTTAGTCAAACTACCTACTTGGACAAGGTGTTGAAACGTTTTAGCATGGAGGAGTCCAAGAAATGTGACTTACATATCCAGAGCAATACCAAAATGAGTAAGACTCGGAGTCCGAGTACAGAGGCTGAAATAGAAGAAAGGAGTCGAATACCATATGCTTCCGCAGTTGGCTCGATCATGTATGCTATGACTTGTACTCGCTCTGATGTGGCCTTTGCTTTGAGCATGGTCAGCAGATATCAAGGGAATCCTGGTAAAGCTCATTGGACTGCAGTTAAGAACATTCTTAAGTACCTGCGGATGACTAAGGACTGGGTCCTTACCCTTGGTGGGAGTGATGACTTGAGAGTGACAAGGTATAGCGACGCCAACTTTCAAACCGACCGAGATAATTTCCGCTCTCAGTCGGGCTGGGTGTTTACCCTGAAAGGGGGGGCAGTGACATGGAAAAGTTCCAAGCAGGAGACTATAGATGATTCAACGTGCGAATCAGAGTACATAGCAGCAAGCGAAACATTGAAGGAGTCGATATGGTTGAAAAACTTCATTGGAGACCTTGAAGTCATTCCATCCGTAAAGGAGCCTATGGAGATTTTCTGCGATAATGAAGGGGCGATTACCTTAACCAAGGAACCGAGAGATCATGGTAGTGTTGGATTAGGTGTCTAAGCCCATAACTATAATTGGTATGCACTTGACCCGAGAGTAGCATGGTCCATTTGGGTTTCATATCACCATGACAATTTGATAGGATGGACTTTTGAAAAGAGGTTAGTTATGATTTATTAATATATTATAAGTTCTAATATATTAATATGAAATCATATGATTTAATTAGTATTGATCAAGAAATAATTTGGAATTAAATTAGTGATCAAAAGAGACTAATTAAATTAATAGGGACGAATTATGTAAATTAGTTATATATATGGTTTGGGCTTATGATACATGATGGACTAAGTTTATGGATGAATCCATAAAGAGTTAGCCCACTTGAGTCATGGATCATGGATAATAAGCCCAAGTGTATGGATTAGGGTTTACCCATGACTCTTGGATTCCTACACTATATATATGATACCCTATAGCCTAAAATTGGTTGCACAAGTTTTGCTAGAGTGGTCTTGGAGAGCCATAACCGATTTTAGTGTGCATAAACTCTCTCAAAAGTCATCCTTTGTCTAAGGTGTGTTGTGAACCATTTGAGGTGCAACATTTGGGGGACTAAGTTCTTAAATGCCAATTACAACAAGTTCTTCAAGCTACAACTTAGAGGTAATTATTCTTACTATATTTTACGATTCAAGTATCAAATCATATGCTAGTTGTAGGATTTATGCTTTGGAAACAATATTGCATGTATAATTAGAGAAAATATAGATCCAAGCATTTAGGGTTGTATGTGCACCATAGGATGTTGTAATATACATTAATCCCAACAGTGGTATCAGAGCCATGGGTTGTTTTCTGTTATATTGATGCAAATGTTTGATTTTCAAAGTTGAAAGAAAAAAAAACATGAAGTTTGTCAAATTTTAAGATAATTACTTGATTTTATATAAAACTAATTATTTGTAAAATTTGAATCATTTTACTACAAGAGTTGAATTAGGTCAATTTATTAAAAGATAGAATGATATGATAATTTTATTTGTTTTAAAAGTTTGATCTCAATATTTTTAAGGAGTTACAAATTTTGTCATAAAATTTGGAACTCAAAAGTCTTTTTTAAAAGTTATGATATTAAGAGTTTTGAAACTTCCATATGTTATGGATGTGAAAAGTCTCATTCATTAACTCTTTAAGTTATGAATTCCAAGAGTCTTCAAAGGTTACAAAATTTGTTATAAATGGCTTTGAAGAGTTTCATAACTTGTCCTCAAGTTATGGAACTTGGAAAGTCTCTTTTATGGAATTCTAAAAGTTTTCAGAAGTTACAAAACTTTCCCTCAAGTATTGGAATTTGAAAAGTTTTTTTATGAGACATTGAATTCTAAAACTAAAGTTATTTGAAAAGTTTTCAAATGTGTAACTCATGGGTTCATAACTTAATAATAAATTAAATAGTTTTAATTTTGTTTTAGCATCTTGATGTTTTGAATAATTCATATTGCATCTTTATGGACTTTATTAATAGTCAATTAAAGTGTTTAATTAAAAGAGAATTAATAATTCCATAATGACATGGTTTAAGTTTAATTAAACTAAGAGTATAGTTTAATTAATAAATTAAACCACTTAGTATTTTAAAAGTTTAAAATACACCCTTATACTATTATAATAGTAGAAGTTTAATAATTATATATATGTGTAAGTAAAAGGTCAGTCTTACCGTTAGTAGGCCTCATTCACGAAGCCGGTCTATAAGGGGGGGTATAAGGTTACTGCCTATAAAATGGCAGTTTAATGGGTGTCCACTCTCACCCACCGCTTCCTTGACTGGTGGAGGGTCGTTAGCCGAACGGGTATGATAGGACATTAATTCTCATTAAAAGTATAATGAAAATACCAAGTAACTAAACACTTATAAATTCCCAATCTTAGTTACTTAGGAAAAATGTGAATTTGGTGCTAACCCATGAAATTGCACTTTGGACCTTGTTAAGTCGTTAGTGGAGCACGTGTGGTTAACTGGCACACTAATCTGGGACTGACAGTGTGTGGCAAAGGGTAGCTTGATGTTTGTCATAGATCAATGGAGTGTGTGTGGTTAACCGGCACATTAATTAGGTGATAAATGACACCGAGAGTACCAAGCTAATTTGCATGGTTATTCACACCTTATTTGTGATCCTCGGCATCCCAGTCACAAACTTAAAGGGCATAATCAGGGTAGCTTGATGTTTGTCATAGATCAATGGAGCGTGTGTAGTTAACCGACACATTGATTAGGTGATAAATGACATCGAGAGTACCAAGCTAATTTGCATGGTTATTCACACCTTATTTGTGATGCTCGACATCCCAGTCACAAACTTGAAGGGCACAATCGAGATTTAAACATGCCATTGAAAAGTTCAATGAATCTCAAAGAATCTAGGAATTTCAATTCATTTAAAAATTAATAATCAGTTTCGTTTTTTTCATGGTGGAAATTGGTAAATCGTCATTTACCTACCCTCAAATATTTTGCAGTTGGATTACGACATCCCTCTTCCGAATTGTAAAATATTGTGTTGGGTCCTAGCCCATTTGGGTGTTATATTAAGGACTGAAATCAACTAACTTGAATTTCTCCCTTGTAGATGTCTAGTTCAGATAACTATGGTGTTCCCAAATCTTTTGGAACAAACTTTCCTCTTGAAGATGATGTTCCACGATTGGTTCGTGGAAGTGGAAATCATACTTCACTTCCTCCACCTCCTCCAATTATTCTCCCTGACCCACAAGCTCGAAGACTTGAAAAGTTCTAGATCACTCAATCCCTATTGGGTAGTAAACACGAAGATGGAAAGTCTATATGTGCTCATGTCTTGGACATGAAGTTTCACATTGACAGGCTGGGAATGTTGGGTGTCATGTTCCCAAGGAAGTTGGCTATTGACTTGGTTCTTCAGTCACTTCCCGAGTCCTATAGTGAGTTCGTTAAAGACTACTATGTGACAGATCACGACATGACCCTTATTGATATTACCTATTTGCTAATTGTTGCTGAATCAACAATGATTTGGCGCAATGGTCAAGAAAATTTGATTGGAAGATCTACATCCCAAGCTGACATGGACATCCCAGAAATGATACCTTCTCCTAAAGGAACGGAATCTGCCATGGTCAAAAGTTTTGATCATAAGAGAAAGGCCAATTCTGAGACTGTTCCATGTGCCATTCCAAATGAGCCTATGTGTTTCTATTGCCAAGAAAAGGGACATTGGAAGCGAACCTGCCCTTACTACTTGAGAACTTTAATCAAATTGTATGGTTCTACTTCAGGTACAGTCCACTATCTAACTCTATTAAGTTCCTAATTGTTGGTTCTTAATACATAATCTGACAAGTTTTGCATTTTGATGTTTTGTAGGATCATGCAAAAGGAAGGAAGCTTAAAAGTAAGAGCATGCTGAATCTGATCGCGAAGAGATGGATTTCGATCGTATGGTTCGTAGATCGGATTTTTGAGTTGCTGCATAGGAGTTATGATAGATTGCTTAGAAATATGTAGTAACATAGTTTTCATTTGTAATTTCATTGTAAGGAAAAGTTTTTCCGCATTTTATAAATAAATAAAATTTTGATTTTATTTTGTATTATATCTCCTTGCAATGACATTTGTGAAAATTGATATTTATATGTTTCCATTGATAGCAATATTGGAAATGGATTTGATTCTTTCGTTTGTGGTAGTGTCAAGATTTACCAAATAAGGAAAGATTCTCATAACCCAAGTTTCTGTTGGATAGAAACTTGGAATCATACAACTTGTATTGTGTGATGAATGAGAACTTCATATTTGGGAAATTAAGACTAATTCCTTGTTCACATGTATATGTGAGTCAAGTAAAAGACAAGGGGATCGGGTACACTTGGTTGTGCGCTGGTCAGGTCCACCACAAAGAATGATAAGACTATTCGTTATGATTTACTAAAGTTTAGTAAATATGGTTAATACTTACAAGATTAAGTGTAATTCTGAATCATTGGAAAAGTTTCAATGTATGGCAGAACGAATAAGAAGAATCAAATTAGGCAGAAAGATAAAAGTTTCTCCAATCTGAAAGGATGGGAGTGTACTTGAGTATCGTGTTTTATGATTATCTTAGTGATTATGAAACCATATCATAATTGATCCTCTAAGGACATCTTAGTGCATTTGTATGGCTAAGAAGAGGAATCGTGAATTGTTGAAATGGTTAAATCAAGAAGATAAATCATACTTAGAGTCGTACTCCAAGATTGTAAATTGAGTGACATGTCTTAAGGAAAACACTCATCAAATGTAGAGTAAAATGTTTCTACTCTTGTACATTTGAGATTGTTAAGTTGTGATGTTTTGGATAAAACAAAGACCAACTAAGGCCAATTGTGTGAAGTGTTTGTCTTGATAAGAGACCGCACTAACTCTTGAATATTTGTTTATCAAGTAATGTTCCTTGACAAAGTGAATCTTATATATCAAGAGGTCAGTGGGAGTCTTAATGATCTTGAATAGTGTCAAGAACTATTCAAGAGTAAACCTATTGTTAATCACTAGCACGCGACTTGAGGTTTGCAACCTATCGTGTTGACATATTCTTATTTCTGTGCCCATTCCAGTTAAAGTTGACTATGCATGTGAGTTCTATGAGTTCTCAGTGCTTTTCATAACAGCTTGGAAGCAATGGTAGGCCCTTGTGTTGCAAGGTAGGAAGAAATTAAGATTGAACAAGTTCAGTCCATATGAGTTTGGATTTGTCACTAACCTTGTCTTGTGATTATCTTTATGACAAATTCACATGGATAGGAACACAACACCATAAAAATCTAAGTGTCATAAGGTTTTGTTGGATTAGTGTCTAAGTCCATAACTATAATTGGTATATACTTGACCCGACCCAGCATGGTCCATTTAGGTTGCATGGCATCGGAACAATTTGGATAGACCTTTTGTGAGAAGAGGATATCTGTGACATATTAATATATTATAAGTTCTAATATATTAATATGAAATCATATTAATTAATTAGTATTGATCAAGAATTAATTTGGAATTAATTTAGTGATCAAAAGAGACTAATTAAATATATGGGGATTAATTGTGTAAATCATTCATTCTTATATATGTGGGCTTATGATCCATGATTCCTTGTGTTGGGCTATATCCATGGGGGTGACCCTTGGATACTCCATGGAGGTCAAAACCCATGGAGCATAAGGAATGGGTAAAGTCATGATTTACATGGTGTGACCCTAATAGCCACACTATATATAGACCCAATTGGTTGGTGAAATTGGCACTAGTGTATACACAAGAGGGCAAGCCGATTTCTAAGAGTCAAGTATCTCTTCTCATGGTTATTCCAAATGTTGATGATGTTTTGTGAACCATTTGAGGTGTCACACTTGGGGCACTAGGCTGTTAAGGTCCATGGAATCAACTACAACAAAGAGGTATGTATTCTATCTAGTTTTGTTATCCTAGTACATATGATTGTATGCTAGTTAGGGTAATACCTTGGAAAATTGATATTTGCATGTATAATAGAGAAAACATAGATCCAAGGTATTTAGGGTTGCATGTACACCTTAGGAGTGTTAGAATGCTCAAAACCCAATAGTGGTATCAGAGCCTAGGCTTGTTTTCTTTTATACTTGATGCAATTTGCGGAAAAAGCTGGAAAAAATCGAATTTTTTGCTGCCTGGACAGGGGACTCGACGAGTCCATTAAGGGACTCGATGAGTCCATGTGTAAAATCATCCAACTCGTTGATTTGGTTCATGCACTCGACGAGTTGGACCCCCTGACAGCATATTTTCAAGTTTTTTGGCTGGAATTGGACTAGGAACATTACCCTAAGCTGTTTTTAAACCTGTAAACCTGTTTTTGATGTGGTAATGTTCATGCTAATCCAATTTAATAGATATTTGTCAATAGATTCATGTTTTGTATTAGTTTAATGGTTAGGCTAATTACATGAAAAGTGTTTGATTTGAATTATCTTGTTCTTATGAGTTGATTTAGATTAATAGAAAAGTTATGTGATAATATGTTTTCAATCCAAATTGATCTAAATTTTGTTCATAAATGTGTTTTTGTAACTTGTCCTCAAGTTATATGAAAAGTCACATTTATGAATCTTAAAACTCATAAAATTGCCATAGGTTACACAAATGAAGAGTCATCTTTGTCATAAATAGTTTTATGAACTCCATAACTTGTCCTCAAGTTATGGATGTTCAAGAGTCTCTTCATTAAAGTCTTTAAAACTTTAATTAAACTTATAAGTTATGAAAATCCAAGAGTTTTGAAAAGTTTCAATACTTGCCCTCAAGTTTTGGAATTTGTAAAGTTTTGCTTATGAATGCTTTAATTCCAAATCAAACCCTAGAATTTTAAAAGTTTAAAATTCAACCCTTATACTATTATCATAATTTTAATTATATATATATGTATAAGATAAAGTCATTCTTACCGTTAGTAGGCCTCATTCACGAAGCCAGTCTCTAAGGGGGGGGGGTATAAGGTTACTGCCTATAAAATGGCAGTTTAATGGGTGTCCACTCTCACCCACCGCTTCCTTGACTGGTGGAGGGTCCTTAGCCGAACGGGTAGGATAGGACTCTAATTCTCCCTTCATTAAAAGTATAATGATAAAAAACTAAGTAACTAAACACTTATTAATTCCCAATCTTAGTTACTTAGGAAAATGTGAAATGGTGCTAACCCATGAAATTGCACTTTGCACCTTTGTTAAGTCGTTAGTGGAGCGTGTGTGGTTAACCGACACACTAACATGGGACTGAAAATGTGTGGAAAAGGGTAACTTAATGTTTATCATAGATTGGTGGAGCGCGTGTGGTTAACCGGCACATCAATTAGGTGATAAAGTTAAGGGTACCAAGTTAATTTTCATGGTTATTCACACCTTGTTTGTGATCCTCGGCATCCCAGTCACAAACTTGAGAGGCCACAATCGAGATTCAAAAATGCCATTGAAAGTTTAATGTATCTCAAAAGATCTAGGAGTTTCAAATCCAATTAAAACTTAATTATATTTCGTTTTCATGGTGGAAATTGGTAAATCGTCATTTACCTACCTTCAAATATTTTATAACTTGGATTACGGCATCCCTCTTCCAGTTATAAATAGTTTGTTGGGTCCTAGCCTTAATATTTCATATTGGATGTTATATTAAGGACTTTAAATCAACTAACTTGAATTTCTCCCATTATAAATGTCTAGTTTAGACTGCTATGGTCTTCCCAAATCTTTAGGAACAAGCTTTCCTAATGAAGATGATATCCCACATGGCAATCAAGGTGAAAGATTAATCCCTTTGTTGTGCATTAATAGGACTGTAATCATATTTCACTTCCTCCACCTCCTCCAATTATTCTCCCTAACCCACAAGTTCAAGACTTGAAAATTCTAAGTCACTCAATCCCTATTGACAAGTCGGGAGAGTCGGGTGTCGAAGTCTCGAGGTTACTGGCTGTTGACTAGGTACTTCAGTCACTCCCTGATGACAGATCACGACATGACCCTTATCGATCTTACCTATTTGCTTGTTGCTGCAAAATCAACAATGATTTGGAGCACTGGTAAAGCAAATTAGACTGGAAGATCTACTTCCTAAACCTATTTGGACATTGACAATGGTGACATTGAAAGTCCAGAAAAGCTTTCTCTTCCCAATAGAAAGGGATTGGCCATGGTCAAGTCATTTGACCAATAGTAAAGAGAAAGGCTATGTCTGAGACAATCAAGTGTACCATTTCCAAAAGGTCCATATGGTTCTTTTGCCAAAAGAAGGGGCATTGGTTGCAAAGCTGCCGAATTTACCTGGAAGTTCATAAGGATGGTAAAAGTAAAAAAGGTTTGACTTTGCTTCAGGTGAAAGTCCATTATATAACTCTATGAAGTCTCTTTTGGAGATTCTTAATACATGATGTAATGTAATTACATTTTGATGTTTTGAAGAATCAAAGGAAACCTAAAGAAAGAGTATGCTGATTCTGATCATGAAGATGGATTTCGATCGCAAGGTTCGGTGATCAGAATTTTGAGCTGCTACTTAAGAGTTATGGTATATTGCTTAGGAATAGACAACAACATGTTTTTCATATGTATTTGCATTGTAAGGATAAGATTTTTCCGCAAGTTTTAAAATAAAAGAAAAGGTTTTGATTTATTTTTAAGTATCCTTACAATGACATTTGTGAAAAATTGTTGTTTATATGTTTCATTGATAAGCAATATTGGAAAATGGATTTGATTTTTTCATTTGTGGTAGTGTCATAATTTACCAAATAAGGAAAGATTCTCATCACCCAAATTTCAGTTGGATAGAAACTTGGAATCATGCAAGTTGTATTGAATGATGAATGAGAATTCTCATTTTTGGGAAATTAAGACTAAGTCCTTGTTCACATGTATGTGTGAGTCGAGTGAAGGACTTATGGATTGGATACACTAGGCTGTGCGCTGGTCAGGTCCACCACAAAGGTCGACAAGACTATTCGTCATGATTTACTAAAGTTTAGTAACTATGGTTACACTTACAAGTTTAAGTGTAATTCTGAAACATTGGAACAATTTCACTGATTGGCAAAGAAGGAACAATAAGAATCAAATTAGGCAGAAAGATATAAGTTTCTCCAATCTGAAGAGATGGGAGAGTACTTGAGTATCTCGTTTTATGATTATCTTAGTGATTATGAAACCATATCACAATTGATCCTCTAAGGACACCTTAGTGCATTTGTTTGGCTAAGGAGAGGAATCATGAATTGTTGAAATGGTTAAATCAAAAGGTAAATCATACTTCGTTCCAAAATCAAGTCTTAGAGTCATACTTCAAGATTGTAACTTGAGTGACATAATCTTTAAAAAATTTATAACACTTGTCAAATGTAGAGTAAGATGTTTCCTATTCTTGTACATTTGAAGTTGGTTAGTTGTGATGTTTTGGATAAAACAAAGACCAACTAAGACCAATTGTATGAAGTGTTTAACTTGATAAGAACCCGCACTAACTCTTGAATATTTGTTTTGTCAAGAAATGATTCTTGACAAAAGAGAATCTTATATGTCAAGAGGTCAGTGGGAGTCTTAAAAGATCTTGAGAAAGTTTTAAGAACTAATCAAGAGTACTGTTAATCACTAGCCCACGACTTGAGGTTTGTAACCTATCGTATTGACATATTCTTATTTCTGTGTCTATTCCAGTTAAAAGTTGACTTTGCATATGAGTTCAATGAGTTCTCAATTGGTTGCATAACAACCTGGAAGCAATGGTAGGCCCTTGGGCTGCCGGGTGGCAAGATATTAAGATTGAGCAAGTTCAGTCCATATGAGTTTGGATTTGTCACTAACCTTGTCTTGTGATTATGGCTATGACAGATTCACATGGATAGGAACCCATACACCATAAAAATCTAAGTGTCATAAGGTTTCTCTCCGATTCATGAAAATGATGCTGAGGAAACGCTTTCACTAAGTAGATTTTAAGTAGATAGCAACTGTGATATTTGCATTCTCAAAGTCATTAGTGGAGCGCGTGTGGTTAACCGGCACACTAACATGGACTTGTGAGAATGGCGAAAGGTCTAAACATTATGATTACGGCATCCCTCTTCATAATTGTTTAGACACACATGAGAACTATCTAAGGAAAGGTGTATGTTTTTTGATAAAATCTTATCAAAGCATCTCGTATCAAGAATCTGAACTTTGGTAAAGAAAGTCAATAAAGTATTGATTTCAAGAAGTCCAGCTGATTCCTGGATACATGTCAAAGCTAGTGGGAGCATAAGTGTTATGCTAGTAAGATAATAATCATTATGCTAGTGGGAGCATGATTATTATGTTGCAAGTTAGCAATGTTAATTATAGAAAACAAAATTTTCAATTCGTTTTGAAAAGTTGTTTTCTATAATTAAGGGAGAGGATTTATACTTCATTCTAATTCTACAAGCTTAGATTGAGATTTTAATCAACTTTAGTCAAGGATATATATGAATGTTATGTTGGAATGGTTCAACATAAGGAAATTCTATATATGTTGCATTCTCAAAATTTGATTATGATTACGGCATCCCTCTTCATAGTTCGAATTTTGAGAACATGGCAAATAAAAATTTTTATAGTATGAATTGGGTCCTATATGCTTCGGGTATAGGATCGATTACATGTGCTATAATATTTATCCATTCTAAATTTTCAAAATGCCTAGGGCGTTAAGAGGAAAAGGAATAGAACTGGATTTGACTAAAACGATTAAGCAATTGTCGAGGACAATCTGAGGTTTACCAAAGATTGGTTGCTCATGGACAGTTGGAAGTATAGAGATAGGACCATATTGACATACTCTGAAAAAAGGCAACTGTTGTTCACAAGTGATAGTCAAAATGGGCATATGGAAATGTTTCCATAAGTGGAAGTTATTCTTTGAATCTGTGTAAGGTTAGAAAACTTAATGCAAAGAAGGATGTTCAAAGGAATGTACTTTGAATGTGAGATTTCGTTTCCATGGAATTGATCTCCATTGGAATAATTTGTAATGTTTGTTGCCAAGTCTTTGTGACTTGGGCATAGTCATTACAAGGGGATCATTGCATATAAGCTTAGAATGTAACAGTAAATGGCAAGAGTTTGGTATTCTTACATTTACAATAAGGATTGGGATTGTGAAATGAGGATCATTGGAATCATTTTTAATTGATCTATTTCACAAAGTAAAGATCATAGACAAACATAGTGTGCATACTTGGTGTATGGCATAACTATTGTTTAGAAAACATAGTGTACATGCTTGGAGCATGGGACGACTAGTGTTTTAGTTCAAGTATAAAGTTGATAAATTCGAAACAGTATACAATGAATAATGAGTAATCAATATGGTGCTTAGATAAAAAAGTGTTTTATTTACTCTCAAAGTGTTGGGGACATATAGGATTAGTATTATTCTTTTGTTTCACTTTGCATGTTTTGACTTCCATAATAACTAGGTCATTCTTCCCGAATGACTAAGTTATTCAAACCATCCACAGTCGGTCATATGTTGGAAGTAGATATGAATCAAGACTGTCATGAAGCTGGTTTGTAGATGTCCAAGGTAGTGGACATAGCAAGAGTTGCTGCAACATTCATGAGTGCTCATAAGTTCTGAGTATTGGATTAAACCCACGCTCATTTGACTCACTTCATGGATCTTATCACAAGTGAATCATGAGACGATAATATCTTATATTCTTTAAACCTAGAGATATGAGTTTTTGACTATGAGTTGGTTATACATTGATTGCACGAAAACGCATTGGTAACTCGATGTTATAAAACGTGCCTTTGTGTATGATTCAACAAGTAGTTAGTACAAGCATATGAGTCAAAGTTTATCCATTCCTTTTACCCTTAAAGGGATAAAAGCGATATCTGTGGGACCCTCGATGATTTAGTGATGACACCCTAAGTGCTTGGCCAAGCCTGGACTGATTTGATTTGTTCAATTAGTCGGTCATCATAAATCAGACATCGGGAAGCAACAAATGGACAGAGAGAATGATTATAATCCATGTCTCACTCCATATGATATCTAGAATGGAGGAATATATGATCACTTATCTAATGGACGCGTTATTGATTTGTTCAGAGTTCGGCAGCAGCTTTTAAGAGCTACGATTGCTGGTCAGGTTAGAGTTGTACTTGAAATAATAGCTATTAGACTTATCCAAGTGGGAGATTGTTGGATTAGTGTCTAAGTCCATAACTATAATTGGTATATACTTGACCCGACCCGGCATGGTCCATTTGGGTTGCATGGCATCGGAACAACTTGGATAGACCTTTTATGAGAAGAGGATATATGTGACATATTAATATATTATAAGTTCTAATATATTAATATGAAATCATATTAATTAATTAGTATTGATCAAGAATTAATTTGGAATTAATTTAGTGATCAAAAGAGACTAATTAAATATATGGGGATTGATTGTGTAAATCATTCATTCTTATATATGTGGGCTTATGATCCATGATCCCTTGTGTTGGGCTATATCCATGGGGTGACCTATGGATACTCCATGGAGGTTAAAACCCATGGAGCATAAGGAATGGGTAAAGTCATGAGTTACATGGTGTCACCCTGATAACCACACTATATAAAGACCCCATTGGTTGGTGAAATTGGCACTAGTGCATACACAATAGGACAAGCCGATTTCAAAGAGTCAAGTATCTCTTCTCATGGTTATTCCAAATGTTGATGATGTTGTGTGAACCATTTGAGGTGTCACACTTGGGGCACTAGGCTCTTAAGGTCCATGGAATCAAGCTACAACAAAGAGGTATGTATTCTATCTAGTTTTGTTATCCTAGTACATATGATTGTATGTGATGGGTTTTGCGCATTCTAACACTCCTAAGTGTACATGCAACCCTAAATACCTTGGATCTATGTTTTCTCTATCATACATGCAATTATGAACTTTCCAAGGTATTACCCTATCTAGTATACAATACTTGATACTTGGGTAATCAAATGGATAGAATACATACCTTTGTTTGATGTAGCTTGTCTCCATGAAGCTTGAGTGCCTAGTGCCCCAAGTGTGACACCTCAAATGGTTCACACAACACCAAATGCACATGGAATGACTTGAGAGAAATGGAACACTCCTTGAAATCGTCTAGCCCTCATATTCACACATTAGTGCACGATTTCTTGAGCCATGGGATTCTTTTATATGGTGGCTATTAGGGTTACACCATGTAACTCATAACTTTACCCATTCCTTATGCTCCATGGATTTTAACCTCCATGGAGTATCCATGGGTCACCCCATGGACTTAGTCCAACATAAGAAATCTTGGATCACAAGCCCACATATATAAGAATGAATGATTTACACAATCAACCCATATATTTAATTAGTCTCCTTTTGATCACTTAATTAATTCCAAATTAATTCTTGATCAATACTAATTAAATAAACTTATTAATATATTAGAAATTATAATATATTAACCAACCTTAAGTGTTATTTCTCTCATTATAGTCTATCCAAATGCATGATGCCATGCAACCCAAATGGACCATGTCGGGTCGGGTCAAGTCTTACCAATTATAGTTATGGACTTAGACATTAATCCAACAGTCTCCCACTTGGATAAGTCTAAAACTATTATTGCGTATGACTTCAGGAACCGATCATTAATCCAACAGACATTATGGACTCTGACCTTGTCGACGAACTCTGACCTTTGTCAATGACTTGTCCATTAGATAAGGGATCATATATTCCTCCATTCTAGATATCATATGGACTGAGACATGGATTATCAATCATTCTCTCTGTCCATTTGTTGTTCCCCGATTTCCGATTCTTGATGACTGACTGATTGAACAAATCAAATCAGTCCTGGCTTGGCCAAGCACTCACATGTATCATCTTTAAATCATCGAGGGGCCCACAGATATCGCTTTTATGCTGAAGGTAAAAGGAATGGATAAACTTCGACTCATATGGCTTGTTCTACTACTTGTTGAATCATACACAAAGGCACGTTTTATAACATCGAGTTACCGAATGCGTTTTCGTGCAATCAATGTACAACCAACTCATAGTAACAACTCATATCTCTAGGTTCGAAGAATATAAGATATTATCGTCTCATGATCACTCGTGATAAAATCCATGAAGTGATTCAAATGAGCGCAGGTTGAATCCAATACTCAGAACTTATGAGTACTCATGAGTGTTGTAGCACCACTTTGTCCACCAACTTTGACCTCTACAAACCAACCCATGACAGTCTTGATTCATATCTACTTCCAACATATGACCGACTGTGGATGGTTTGAATAACTTAATCATTCAGGAAGAGCGACTTAGTTATTCTGGAAGTCAAAACATGCAAAGTGAAACACAAGAATAAATGAATCAAATATGGTATCAAACCCTATGAATATAAATAAACACTTTTATTTATCACCATACTGATTACTCATTATTCATTGTTTCGGTTTTATCAACTTTATACTTGAATTAAAAACACTAGTTGTCCCATGCTCCAAGCATGTACACTATGTTTTTCTTAAACAATAGCTTTGCCATACACCAAGTATGCACTCTATGTTTGTCTATGATCCTTACTTTGTGAAATAAACCAATTGAACATAATTTCAATGATTCTAATTTCACACTCCCAAATCCTTATCGAAAAATGTGAGAATTTCAAAATCCTATCATTTATCGAAATCTGTTTAGATTTTAAACTTATATGCACTGACCCTCCTGTAATGAATATGTACAAAGTCACAAAGACTTGTCAACAGTCATTATAAGGTATTCCAATGGAGATCAACTCCATGGAAACTAAGTCTCATATTCAAAGTACATTACTTTGGACATGCTTCTTGCATTAAGTTTTCTAATCTTACACAGATAACTTCCACCTATGGAGACAACTCCATATTCTCATTTTGACTATCACTTCTGAATAAGAGATGCCTCTTTTCAGAATATGTCAATATGGTCCTTCCAAAATTAGCACTATACTTCCAACTGTCCCTGAGCAACCAATCTTTGGTAAACCTCAGATTGTCCTCGACAATTGCTTAATCATTTTAGTCATATCCAATTCTAGACCTTTTCCCTTCTTAATGCCTCTGGGCATTTGGAAAAATTTTAGAAATGACAAATATTATAGCACATGCAATCGATCCTGTACCCAAAGCAAATGGTACACGATTCATAATGTCTCACATAAAGACATGATTCTAGACCAGTCTTTTGCTACAATATTTTTATTTGCCATGTTTTCAAAATTTGACTATGAAGAGGGATGCTGTAATCATAATCGAATTTTGAAAACGCAATATATAGAATTTCCTTAAGTTGAACCAATCCAACATGAAATTCATATATATATTCTTGACTAAAGATGATTAAGGTCTCAATCTAAGCCTTTAGAACTGAAATGAAGTATATCCTCTCCCTTAATTATAGCAAAACAACTTTTTCAATCCCTGCAGCCTCACGAATTGAAACTTTTGTTTTCTATAATTAACATTGCTAACTTGCAACACTAACAATAATTATCATGCTCCCACTAACATGATGATTATTAGCATAACACTTATGCTCCCACTAGCTTTGACATGTACTCAGAAATCAGCTGGACTTCTAGAAATCAATACTTTATTGACTTCCTTACCAAAGTTCAGATTTCTGATATGAGATGCTTTGATAAAACTTTATCAAAATCATACACCTTTCCTTAGATAGCATGCATGTGTGTCTAAACAATTTCAGAACTATGAAAAGGGATGTCGTAATCATAGTCTCAATTGTTTAGACCTTTTGCCATCTGCTTCAAATCTACTTGGTGGAAGTGTTTCCTCACCATCATTTTCATGAATCGGAGAGAAACCTTATGACCCTTAGATTTTATGGTGTATGTGTTCTTATCCATGTGAATCGTCAAAACCATAGTCACAAGACAAGGATAATGACAAATCCAAACTCATATGGACTGAACTTATGCAATCTTAACTTCTTGCCACCTGGCAGTACAGGGCCTGCCATTGCTTCCAAGTTGTTATGCAACCAATTAAGAACTTTCAGAACTCCTATGCAAAGCCAACTTTAACTGGAATGGGCACAGAATATGTCAAGATGATAGGTTATAAACCTCAAGTCGTGTGCTAGTGAAGAACCTCAGGTTTTATTCTTGATTAATTCTTGAAATTCTTTTTAGGATCTTTAAGACTCCCACTGTCCTCTTGACATATAAGACTATCTTGCCAAATATTCAAGAGATAGTGCGGATTCTTTATCAGGACAAACACTTCACATAATTGGCCTTAGTTGGTCTTTGTTTAATCCAAAACATCACAACTTACCAACTTCAAATGTACAAGAGTAGGACACTTTTACTCTTACATTTGACAAGTGTTATAAACCTTTCTTTAAGATATGTCACTCAACTTATAGTCTTGGAGTATGACTCTAAGACTTGTTTTGAAACGAAGTATGACTCATCTTCTTGATTTAACCATTTCAACAATTCATGACTCCTCTTCTTAGTCATAAGAATGCACTAAGATGTCCTTAGAAGACCAATTGTGATGTGGTTCTTTAATCACTAAGATGATCACAAAACATGATACTAAAGTACTCTCCCATCTTTTCAGATTTGAGAAACTTTTATCTGTCTGCCTAATTTGATTCTTCCCATTCGTTCTGCCATACATTGAGACTTTTCCAATGTTTCAGAATTATACTTAAACTTGTAAGTATAACCATATTTACTAAAATTTAGTAAATCATGACGAATAGTCTTAACGAGCTTTGTGGTGGACTTGACCAGTGCACAACAATGTGTACTCGATCCCTTTAGTCCTTAACTTGACTCACACATCCATGTGAACAAGTCTTAATTTTCCAATGCTTGAAAGTTCTCATTCATCATACTATTCAACTTGCATGATTCCAAGTTTCTATCCAACTGAAGCCTTGGGAATGAGAATCTTTCCTTATTTGGTAAATTATGACACTACCACAAACGAAAGAATCAAGTCCATTTTTTTTTTCAAATATTGTTATCAATGGAATCATATAAACAACCATTTTTCACAAATGCCACTTGTAAGGATATTTAAAATAAATATAAAATTAAAAACTTTTATTTTATTTCAAAACTTTGCGGAAAAAACTTATCCTTATAGTGCAAATGCATACGGAAAAACTTGTTGTTATCTATTCCTAAGCAATATATCATAACTCCTAAGTAACAACTTCAAAATTCTGATGCGATCGAAATCCACCTACGCGATCAGAATCAGCATATACTTCCTTTAAGCTTTCTCTCTATTCTTTGATTCTTAAAACATCAACATGTGACCCAGTCACATCATGTAATGAGGATCTTAGAATAGAAACTTAACAGAGTTAGATAATGGGCTCTACCTGAAGTAGAGTCAGACTTATTGACTTTAACATCCTTAGGTAAACTTGGCAGCTTTGCAATCAACGCCCTTTCCTTTGACAAAATAAACATATGGACCCTTTGGTAATGGGACTATCTCAGACTTAGCCTTTCTCCTTACCATTTGGTCAACCGGGTTGACTATGGCCAATCCCTTTCCATTGGGAATAGAATGCTTTTTCTGGATTTTCAGTGTCACCATTGTCACTGTCCATAAAGTTTTTGGGAAGTTGATCTTCTAATCAAATTTGCTTTACTATCGTTCCAAATCATTGCTGATTCAGCAGCACCAAGCAAATAGATATGATCATTAAGGTTCATGTCATAGTCTGTTTCATAGTAGTCCCAAAGGAACTCACTATGTGACTTAGAAAGTGATTGAACATCCAACTTTCTCAAGACTTTGACACCCAACTCTCCCAGCTTGTCAATATGTGACTTCATCTCTAAGATGTAATCACACATAGACCTTGCTTGACATTAGGGCTTGAGTGACCTTGAACTTGTGGGTTAGGGAGAATAATTGGAGGAGGTGGAGGAAGTAAAGTTCCAAGAGATTTGGGAAGATCATAGATGTCTGAACTAGACATCTTTTGGGAGATATTCAAGATAGTTGATCTAAAGTCCTTAATATAACACCCAATATGAAATATTAAGGCTAGGATCCAACAACCTATTTATAACTGGAAGAGGGATGCCGTAATCCAAGTTATAAAATAGTTGAAGGTAGGTAAATGACGATTTACCAATTTCCACCATGAAAAACGAAATAATGTAATTAGGTTTTTAATTGGATTTGAAACTCCTAGATCTTTTGAGATTCATTGAAATTTTCAATGGCATGTTTCAATCTCGAGTGTGCCCTTCAGGTTTTGTGACTGGGATGCCGAGGATCACAAAACAAGGTGTGAAGTAACCATGCAAATATACTTGGTACCCTTAATATTTACCCCTCAATCGATGTGCCGGTTAACCACACGAGCTCCACCGATACTATGATAAATATTAAGTTACTCTTTGCCTACTTTGTTAAATCCAGGTTAATGTGTCGGTTAACCACACACGCTCCACTAACGGTTTAAACAAAGTGCAAATTGTAATTTCATGGATTAGCACCTTATTCACATTTTCCTAAGTAACTAAGATTGGGAATTTATAAAAAGTTTAGTTACTTAGTATTTATCATTAATACTTTTAATGAAGGGAGAATTATAGTTCTTGTCCTACCCGTTCGGCTAACGACCCTCCACCAGTCAAGGAAGCGGTGGGTGAGAGTGGACACCCATTAAACTGCCATTTTATAGGCAGTAACCTTATACCCCCCTTATAGACCGGCTTCGTGAATGAGGCCTACTAACGGTAAGACTGACTTGCTCTTATACATATATTTATTATTAACTTATAATACTATAAAGTATAAGGGTTGAATTTTAACTTTTAAAATTCTAAGGGCTAACTTGGAATTAAAGTATTCATGGGGAAAACTTTACAAATTCCAAAACTTGAGGGCAAGTTTTGAAATTATTCAAAACTAATTAATTCCATAACTTATGTGTTTAAAGTAGTTTTAATTAAAAAAAAAACTCTTCAAGTTCCATAACTTGAGGACAAGTTATGGAAGACTTTAAACTAATAAAAGAATGTAACTTTTCTTTATTTTTGTAACTTATGGAACTAATTAAGGTTACGCATTTTATCATTTAATGAAGTGACTCTTGAACCTCCATAACTTCAGGACAAGTTATGGAGTCATAAAACCATTTAATGAGGACAAGACTCTTCATTTTTGTAACCATTGCCAACTTTTTATGAGTTTTATGAAACTTAAATGTGACTTTTCATATAACTTGAGGACAAGTTACAAAAACACATTTTAGAATCAACTCTTAGATTAAAATGGATTGAAAACACATAATCAATTAACTTTTCTATTAATCTAATAAACTCATATGAACAAAGATAATTCACATCAAATTTTTTTCAGGTAATTAGTATAACTTTTAAACTAATACAATTCGATTTTTCAGCTAATTTTGCAAGTATAACAAGAAAACAAGCATTGGCTCTGATACCACTGATGGGTTTTGCGCATTCTAACACTCCTAAGTGTACATGCAACCCTAAATACCTTGGATCTATGTTTTCTCTATCATACATGCAATTATGAACTTTCCAAGGTATTACCCTATCTAGCATACAATACTTGATACTTGGGTAATCAAATGGATAGAATACATACCTTTGTTTGATGTAGCTTGTCTCCATGAAGCTTGAGTGCCTAGTGCCCCAAGTGTGACACCTCAAATGGTTCACACAACACCAAATGCACATGGAATGACTTGAGAGAAATGGAACACTCCTTGAAATCGTCTAGCCCTCATATTCACACATTAGTGCACGATTTCTTGAGCCATGGGATTCTTTTATATGGTGGCTATTAGGGTTACACCATGTAACTCATAACTTTACCCATTCCTTATGCTCCATGGATTTTAACCTCCATGGAGTATCCATGGGTCACCCCATGGACTTAGTCCAACATAAGAAATCTTGGATCACAAGCCCACATATATAAGAATGAATGATTTACACAATCAACCCATATATTTAATTAGTCTCCTTTTGATCACTTAATTAATTCCAAATTAATTCTTGATCAATACTAATTAAATAACCTTATTAATATATTAGAACTTATAATATATTAACCAACCTTAAGTGTTATTTCTCTCATTATAGTCTATCCAAATGCATGATGCCATGCAACCCAAATGGACCATGCCGGGTCGGGTCAAGTCTTACCAATTATAGTTATGGACTTAGACATTAATCCAACAGTATGCTAGTTAGGGTAATACCTTGTAAAATTGATATTTGCATGTATAATAGAGAAAACATAGATCCAAGGTATTTAGGGTTGCATGTACACCTTAGGAGTGTTAGAATGCTCAAAACCCAACAGGTTTCACTCCAATTCATGAAAATGATTGTGTGGAAACGCTTTCACTAAGTAGATTGTAAGGAGATAACAATTGTGATATTTGCATTCTCAAATTCGATTATGATTACGGCATCCCTCTTCATAGTTTGAATTGTGAGAAATGGCAAAAGGTCTAAACAGTTGAGACTTATTGTTGTAAGTTCTAAAATTGTTTAGGCACACATGTGAGCTATCTAAGGAAAGGTGTATGAGTTTGATAAGCCTAGATAAAGTTTTATCGAATCATCTCGTATCAGAAATCTGAACTTTGGTAAGAAAGTTAATAAGTATTGATTTCTAGAAGTCCAACTGATTTCTGGGTACATGTCAAAACTAGTGGGAGCATAAGTATTATGCTAATAAGAATGTAATTATTATGCTAGTGGGAGCACAATTATTACGTTAAGTGTTACGAGTTAGCAATGTTAATTATAGAAAACAAAAGTTTCAATTTGCAAAGATGCAGGATTTGAAAAGTTGTTTTGCTATAGTTAAGGGAGAGGAATTCATACTTCATTTCAAATCTAAAAGCTTAGATTGAGTTTTTAATCAAATTTAGTCAAGGATATATATGAATGCTATGTTGGAATGGTTCAACATAAGGAAATTATATATATATATATATATATATATATATATATATATATATATATATATATATATATATATATATGGAAATGTTAATGGCATTCTCAAATTCGATTATGATTATGTCATCCATCTTCATAGTTTGAATTGTGAGAGCATGGCAAATAGGAATATTATAGCAAAAGACTGATCAAGTATCATGTCTTTATGCAAGACATTATGAATCGTGTCCCATATGCTTCGGGTATAGGATCGATTGCATATGCAATAATATTTATGTGTTCTGAATTTTCCAAATGCCTAGGGCATTAAGAGGGAAAAAGGACCAGAACTGGATATGACTAAAATGGTTAAGCAATTGCCGAGGACAATCTGAGGTTTACCGAAGATAGGTTCCTCATGGACAGTTGGAAGTATAGTGTGAATTTTGGAAGGACCATATTGACATATTCTGAAAAGAGACAGCTCTTGTTCAGAAGTGATAGTCAAAATGGGAATATGGAAATGTTTCCATAAGTGGAAGTTATTCTTTAAATCTGTGTAAGATTAGAAAAATTAATGCAAGAAGGATGTTCAAAGGAATGTACTTTGAATGTGAGACTTCGTTTCCATGGAATTGATCTCCATTGGAATACTTTGTAATGTCTGTTGCCAAGTATCTATGACTTTTGTGCATAGTCATTACAAGAGGATCGTTGCATATAAGTTTAAAATGTAACAAATTATATCGAATGGCAAGAATTTGGTATTCTTACTTTTACAATAAGGATTTGGAATTGTGAAATAAGTGTCATTGAAATGCTTTCAATTGATCTATTTCACAAAGAAAGGACCATAGGCAAACATAGTGTGCATGCTTGGAGCATGGCACAACTATTGTTTTAATTCAAGTATTAAGTTGATTAATCGAAACATTATACAATGAATAATGTGTAATCAATATGGTGATTAAGTAAAAGGTGTTTTATTTATATTCATAAGTTTTAGACCATATTGGATTCGATTATTCTTGTGTTTCACTTTGCATGTTTTGACTTCCCGAATAACTAGGTTATTCAAACTATCTACAGTCGATCATACTTTGGAAGTAGGTATTGAGGCAAGACTGTCATGAATATGATTGTAGATTGTCTAGGTGTTTTAGACATAGCACAAGTTTGCTGCAGTGTTCGTGAGTACTCCTGGAATAAGATTCGAGTATTGGATTAAACCCACACTCATCTGAATCACTTCGATGATTTTATCACTACTGATTGTGAGACGATAATATCTTATATTCTTGAAATGGAGACATATAGTTGCAGTTTGAAAGTCGGTTGCACATTGATGATATGTAAATGCACCGGTAACTCGGTGTTATAAAACGTATCATTGTGTGTGATTTCATGAGTAAATAGAGCAAGCATATGAATCGAAATTTATCCGTTCCTTTTACCCTTAGAGGGATAAAAGCTATATATGTTGGCCCCTCGATGATTTAGTGATGACACCCTAAGTGCTTGGCCAAGCCTGGACTGATTTGATTTGTTCAATTAGTCGGTCGTCATAAATCGGAAATCGGGAAACAACAGATGAACAAAGAGAATGATTATAATCCATGTCTCAGTCCATATGATATCTTGTATAATGGAGGAATATATGATCCCTTATCTAATAGACGTGTCATTGACTATGTCAGAGTTCGACAACGGCTTTTTAGAGCTACGATTGCTAGTCGGGTTTTGGAGTCATACTGGCAATTGGTATGTACTTGACCCGAGAGTAGCATGGTCCATTTGGGTTGCATATCACCACGACAATTTGATAGGTTGAACTTTTGAGAAGAGGTTAGTTATGATTTTTAATATGATATAAGTTCTAATATATTAATATGAAATCATATGATTTAATTAGTATTGATCAAGAATTAATTTAGTGATCAAAAGAGACTAATTAAATTAATAGGGACGAATTATGTAAATTAGTTATATATATATATATATATATATATATATATATATATATATATATATATATATATATATATATATGGTTTGGGCTTATGATACATGATGGACTAAGTTTATGGATGAATCCATAAAGAGTTAGCCCACTTGAATCATGGATCATGGATAATAAGCCCAAGTGTATGGATTAGGGTTTACCCATGACTCTTGGATTCCTACACTATATATATGACACCCTATAGCCTAAAATTGGTTGCACAAGTTTTAATAGAGTGGTCTTGGAGAGCCATAACCGATTTTAGTGTGCATAAACTTCTCAAAAGTCATCCTTTGTCTAAGGTGTGTTGTGAACCATTTGAGGTGCAACATTTGGGGCACTATGTTCTTAAAGGCCAAATACAACAAGTTCTTCAAGCTACAACTTAGAGGTAATTATTCTTACTATATTTTATGAATCAAGTATAAAATCATATGCTAGCTGTAGGCTTTATGCTTTGGAAACATTATTGCATGTATAATTAGAGAAAACATATATGCAAACATTTAGGGTTGTATGTGCACCATAGGATGTTGTACTATACTTAAATCCCTACAGGTAGATCCAGGCATATCGGCAGAAAGTACCATTTCATAAGACATCAAGTAGAAGAAGGACACCTCATGGTAAAGGGGATATCGTCAGAGGATAACCCAGCAGATCCCCTTACAAAGGGACTGACTAGGGTTAAGCACTTGCAGCATGCGAGTGGCATTGGGCTAACGGATGATATTAGTTTTAGTAATTAGATAAATCGAAAATTGTAATAGCTAAATTGTAATTGACATTTGATGATTAAATAAAAGGAGTTTTATTTATAAGTACAGTTACTGTCTTGTGTCGATTATTTACTATTGTTTCACTTTGCATGTTTTGACTTCCAGAATAATAAAATTATTTAAACCATCCACAGTCGATCATACGTCAGAAGTAAGTATAAAAGAAGACTTTCATGAGTTGGCTTGTAGATTGTCTAAGGAGTTAGACATAGCAAAAGTTTGCTACACCATTCATGAGTGCTCCTGAAATAAGATTTGTGTATTGGATTCAACCCGCGCTCACCTTAATCACTTCATGGAATTTATCACGAGTGATTGTGAGACGGTAATATCATATAATGTAATGCCCGTGTTTCTAGGCTAGGCATTTATATTGACATTATAGTCTAGGTTAACCTTTGTAACTCATTTTGAAGAAATGAAAAGAAATTATGTGAATATTATGTGAATTATGTGTTTTATGCTTAATTATTAGGGCTTAATTAATTAAGAATAAAAATGAGCGTCAAAAATTAAATTTTAGATAAAGCCGATATCTATTAAGAAACTTGTAGTGGGCGTGACAAGGATTACAGATATATAAAGAATGCCGAAATCTGAGTTATAACGAAGAAGTTATGACCTGTCGAAGTTTCGCGACAAACCGGCACGGGGCCGAATGTCGTAAAAAGTGAGTTTTCGATAAACTACTTTTTGGCCTTAGTGATCTAAACAAAACTTGTAGTGTTCGTTAAAACGAGAGTAAGTATAAAAAGAACGCTCAAATCTGACTTCGTATGAGGAAGTTATGATTTTTCGAAGTTTCAGCTTAGCAGTAGACAGCTAAAAACTCGAATTTTAGATCGAGTGATTTTTTAGCCGACATGACCTAAACGAGAATCGAAGGTCTCATAAATAGTAGCACAAAGGTAAAAAGTCTGACAAAAACGGACGTCGGATGAAGAAGTTATGAATTTTTAACGGATTTCCTCTCCCGGTCTGTTAAAAATAATAATATAAAAATTAAAGTCAAAATTAGCCGACGAAGTCTAAACGAAAGTTGTAGAGCGTAATTTTACCTACGCGTGCATATAAAGAACGTCAAAAACGGAGCTCGTATGCGAAAGTTATGGATTTTAGAAGTTTTGGCGCGAAAATCGAGAAAATTCGCATAGTCACGTTTTTGCCACGTCACCTTCGCTGAAAGAGTGCCACGTGTCCGAAATTGGTGAGTCATGCGAAACCACGTGTTGCCTTCCCTCGCATGAACAGTAGCTGCGTGTCGGATTCTGATTTGACCGAAGGGAGGCCTAATCCGAAGCTCGCAGCTGGACAGCCTCGCACCGCCTTAGCCTCCGAGCCTCGCAGATGGACCACTAGACCTCGGTCCAATCAGCAGCTGCCACCAAGGCCTTCGCACGTGCATCCACCTGCGCACCCCACCACCAGACCGACTTCGGACCCTATAAATAGAAGGGTCATGCGAACCCTCCCGGTTACTTTTGAGATTTTGCCATATTTAGCCCCTTTCTTCATATTTTCTTCATCTTAACATCCCCCAAAGCCCCGGTATCGATTATAAGCCCCGGAATACGCCACGAAGTGCCCGTGAAGCCCGAAAAATTTATCTTTTCGGTTTCGAAGCCCGACCCTCGCAGAGCCCGGTTTCTGAATAAAACTCCCGATTTTATTAGAAACAATCGTTTTTAGGAAACGAATTGCTGCCCGATTTTCATTAAATCAAGTGAATGTATAGTCACTTTCATTTTACACATAGATATGAAGTATTTACCTTATAATACGTTCTATGTGTAAATATATTAATTGTTTATTTGAGGTGACTATTGAGTTGATGTTTTATACAAGTTTTAAACTGTATAAGTATTTTTATCTACAAATATGTTGGGTAGAACATGGGTAGATAGTTGGTGTGTGATAAACTAAAGTGATGATAGGTCTCGATGTGATTTGAGATTCAGTCATCTAGCGGAGTTTGGATGACGACCACGGACTTTCTAGACAGTCCACTGGGAAACATTAGCAGGCCCGCAACCTGTAGGTGTTAATGAACTTGGGTGTTTATTCGCTGTACTCCATCCCCCTGATGGTTGCCTTTAGGACATGTATGGCTGAGGAAACCCCTTAGCAGTAGTGTCCATCCCGATCATATTCTTTAGGCTAGGTCCCTTGTGAAAAGTGTTTAGGGACGTAAAGTGAGGATAACGGGAACGGGTAATCAGGGTTATTGTTGATTGGTGAACTTAATAAGTTTATTATTACTGTGGGTTGAAAACCCTATATGCTCACCAGAATTCCAAGCCTGACCCACTCAGCTTTTTTATGATTACAGGTAGTGGACCCCGAGCATAGTCGGAGGATGACGTGAGATTTTTGGATTATAGGCTAGTAGTTGTAAATAACTGTAGTAAGGCTTATAATGTCTTGTTTATGCTTTTGATCTGTATCGGAACATGACATCCCGAGGTTTTGATATATATGGAAAATATATACCTTCTTAATGAAGGGTTTTGATAAACTTTTATCATATGTTGTTTGGGGACCAATTCCGCAACATCTTTTGAAAAGATTTCTCTGATTTTTTTTAAAAAGCATAAATTAAATTGGTCTTTTCTGGCCGAGAAATTAGGGGATGTCACAGTTGGTATCAGAGCATTAGTTTAAGCGAACTAAGAAATTATAGGATTTCTAGACTTAAACTTAGAATGCTAAGTGATGATTGTGAGATGAGTGTCTACCATATTTTAGACACGAGCACTAGTTTATTTTAGGAAAGATGCCTAAAATGCCCTTATGTGCTAAATGCTATGTGTTTTCCATGTGTGCCATTATTTGATCGGATCTATGGTCTGTTGCCGACCGGATCTGGAAACCTTATGTGTGTAGGATTCTAAGCGTATGATTACGAGATTAGAACTAACATGTAAACGTTTCGGAGTGATAAGGGAATTGAAATGTCTAACAAGGATAAAGACCTAAATTCGCCTTATTCGGTATATAGATTGTAATGGCAAGAACTCGTAGTGGAGTTGCAAATGCAAACGGAAACAGGGATCAACAGCCTCAACCTCAAGTAGTTGAGCAAGTACCTGTTGTAGGAGCTGCACCTGAGCCAATGATGATGGCTGGGGTACAAGCAATGATACAGACGATGATGGATCGCCAAATGGAGGAGACGAGGCGATTACTACAACAGAATAGGGAAGAGACTACGATACCTGTTGAACAGCCCATACTGAATAAAGGGCAATCAGTAGGAGGGAACTATAGTGGGACTCTTGGTCAAGCCAACCCACCGATAGTTAGACAAAACAACCAGGATGGAGGAGCTGATGGACGTGGGTGCAAATATAAAGATTTCATGGCATCTAAACCACCGTGTCTATCTGGGAGTCCGACACCGATGGAAGTCATGAATTGGATCTCCGAAATGGAGACGATGTTAGAAAGCTGTGAGTGCAGCGAAAAACAAAAGACCGCACTTGCGATTCCTCTGTTAAAGTCTGGTGTGTTGAACTGGTGGAAGTTACTAGCTAATTCGATGCCTAAGGGAGAAGCTAGTAAGATGACTTGGGAAGATTTTGTGGTAGAACTGAAATTACAGTACTACTCTGAGCAGGATCTTCTGAAAATTAATAATGAGTTCCAGAATTTAAAGAAGGGAAAGATGAGCGTTACTGAATACGCTGCTAGTTTTACTGAAAAGATGAAGCTTGTTCCTTACCTAGTTCCAACTGAACTCTCTAAGGTTAACAAGTTTGCCCTCGGATTACCAGCGGACTTTGGTCCGATGGTTAAGCAAGCACCCACTTTGAAAGCCGCCATCTGGGCTGCTAAGAATGTGGAGGTTCAGATCAGGGAGAAAGGTTTGGAGAGGGCAGAAGTTGGTGAAAAGAGAAATTTGAAAGGAACTTCAGGTTCCAACAAGAGAAGCAAATTTTCTAAGTCTAAGAAGTTTGGAGGAGGAGGAGGTGAAGTGAAATGGTGTGAGAAGTGCAAGAAAAAGCACTCTGGGAAATGTAGCGAGGAGGTGACTTGCTACAAATATAGAAAGACTGGGCATTATGCCAATATGTGTCCGTCCGACAAGAGGGTATGTTTTGAGTGCCGTGAAGAAGGACATGTTTTTAAAGACTGTCCAAAGAGGAAGGATGCAGGAAAGCCCAATCTACCACCAAAGCCGAAGGCGAGAGCCTTTCAGATGACCCTTGAAGCTGCAAAAGGAGAAGTCGATGTCGCTTCAGGTACCTTTCTCGTAAACGAATTGCCTGCCCAAATTTTGTTTGATTCTGGAGCCAATTACTCCTTTATATCGCATGAATTTGGTAGAAAACTAGCTTTACCTGTAGATAGACTAGTTAATGCCTTATTAGTTGAAATTGCTAGTGGCAAGTTTGTACCTGTTAGCCATCGTATGAAAAATATCCTCATTGACTTGGATGGGAATAACTTTCACGAGGAATTATTGCCTATCAAGTTAAATGGATTCGACATAGTTTTAGGAATGGATTGGCTTAGCGCCAATGATGCCGAAATATTGTGTCAGAAGAAAATAGTAAAAGTAAACCCGCCAGGGAGAGAGTCGTTTATGGTGTACGGAGACAAACGCAGAGTAAACTCTGGAATCATTTCCCTAATGAAAGCCAGAAAGTGTTTGGCCAAGGGGTGTACATCATATTTAGCGTTCGTGATCGATGCTAAGAAGGAAAAGAAGGAGGTGCAGAATATTCCGGTGGTGTGTGATTATCCGGAAGTCTTTCCCGAAGATCTTCCCGGATTGCCCCCAGATCGACAAGTTGAGTTTCGTATCGACTTGTTACCAGGAACGACGCTGATAGCCAAAGCACCCTATCGATTAGCGCCAACCGAAATGAAAGAACTTATGACACAACTTCAGGAGTTATTGGACAAAGGTTTCATTCGACCTAGTTCATCACCCTGGGGAGCCCCTGTGTTGTTTGTAAAGAAGAAAGACGGGAGCATGAGAATGTGCATCGATTACAGAGAGCTGAATAAAGCGACAATAAAGAACAAGTATATGTTGTCGAGGATCGATGACCTGTTCGACCAGTTGCAAGGTTCGAGCTATTTCTCGAAGATCGATCTTAGGTCAGGATACCATCAACTGAAGGTGAGGGAGCAGGATATCGAAAAGACTGCGTTCAGAACAAGATATGGACACTATGAATTTTTGGTTATGTCGTTCGGATTAACCAATGCCCCAACAGCTTTCATGGATTTGATGACCAAGGTTTGTAAACCATACCTTGATAAATCCGTGATAGTATTCATAGACGATATCTTGATCTATTCGAAAAGAAAGCAAGAGCATGACAAGCATCTGCGTGAAGTGCTAGAAGTCTTGAAAAAGGAGAAGTTGTATGCAAAGTTCTCCAAATGTGAAGTTTGGATTCAAGAAGTCCAATTTTTAGGTCATGTGGTTAACCAAGAAGGAATAATGGTTGACCCAGCAAAGATCGAAGCTGTGATGAAGTGGGAACAACCAAAAAGCCCTACGGAGATTCGAAGCTTTTTAGGATTAGCCGGATATTATCGCCGATTTATCCAAGGCTTTTCTTCGATCGCTACTCCATTAACAGCTTTGACCCACAAAGGAGCTACTTATGCTTGGAATGAAAAGCATAAGGAGGCCTTTGAAAAGTTAAAGAAGAGACTGTGTGAAGCACCAATTCTTTCGTTACCTGAAGGAGTTGAGGACTTCGCAGTCTATAGTGATGCCTCTGGAGTTGGGTTAGGATGTGTTCTGACCCAAAGGGATAAAGTGATAGCGTATGCATCGAGGCAGTTGAAAGAGCATGAAAAGAACTACCCCACTCATGATCTGGAGTTGGCAGCGGTAGTATTCGCCTTAAAGATATGGAGGCATTATCTTTATGGTACTAAGTGTAAACTTTTCACTGATCATAAGAGTCTTCAATATCTCTTTAATCAGAAGGAATTGAACATGAGACAGCGGCGCTGGCTGGAACTACTCAAGGACTACGACTGTGAGATACTTTACCACCCTGGTAAAGCAAATGTTGTTGCTGATGCTCTCAGTCGGAAGGTAAATCTTGAAAAGAGAAGGCCAAGAGCG
Source organism: Lactuca virosa (assembly GCF_052849685.1). Classification (NCBI taxonomy): domain Eukaryota; kingdom Viridiplantae; phylum Streptophyta; class Magnoliopsida; order Asterales; family Asteraceae; genus Lactuca; species Lactuca virosa. The sequence goes on along the minus strand of NC_136429.1, from coordinate 148,983,282 downwards.
TTGAGAATTGAAGTCGTCTCGACAATTGTGGAAAGTATAAAGAAAGCTCAGGAGGAAGCTTTAGAGAAAATTGACCGGAAGGAGGAACGTTTGGTCAAAACGTTGGTGTTTGATACAAACGGTCAAGGATTGAAGGTATTCAGAGATAGGATTTGGGTACCTAAGACGGGAGGAGTAAGAGGTCTTCTGATGGAAGAAGCTCACAAAACCATGTACTCGATTCATCCCGGCAGTACGAAAATGTATAGGGATCTAAAACCCTATTACTGGTGGCCGAAGATGAAGCTCGATGTTGCTAAGTATGTGGCCGAGTGTGTAACATGTGCTAGGGTTAAGGAACAACATCAGAAACCGTATGGGAGTTTAGAACCCTTACCTATACCCATGGGTAAATGAGAGGACATTACCATGGATTTTGTGACTAAACTGCCCAAGACAAGGAACGGTCACGACATGATTTGGGTGGTCGTGGATCGCTTCACTAAGAGTGCGCATTTCATAGCCGCTAATGAGAAATGGTCTATGGATAAACTTGCGAGTTCTTACGTGAAGGAAATTGTGAGGCTACACGGTGTTCCGTTAACGATTGTATCCGATCGTGACAGCCGTTTTACCTCAAGGTTTTGGAGAAGTCTACAAGAGGAATTGGGTACCAAGTTGTGTTTGAGTATAGCTTACCATCCTCAAACCGACGGTCAGAGCGAACGAACGATTCAAACATTGGAGGATATGCTGAGAGCATGTACCCTAGAATTCCAAGGTAACTGGGATGAACACTTACCTCCAGTAGAATTTTCCTATAATAGTAGTTTCCACTCGAGCATCAAGATGGCACCTTATCACGCTTTGTATGGGGAGAAGTGTCAAACACCATCATGCTGGTTGGAAGCTGGGGAAAAGCAGTTTATGGGACTTGAAATAGTCCATCAGACTGCTGAAAAGTTAAAAGTGATAAGGGAAAGGATGTTAGCTGCTCAAGATCGACAAAAGAGTTATGCTGACAAGAAAAGACAACCGATATCCTTCGATGTTGGAGATTCAATTTTACTTAAAGTCTCGCCGTGGAAGGGACTTATAAGATTTGGTAAGAGGGGAAAGTTGAGTCCAAGGTTTATTGGACCATTTAAAGTTCTTCAGAGGATCGATTACAAGCTAGAATTACCGAAAGAACTGGAGGGTATTCATAATACCTTTCATGTGTGCTATTTGAGAAAGTTCACGGGAGATGTGCCCGACATAATTCCCATTTCTGAGTTAAGGTTGGATGAAAACAAGAGGTTGATCGAAGAACCTGAGGCAATCGTTGACCGTAAGACTAAGAAGCTGAGACGCAAGATGGTCGATTTAGTGCTTGTGCGTTGGAAACATACGAATGGGCCAAATCTCACTTGGGAAACGGAGAGTGACATGATGAGTCGCTACTCGCATTTGTTTGCTGATCTGTTATTCCGGGGACGGAATCATCCTAAAGGGGAGAGAATTGTAATGCCCGTGTTTCTAGGCTAGGCATTTATATTGAAATTATAGTCTAGGTTAACCTTTGTAACTCATTTTGAAGAAATGAAAAGGAATTATGTGAATATTATGTGAATTATGTGTTTTATGCTTAATTATTAGGGCTTAATTAATTAAGAATAAAAATGAGCGTCAAAAATTAAATTTTAGATAAAGCCGATATCTATTAAGAAACTTGTAGTGGGCGTGACAAGGATTACGGATATATAAAGAATGCCGAAATCCGAGTTATAACGAAGAAGTTATGACATGTCGAAGTTTCGCGATAAACCGGCACAGGGCCGAATGTCGTAAAAAGTGAGTTTTCGATAAACTACTTTTTGGCCTTAGTGATCTAAACGAAACTTGTAGTGTTCGTTAAACCGAGAGTAAGTTTAAAAAGAACGCCCAAATCTGACTGCGTATGAGGAAGTTATGATTTTTCGAAGTTTCAGCTTAGCAGTAGACAGCTAAAAACTCGAATTTTAGATCGAGTGATTTTTAGCCGACACGACCTAAACGAGAATCGAAAGTCTCGTAAATAGTAGCACAACGGTAAAAAGTCTGACAAAAACGGACGTCAGATGAAGAAGTTATGAATTTTTAACGGATTTCCTCTCCCGGTCTGTTAAAAATAATAATATAAAAATTATAGTCTGAATTAGCCGACAAAGTCTAAACGAAAGTTGTAGAGCGTAATTTTACCTACGCGTGCTCATAAAGAACGTCAAAAACGGAGCTCGTATGCGAAAGTTATGGATTTTATAAGTTTTGGCGCAAAAATCGAGAAAATTCGTATAGTCACGTTTTTGACACGTCACCTTCGCTGAAAGAGTGCCACGTGTCCGAAATTGGTGAGTCATGCGAAGCCACGTGTTGCCTTCCCTCGCATGAACAGTAGCTGCGTGTCGGATTCTGATTTGACCGAAGGGAGGCCCAATCCGAAGCTCGCAGCTGGACCGAGCCTCGCACTGCCTTAGCCTCCGAGCCTCGCAGATGGACCACTAGACCTCGGTTCAATCAGCAGCTGCCACCGAGGCCTTTGCACGTGGATCCACCTGCACACCCTCGCCTGCGCACCCCACCACCAGACCGACTTCGGACCCTATAAATAGAAGGGTCATGCGAACCCTCCCGGTTACTTTTGAGATTTTGCCATATTTAGCCCCTTTCTTCATATTTTCTTCATCTTAACATCCCCCAAAGCCCCGGTATCGATTATAAGCCCCGGAATACGCCACGAAGTGCCCGTGAAGCCCGGAAAATTTATCTTTTCGGTTTCAAAGCCCGACCCTCACAGAGCCCGGTTTCTGAATAAAACTCTCGGTTTTATTAGAAACGATCGTTTTTAGGAAACGAATTGCTGCCCGATTTTCATTAAATCAAGTGAGTGTATCGTCACTTTCATTTTACACATAGATATGAAGTATTTACCTTATAATACGTTCTATGTGTAAATATATTAATTGTTTATTTGAGGTGACTGTTGAGTTGATGTTTTATACAAGTTTTAAACTGTATAAGTATTTTTATCTACAAATATGTTGGGTAGAACATGGGTAGATAGTTGGTGTGTGATAAACTAAAGTGATGAGAGGTCTCGATGTGATTTGAGATTCAGTCATCTAGCGGAGTTTGGATGACGACCACAGACTTTCTAGACAGTCCACTGGGAAACATTAGCAGGCCCGCAACCTGTAGGTGTTAATGAACTTGGGTGTTTATTCACTGTACTCCATCCCCCTCATGGTTGCCTTTAGGACATGTATGGCTGAGGAAACCCCTTAACAGTAGTGTCCATCCCGATCATATTCTTTAGGCTAGGTCCCTTGTGAAAAGTGTTTAGGGACGTAAAGTGAGGATAACGGGAACGGGTAATCAGGGTTATTGTTGATTGGTGAACTTAATAAGTTTATTATTACTGTGGGTTGAAAACCCTATATGCTCACCAGGCTCGCAAGCCTGACCCACTCAGCTTTTTTATGATTACAGGTAGTGGACCCCGAGCATAGTCGGAGGATGACGTGAGATTTTTGGATTATAGGCCAGTAGTTGTAAATAACTGTAGTAAGGCTTATAATTTCTTGTTTATGCTTTTGATCTGTATCGGAACATGACATCCCGAGGTTTTGATATATATGGAAAATATATACCTTCTTAATGAAGGGTTTTGATAAACTTTTATCATATGTTGTTTGGGGACCAATTCCGCAACATCTTTTGAAAAGATTTCTCTGATTTTATTTTAAAAAGCATAAATTAAATCGGTCTTTTCTGGCCGAGAAATTAGGGGATGTCACATATAATCTTCAAACCAAGATATATGAGTTGTTGACTATGATTTGGTTGTGCGCTGATGGCATGAAAACGCATCAGTAACTTGATGTTATAAAAACGTGTCATTGTGCATGATTTGATGAGTAGTTAGTACAAGCATATAATGTCGAAGTTTATCTGTTCCTTTTATCCTAAGAGGATTAAAAGCGATATCTTGGGCCCCTCGATGATTCTGTTTTGACTATGTGTCGGGCCCGTTCAGAACTAAATTGATGTGTTCAGTTATGTTCTATGTCAGACGAATCGGAAATCGGGAAACAAATTACAGGACAATAAGTATGACTATGTTCCATGTATTTGTCCGCATATATATCTTGACAACATAGGAGTATATGATCCCTTATTTGAAGGACGCGTCACTGACTAGGTCAGAGTTCAACATCGGCTTTTGAAAGTTACGATTGTTAAGTCGGATCCTGAAGTCACATTGGCAGCATGGTCCTTTTGGGTTGCCTTCACCAGTGCAATTTGATAGGATGGACTTTTGAGAATGAGGTTATTTATGGTTTATTAATATATTACAAGTATAATATATTAATAGGAAATTGTTTAATTAGTATTGATCAAGAATTAATTTGGAATTAATTTGTGGTAAAAATAGACTAATTAAATATATGGGGATTGATTATGTAAATCAATGATTCTTGTAGTGTGGGCTAATGATCCATGATTATTTAGATGGGCTAAACCAATAAGTTAATCCATGGATAGTCCATGGAGGTTAAACCCATGGAGCATAAGAATGTGGAATGTCATGGAGCATTAGGGTGTACAAAGTGTAACCCTAGAATCTGCAACACTATAAATACAACCCTCATGAACCAAGATCGGTTACCCCTTCTCTTTGAGATAAGTAACTTATTCTCTTAAGTCACCTTTTGCATATTGGTGTTTCTGAACCATTAGATGCATCACACTTGGGGTGCTCAAGCTTTCAAAGGTCAATAACTACTAGTCCTTCTAAAGGTATGTCATCTATCTAGATGTATTATTCATTTGGAAATAACTACTAGTCCTTCTAAATGGGGATCGTATTTAACGTCACGTTGAATATTGAATTTATTAACTTCGTTCCGGAATTGAAACACAGCTGAGGTTGAATACGTTGCTGCATCTACATGTTGTTCTTAGGTTGTCTGGATGAAACTTCAATTGCTGATTTAGGGTTTGAATTTTTTGACTCTTCTCTTCTCTGTGATAATAATGTTGATCTTTAATTGTCGAAAAGGCAACTTTTTCTTAAAACCAAGCTCGCGCATATGGGATTTCTTAAGATGATACGTTTCAAAGACTGAAATTTCTTTTTAATTTTTTTGAGTATTTCTTATTTTCTTCCATATTTATTTTGATAATCTTTTGGGAAGTGATATGAAGTTTAGTGTTAAAGGGCAATTTGAAATACGTGTAATGCACTAAAACTAAATTGTTTAGACTCTGTGTTCAATGTGCTGGTAGACATGAAGGATTCAAAATGAAAGGACTAGACATTATTGACAATGAAAGGACGTGACAGTGTTAACTCATTTGGACTTAGATAGTTACATTTGGACTGACCATACGACACTTGGATAGATTGAGCAGTGAGATAAACAGGGGAGACTGTGAGATAAATTAAAGTTACTTACCATCTAGAACTGTGGCTCAACACTTCTTCGACGTACGAACCTATGTCCTTAATTCTGATGCTGATAGGGTGACTGGGGGGTTCTGATAAAGTAGGTATGTGTGAATTTTTTTTTTCTTATCCTCTATGTCAGTCATATGTTGCCCCCTTTGCGTGATCGGAAGATCCGACCTGGGACGCAACATATGCATCTTTATTTCTATGCATGTCTATTTATGCATCTCTCTATCTATGTATGTCAGTCATATGTTGTCCCCTCTGCGTGATCGGAAGATCCGACCTGGGACACATCATATGCATCTTTCTATTTCTCTAACCCTCTATCTATCTTAGTCATATGTTGTCCGTCTGCGTGATTGGAAGAGATCCGACCTGGGATACAACATATGCACCTCTATGTCTATCCTCTCTCTCAAATAATTGAACACTCACCTAAAGTATAGAGCTCTTTGTAATTCCTTAATTGCTAGGGTATGTCGTGAAGTGGGGAACATGTTCTAATGCACTTAAAATTGAATTGATCCATGACTAAATGTTGACTGTAGATCTCGCTGCCGAATTTAAGTGGACAACAATATCCTTGGTCGTTGTCAGCAAAATGGTCTATTTAGAAATATAGTTGCAATGTCTTGTCACTTATAATTTGTCCAACTTGCAAATATCCTTTGTGTTTAAGTGGACCACAATATTGGTGATTAACCAGAGCTATTCATGCAGGTGTGTGCTGAGAAACAATATTAAATTGTTTGACAAATTTTCATCCCAAAATGTTTTAAATTTAATTATTAAAATGTGTTTGTTTTATTTTATTTTATTTTTGTTTTTGTTAAATTTGTTCATATTTTTCCTCTATGCACAAATTTAGGGGGAGAATTAAAAAAACCAAAAAAAAAATCATAAAATTAAAAAATCCAAAAATATGTTTATCTCTGTTTTTATTTTATTTTTCGGAAAAAGCAAAAATCCAAAAACATTGTTTTGAGCGTATTTTAATTTTATTTTTATTCTTAGTTGTTTTATTGTGTGCTAAGTTTATTTTTATTTTTGTTTTTATCTCAAAATTTCATTTTTCTTAAAAAGTGAAATCGAAAGGAAGAAGAGACTCAAGGAGAATTCAAAGGAAGAAGAGACTCAAGGATATTGTATCGGAATTTTCTGATCAAGGAGAAGAAACGTGGAAATGAATTGACGGTCATTACACTTCACACTACTTTCACAAGGAATTGAAGGCTTGAAACTGTACAAACTGTCAGTTAGGCAGTACTTTTTAAAGAACTGTCGTACTTAAGGAATTGAAAGCCTAAAACTATACAGAGTGTCAAGATTGGTCTTGTCAGTTTTCTTTACCTAAGAACTGTCATGGCACCAGGGCGATTCACCCAACCGGGAAATAGATATCGCTGAACATCCCGCCCAGGGTCTTGACAATATTTTTTTCATGCAAAACTGCGAAGACTCATATGTATTCTTGGATACATTCTTCGCAGGTAAAGGAATTAACGGTTTAGGCACTAGAGCGATGCACCTCGCAAGGCACGATTATCGCTGAACGTCTCGCCAAGGGCCAAGTTAACTTGTTAACTTGAAAAACTGTATTGAGATCTCTGGTCGAGGATATGCAGGGGCTAACATCAAAAATAGCCACGAGTAGTTCTCCGATACTCAAAAAATCGCAGTGTGTTCCTTTGTGTTCACACAGATACTGCAAGTAGTCTAAGCCAAGGCTGGGTCCTTGAACAACTATGGTGAGAAGGTTCTTTATGACTCTGTGATCCACAAGGACTTTTTAGTCATGGTTACTTTCAAGACGCATCTGTGATCGACAAAGAACACTTATTTGAAGGAACAAGAAGTGAAGATTATTTTTCAACACACAATCTTTCAACCCCAAAAGCAAGGTGAAGCTGTATTTGAAGTTATGTGATGAATTTCATTGAAGCCTCCTCAATCAATTTGTTGCTATCTGTGAACTTGCTGAAATGATCCAGAAGAATCGGTTTCTCTATAATTATCTCTGAAGTTTCTCAAAGCTGAAAGTGCTAATTTTCAAGAACCTATGCGTTCAAAGTAAAATTTCAAAAGAAGTCCAACTACTAAAGATGGAGTTATTTGTGTATAAGATTCATATGTGCATCTTGTAGTCAAGTCGTGAAGAGATCAAGAAAGAGCTGAAAGTCAAGATCTAGAAAGAGCTGAAAGTCAAGATCTAGAAAGAGCTCAAAGTTAAGATCAAGGAAGTCTGAAAAGAAAAGAAAGCTATAAACCAAGGGGGACATTATTAGGACATAAATTTGTAGTTTATACTTTGCTTTTCAATGTTTTTATAGTTTCTGGTTTAGGACTGAAATATCCATGATCTCGGATGTGTTTGGACCGAAATCACCATGTGATTTCGGTGGGCTTAAGATGATTTCAGTTTTGGGTATTGGGTTGGGCCTTTGTATTTAGGTCTATGTATATATAGTGTTATATGAATCAGTTTGTGTGGGAGTCAATTGATCATTCCAAGAAGAACATATCGTGTTCTAGAGAGAAAGAGAGAACCAAGAGTGAAATTGTGAATCTTATGTACCCGACTATTAATCATAAATAGTGTGAAATTGTCAATTGACTATTACATCTTGCATCATTCACTAGATTGGGATTTCGCACCATCATAGTGAAATCAATTGATACATCACAAGATTGGGTTTTACACCAGTATTAACCGACCACCTTTTGAGATGTTGTATGGGAGGAGATACATGACCCTGGTTTGTTGGGAAGAGGTCGAGCATCGGGTTATGGGGAGTACCGAAGTGGTACTCAATAACACTGGGTTGATTCAGCAGGTGCACGACAGGTTGCATGTCGCGCAAAACTGACAGAAAATCTATGCAGACCGGCGTCGTTCGAACCTCAAGTTTCATGTGGGGGACTTGGTACTTCTGAAGGTGTCACCTTGGAAAGGTGTCATCTGATTTTGGAAGCGAGGAAAGTTGGGCCCCCGATTTATCGATCCTTTCAACATTATCCTCTCGGTAGACAGCGTTGCATACCGGCTGGATTTTCCGGATGAGCTCAGTCAAATCCATAACACCTTTCATGTTTCTCAGCTCCAGAGCTTCCCTTTGGATGAGATTCAGGTTGACGATCGCTTGAATTATGTTGAGAGACCAGTGGCGATCTTGGACAGGAAGACGAAGGACTTGTGTAAGAAAGTGGTGTCTTTGGTCAAGGTCCAGTGGACTTCAACGACGAAGTCTAGTTCAAGTAGGGAAGAGCTGTAATATCTTGTTTTTCCAGGTATTCCATTTTGACCCTTGGTTTGTGTATTATTTGCAAATTCAGTCCCGAGTGGCATATCATAATTTTAGGGGATGCACCCGTACGCTGGGCGTACGTAGCCAGGGTTCAAACCCTAATTTTTAGGGTTTAGACCCTATTTAATCATCCTTACAGCCCCAAAACCATTTCCATCATCAACCTCCACCCCTCATATCGACCATTGCAAACTATAATCCACCTTAGAGCATATTTGAGCCTTGAGTGTGTATTTGGTGATCTTTAAGGAGGAAGAAGGAAGAGGAGAGCATCTTAGAAGAGTGAAGCACTTTGGATCCAGGATCACATCACCATTTTACACCATTTGGAGGTAAAAATCTCTGATCTTGATGAAGTTTCACTTATATCTTGTCTAGCCATGATTTGTGTTCACTTTGGTACCATAAGATTGATGTATTTGAGTATGGGTTACTCTAATCCATTTGCGATGTCCTTTAAGATGTCTTGAAGTGTCTAGAATCATAAAAGTGCAATCTTGGTCCCTAGTTTTCCTCCATACATGGCCTAGGATGTTTAAATGAGTTAAGAAGCTAATGTTTTGATGTTGGGGACTTAATAGCCATGCAAGACCATAATGTTGGAAACTTTATGGTTAAGGGCATCATTTGAGGACTAGATCTGGATTTTAGATTAAAGCGCTTAAAGGATTAAGATCTTAATAGGTTGGGAGGATGGCAGCCGTGTATGCTCACGTACATGGTCAACCCCTCGATTTTCTAGTCAGTGCTCTGTACGCCCTGCATACATGTTGAGTACACCGATCATACTCAACTGAGTTGACCGAGTCGACTCGGTTGACTTTTGACTTTGACCTGGATTTTAACTAAGTTTGACCTAGGGTATTTTGGATATTTTGAGTTGTAGTCTGAGTTTTGGTCACTGTTATTTGTAAAGGTGACCGGTAGAGTTGGTTTTTGGAGCAGTGTGTTGTTTCAGCTTTTTCATTTGATTGTGAGGTGAGTCTCTTCATTGTATCCATGGGGCGAAGGCACCAATTCCAGCCCATTATTCGGTATTATAGAATGCTAATTTCTTAGTGATATGTTTATTTGTGTGATTGGGTAGTAATACACCCCATGGCGGGGCCCATAATTGTATGACGGGTTGAGATACACCCCAGGGCAGGGCCTACTATGGCATGTTCGGGTTGAAATATACCCCAGGGGAGGCCCCACGGCAGGCCCTATATTTGCTTATTGGGTTGAAATATACCCTAGGGTGAGGCTTGAGCGGGGCTCATATTTGTTTATTAGATTTAAATATACCCATGGCTAGGCCCAGATGTATGTTTGGTATGTGGTACTTTGGGAGAACTCACTAAGCTTTGTGCTTACAGTTTCCGTTTATGGTTTCAGGTGCTTCTGGTACTAAGGGGAAGAGCCCGGCGTGATAACACAACATCCTTCCTTATGATTTCTGCACTTTTGGACATTATTACTCTGATGATTTTGATATTGTATATCATCTTGGGTCTAAAAATTGGTTTATACTTTGCTTTTCTAAGCATTTATTGTTTTTAGTCTTGGGCGAAAATATTATTGGCTTTATTTGTAGCTTGGACCGAAAACTCATGGGTTTTCGGTCTGGGTTTTGAGTTTTCGGTTTGGGCCTTGTATTTTGGGTCCATACCTATATATAGATGTAAGGGTGAGAACTGTGGGTGTTGGCCATATTGTACAAGGGTGGGGACCATTTTGGAGGAGCATATTCTAGAGAGATAAAGTAGAGAGAAGTGTGTGGATCTTGTGTATTGTTCATCATTCTAATCATTTATACATTGAAGATTCATCAAGCTCTTCTTCTTCTTCTTCTTCTCCATTTCATCTTGCATCATCCACTTGATTGGGATTCTGCACCATCAAGTGGATCAGATTGATACGTCAAGCAATTTTAGGGACTTACATATCATGTATGTTTTGGAACAACATGATTTTTGAAACTATTGATTTTAAAATGAAAAATTTTATCACTATTTTGGGATGTTACATAACGCAAGTATCCGTATTCGTCGAGGTTTCACACGTTCTATACAGCTCACGGCAGCTGCTACAACATGTGCCTTGTTGAGATGATAACGAATCTCACGTTCGTAATCATTCAGTAGTTAAACCCAACTTTGTTGCTGCATGTTGAGTTCTTTTCGGTTGAAGATGTATTGGAGACTCTTCCAAATATTTAAGGAAAAAACTACAGCTCCCAATTCAAGGTTATAGGTAGTATAGTTGTTCTCCTACACTTTGAGTTGTCGAGAAGTATAGGAAATCACCTTGTCCCTTTGCATTAATACGTAAGCCAATCCTTGATGTGACGTATCGCAGTATATGATGTAGTATTTGGTTCCTCATGGAAGTGATAGGGTTGGTGCGCTATACAACATATGTTTAAACTTCTGGAATACAACTTCATGCTTCTCTTCCCAGTTGAATTTTGTTTCCTTATACATTAATGCAGTGATGGACTTGAATATCATGGAGAAGTTTTCAACGAATCTATTGTAGTAGCCAGCAAGGCCTAAGAATTGGCGTACCTCAGTTGGCGTTTTTGGTGCTACGTGGATTCCCTTGTTGCTCAACACATGCCCTAGGAAGTGTACTTATCTAATCCAAAACTCACATTTAGAGAATTTGGCATACAACTATTCCTTTCTTAGTAGTTGCAATATTTTTGTAAGTGTTGGTCGTGTTCTTCTTTGGTTTGTGAGTATTGTTGGATTAATGTCTAAGTCCATAACTATAATTGGTAAGACTTGACCCGACCCGGCATGGTCCATTTGGGTTGCATGGCATCATGCATTTGGATAGACTATAATGAGAGAAATAACACTTAAGGTTGGTTAATATATTATAAGTTCTAATATATTAATAAGGTTATTTAATTAGTATTGATCAAGAATTAATTTGGAATTAATTAAGTGATCAAAAGGAGACTAATTAAATATATGGGTTGATTGTGTAAATCATTCATTCTTATATATGTGGGCTTGTGATCCAAGATTCCTTATGTTGGACTAAGTCCATGGGGTGACCCATGGATACTCCATGGAGGTTTAAATCCATGGAGCATAAGGAATGGGTAAAGTTATGAGTTACATGGTGTAACCCTAATAGCCACCATATAAAAGAATCCCATGGCTCAAGAAATCGTGCACTAATGTGTGAGTGTGAGGGCTAGACGATTTCAAGGAGTGTTCAAGTTTCTCTCAAGTTATTCCAAGTGTATTTGGTGTTGTGTGAACCATTTGAGGTGTCACACTTAGGGCACTAGGCACTCAAGCTTCATGAAGACATTCTACATCAAAGAGGTATGTATTCTATCTTGTTATATTTATTATTTTGTATGCTAGATTAGTATAATACCTTGGATGTTCATAATTGTATGTATAATAGAGAAAACATAGATCCAAGGTATTTAGGGTTGCATGTACACTTAGGAGTGTTAGAATGCTCATAACCCAACAGTGGTATCAGAGCCTAGGCTTGTGTTCTTGTTATACTTGCAAAAGTAGCTGAAAAATCGAGTTGGATGCATATATTCGATTGTTTTGGCTGGAATTGGACTAGGAACATTACCCTAAGATGTTTTTGGACTTATAAACTTGTTTTTGATGTGGTAATGTTCATGCTAATCCAATTTCTAAGATAATTGTCATAATTTCAAGATTTGTATTAGTTTGTATGTTCATGCTAATTTCTTGAAGATTGATGATTTGAATTATCTTGTTCTTATGAGGTTCTTAGATTAATAGAAAAGTTGTGTGAAATAGTTGTTTTCAATCCATTTTAATCTAAGAGTTGATTCCAAAGTGTGTTTTTGTAACTTGTCCTCAAGTTATATGAAAAGTCACATTTAAGAATCATAAAACTCATAAAAGTTGGCAAAGGTTACAAAATGAAGAGTCTAGTTCTAATTAAATGGTTTTATGACTCCATAACTTGTCCTCAAGTTATGGAGGTTGAAGAGTCTCTTCATTAAATTAAAAAAAAAGTGTAACCTTAATTAGTTCCATAAGTTACAATAAAAAAAGTTATTTTTTTTATTAATTAGTTTAAAGTCTTCCATAACTTGTCCTCAAGTTATGGATCTTGAAGAGTTTTTTTTTTAATTAAAAACTACTTTAAACTCATAAGTTATGGAATTACTTAGTTTTGAATAGTTTCAAAACTTGCCCTCAAGTTTTGGAATTTGAAAAGTTTTCACTTATGAATACTTTAATTCCAAGTTAGCCCTTAGAATTTTAAAAGTTAAAATTCAACCCTTATACTTTATAATATCATAAGTTAATAATATTTATATATATGTATAAGAGTAAAGTCAGTCTTATCGTTAGTAGGCCTCATTCACGAAGCCGGTCTATAAGGGGGGTATAAGGTTACTGCCTATAAAATGGCAGTTTAATGGGTGTCCACTCTCACCCACCGCTTCCTTGACTGGTGGAGGGTCGTTAGCCGAACGGGTAGGACAAGGACTATAATTCTCCTTTCATTAAAAGTATTAATGATAAATACTAAGTAACTAAACTCTTATTAATACCCAATCTTAGTTACTTAGGAAAATGTGAATTTGGTGCTAACCCATGAAATTACACTTTGCACTTTGCTTAAGTCGTTAGTGGAGCGTGTGTGGTTAACCGACACACTAACTTGGACTTAACAAGGTAGGCAAAGGGTAACTTAATATTTATCAAAGTATCGGTGGAGCGTGTGTGGTTAACCGGCACACTGATTAAGGGGTAAATATTAAGGGTACCAACTATATTTGCATGATTATTCACACCTTGTTTTGTGATCCTCGGCATCCCAGTCACAAAACCTGAAGGGCACACTCGAGATTGAAACATGCCTTTGAACAGTTCAATGAATCTCAAAGATCTAGGACTTTCAAATCCAATTAAAACCTAATAAATTATTTCATTTTTCATGGTGGAAATTGGTGAATCGTCATTCACCTACCTTCAAATATTTTATAGCTTGGATTACGGCATCCCTCTTCTAAGTTATAAAATAGTTTGTTGGGTCCTAGCCTTAATATTTCATATTGGGTGTCATATTAAGGACTTTAAATCAACTATCTTGAATATCTCCCAAAAAGATGTCTGGTCTAGACATTTATGATCTTCCCAAATCTCTTGAAACAAGCTTTCCTAAATGAAGATGATGTCCCATGGATATCATACTTCTTTCACCTCCTCCCATTATTCTCCCTAACCCACAAGTTCCTAAAAAGTTTAAGGTCACTCAAGCCCTATTGGAAAGGCAAGGTCTAGGTGTGATCACATCTTGGAGATGTAGTCACATATTGACAAGCCGGGAGAGTTGGGTGTCAAAGTCTTGAGAAAGTTGGTGGCTCAACTACTTTCTAAGTCACATAGTGAGTTCTTTTGGGAATCCTATGAAACAGACTAAGACAAGACCCTTAATGATCTTATCTATTTGCTAAGATCAACTTCCTAAAACGCTATGGACATTGACAATGATGACATTGGATATCCAGTAAAGCTCTCTCTTCCCAATGGAAAGGGATCGGCCATAGTCAACTCGGTTGACCCAATGGTAAAGAGAGAGGCGAAGTCTGAGATAGTCTCATTATCAAGGGTCCATAGGTAACTATTGCCAAAGGAAGGGGCATTGGTTACGAAGCTGCCAAATTTACCTAAGGATTTTAAAGTCAATAAGTTTGGCTCTACTTCAGGTAAAGTCCATTGTCTAACTCTATTAAGTACATGCTGATTCTGATCGCGAAGATGGATTTCATTCGCATGGTTCGGTGATCAGAATTTTGGGCTATTACTTAAGAGTTATGATATTTATATTGCTTAGGAATAGATAACAACAAGGTTTTCATATGGATTGTAAGGATAAGTTTTTCCGCAAAGTTTTAAAATAAAAGAAAAAGGTTTTGATTTTATTTATTTTAAGTATGCTTACAATGGAATTTGTGAAAAGTTGTTGCTTATAAGATTCCATTGATAGCAATATTGGAAAAATGGATTTGATTCTTTCGGTTGTGGTAGTGTCTAATATTACCAAATAAGGAAAGATTCTCATCACCCAAGCTTCAATTGGACCGAAACTTGGAATCATGCAAGTTGTATAGTATGATGAATGAGAACTTTCAGCTTGGAAAATTAAGACTAATTCCTTATGTGAATAAGGAAAGGACTAAGGGATCGAGTACACATTCTTGTGCACTGGTCAAGTCCACCACAAAAGATCAAGAAGACTATTCGTCATGATTTACTTAAGTTCAGTAAATATGGTTATACTTATAAGTTTAAGTATAAGTCTGTAGCATTGGAGAAGTTTCAATGTGAGACAGAACGAATAAGAAGAATCAAAGTATGGCAGAAAGATAAACGTTTCTCAAATCTGAAAAAATGGGAGAGTACTTTAGTATCATGTTTATGATCATCTTAATGATTAAGATACCATATCACAATTGGTCCTCTAAAGTCATCTTAGTGCATTCTTATGACTAAGAAGAGGAGTCAGGAATTGTTGAAATGGTTAAATCAAAAAGATGAGTCATACTTCGTTCCAAAACAATTCTTAGAGTCATACTCCAAGATTGTAACTTGAGTGACATATCTTAAAGAGGGTTTGTTAACACTAGTCAAATGTAAGAGTAAAAGGTTATCTACTCTTGTACATTTGAAATTGGTAAGTTGTGATGTTTTGGATAAAACAGAGACCAACTTAGGCCAATTGTGTAAAGTGTTAGTCTTGATAAAGAATCCGCACTATCTCTTGAATATTTGACAAGGGAGTCTTATATGTCAAGAGGACAGTGGGAGTCTTAAAGCTCTTGAAAGTTTCAAGACTTAATCAAGAATAAAACCTAAAGTCCTTCACTAGCACACGACTTGAGGTTTATAACCTATCGTGTTGAAATTTTTGTGCCTATTCAAGTTGGCTTTGCATAGGAGTTCTGAGAATTCTCAATTGGTTGCACAACTACTTGGAAGCAATGGCAGGCACCTGAGCTGCCAAATGGCAAGAATTTAAGATTGCACAAGTTTAATCAATATGAGTTTGGATTTGTCACTAACCTTGTCTTGTGATTATGGTTTTGACAAAATCACATGGATAAGAACACATAAACTATTAAATCTAAGTGTCATAAGGTTTCTCTCCGATTCATGAAAATAATGGTGAGGAAACACTTTCACTAAGTAGATTTTAGCTAGATAGCAATTGTGATATTTGCATTCTCAAAGTCGTTAGTGGAGCGTGTGTGGTTTACCGGCACACTAACATGGACTTGTGAGAAGTGGCAAAGGTCTAAACAATTGAGACTATGATTACGGCATCCCTTTTCATAGTTCTAAAATTGTTTAGACACACATGTGAGCTATCTAAGAGAGGTGTATGATTTTGATAAAGTTTTATCAAAACAATCTAGTATCAGAAATCTGAACTTTGGTAAGAAAGTCAGCTGATTTCTGAGTACATGTCAAAGCTAGTGGGAGCATAAGTGTTATGCTAATAATCATCATGTTAGTGGGAGCATGATAATTATGACAAAGGTTGCAAGTTAGCAATGTTAATTATAGAAAACAAAAGTTTCAATTCGTGAGGTTGCAGGGGTTGAAAAAGTTGTTTTGCTATAATTAAGGGAGAGGAAATTATACTTCATTTCAATTCTAAAAGCTTTCATTTCAATTCTAAAAGCTTAGATTGAGATTTTGCTATAATTAAGGGAGAGAAAATTATACTTCATTTCAATTCTAAAAGCTTAGATTGAGATTTTAATCAAAAGCTTAGATTGAGATTTTAATCGTATTTAATCAAGGATATATATATGAATTTCATGTTGGAATGACTCAACATAAGGAAATTCTATATATGGGTCCATTATTTGCGTTCTAAAATTCGATTATGATTACGGCATCCCTTTTCATAATCTAAATTTTGAGAACTTGGCAAATTGAAATGGAAATATTATAGCAAAAGACTGGTTTAGTCTTTATGTGAGACATCATGAATCGTGTCCCATATGCTTCGGATATAGGATCGATTACATGTGCCATATTCATCCTTTCTAAAATTTTCCAAATGCCTGGGGCATTATGAAGGGAAAAGGTCTAGAATTGGATATGACTAAAATGATTAAGCAATTGTCGAGGACAATCTAAGGTTTACCAAAGATTGGTTGCTCAAGGACAGTTGGAAGTATAATGTTAATTCTGGAAGGACCATATTGACATAATCTGTAAGGAGGCAACTCTTGTTCAGAAGTGATAGTCAAAATGGAATATGGAAATGTTTCAAAGTTAGAAATTATTCAATCTGTGTAAGATTAGGAAACTTAATGAAAGAAGGATGTTTCCAAGGAGCTGATCTCCTTTGGAATACTCTGTAATGATTGTTATCAAATCTTTCTGACTTCGTGCATAATCATTAAGAGGATCAATACATATAAGTTTAGAATCTAACAGATTTCAGTAAATGGCATGAATTTGGAATTCTTGCATTTGCAGTAAGGATTTGGGACTGTGAAAAGAGGATCATTGGAGTGATGTTCAATTGATCTATTTTACAAAGTAAAGATCATAGACAAACATAGTATGCATACTTGGTGTATGGCATGACTAGTGTTTAGAAAACATAGTGTACATGCTTGGAGCATGGGACAACTATTGTTTTAAATTCAAGTATAAAGTTGATAAAACCGAAACAATGAATAATGAGTAACCAGTATGGTGATAAATAAAAGTGTTTATTTATATTCATAGGGTTTGATACCATATTTGATTCATTTATTCTTGTGTTTCACTTTGCATGTTTTGACTTCTAGAATAACTAAGTCGCTCTTCCTGAATGATTAAGTTATTCAAACCATCCACAGTCGGTCATATGTTGGAAGTAGATATGAATCAATACTGTCATGGGTTGGTTTGTAGAGGTCCAAGTTGGTGGACAAAGTGGTGCTACAACACTCATGAGTGCTCATAAGTTCTGAGTATTGGATTCAACCCGCGCTCATTTGAATCACTTCATGGATCTTATCATGAGTGATCATGAGACGATAATATCTTATATTCTTCAAACCTAGAGATATGAGTTGTTACTATGAGTTGGTTATACATTGATTGCACGAAAACGCATTGGTAACTCGATGTTATAAAACATGCCTTTGTGTATGATTCAACAAGTAGTAGAACAAGCCATATGAGTCGAAGTTTATCCATTCCTTTTACCTTCGGGATAAAAGCGATATATGTGGGCCCCTCGATGATTTAAAGATGATACATGTGAGTGCTTGGCCAAGCCAGGACTGATTTGATTTGTTCAATCAGTCAGTCATCATGAATCGGAAATCGGGAAACAACAAATGGACAGAGAGAATGATTGATAATCCATGTCTCAGTCCATATGATATCTAGAATGGAGGAATATATGATCCCTTATCTAATGGACAAGTCATTGATAAAGGTCAGAGTTCATCGACAAGGTCAGAGTTCGACAGAAGCTTTTGAGAGCTACGATTGTTGATCGGTTCCTGAAGTCATATGCAATAATAGTTTTAGACTTATCCAAGTGGGAGACTGTTGGATTAATGTCTAAGTCCATAACTATAATTGGTAAGACTTGACCCGAGCCGGCATGGTCCATTTGGGTTGCATGGCATCATGCATTTGGATAGACTATAATGAGAGAAATAACACTTAAGGTTGGTTAATATATTATAAGTTCTAATATATTAATAAGGTTATTTAATTAGTATTGATCAAGAATTAATTTGGAATTAATTAAGTGATCAAAAGGAGACTAATTAAATATATGGGTTGATTGTGTAAATCATTCATTCTTATATATGTGGGCTTGTGATCCAAGATTCCTTATGTTGGACTAAGTCCATGGGGTGACCCATGGGTACTCCATGGAGGTTAAAATCCATGGAGCATAAGGAATGGGTAAAGTTATGAGTTACATGGTGTAACCCTAATAGCCACCATATAAAAGAATCTCATGGCTCAAGAAATCGTGCACTAATGTGTGAGTGTGAGGGCTAGACGATTTCAAGGAGTGTTCAAGTTTCTCTCAAGTTATTCCAAGTGTATTTGGTGTTGTATGAACCATTTGAGGTGTCACACTTGGGGCACTAGGCACTCAAGCTTCATGAAGATATTCTACATCAAAGAGGTATGTATTGTATCTTGTTATATTTATTATCTTGTATGCTAGATTAGTATAATACCTTGGATGTTCATAATTGTATGTATAATAGAGAAAACATAGATCCAAGGTATTTAGGGTTGCATGTACACTTAGGAGTGTTAGAATGCTCATAACCCAACAAGTATATCACAACTTCATCAATGAATACGATCATGAATTTATCTAAGTGTGGCTTGCAAACATGGTTCATGAGGTCTATGAACAATGTTTAAGCATTTGTTAGTCTGAACAGCATAACCAAAAACTTATAATGACCATATCGAATCATGAATGTTGTCTTCAGAATTTCTTATTCCGATATTCTGAGTTGATGATACTCGGACCTCAGATCTATTTTTGAGTAGTAGTTGGATCCTGGAAGTTTATCAAATAAGTCATCGATTCTTGGGAGCAGGTAACAGTTCATGATTGTTAGTTTGTTCAGCCCCCGATACTCGATAAACATTCGTAAGGATCTATCCTTCTTCTTGACAAACAAAATATCCACTCTAAGATGAGAAGCTTTGTTTGATGAATCCATTGTCAAGAATTTCTTGCAGTTGGTTGGATGGTTCTTGTATTTATAAGGGAGCCAATCTGTAAGGTGACTTCACTAGAGGTGTTTCTCTTGGGATTAGGTCGATTCAGAATTCGACCAGTAAATTTGGCGGTACTCAGGGTAAATCTTCAACACATCAGGGTAATCACACACCTGAGGTATGTGCTTCATTTTTTTCATTTTGCTCTTTTTATCTACAATGTGAGCCTATGAAGCGTAACATTTCTTGTGTAGGTATTTCCAAGCTTTTTTGCAGGAGATAAGTTTTAAGTATTACCCAGACTTGTCATCGTAGATGATTAAATCTTTTCTAGTTAGGCAAGAGTAATCGGATGGCTTTTTCGTAGAACAAAATCTCGACATGGGGTGGAGATAGCCAATCAATGTGAATAATGATGTCGAAGATTCCAATAGTCATTGGCATGAGATTGACGTAGAAAGTGTGGTTGTTTAAGGTCAACAGACCATTTTCTAAGATTTCCTTAGTGTTTCCTATCTGACCGCTAGCCATTTCTACTTCATATGCTAAATCTAACTTACTAGACTCATGATTTAAAAGTTGCCTAAATAGTGGAGTTATAAAACTTTTATCGGCACCAGAGTCAAATACTATGGTAGCATATAAATTATTGATGAGGAATGTACCCGTCACCATCGATGGATCCTGAATGGCATCCATGTTCCTAATAACGAATGCTCACCCAAGAGCATTTCCATCCCTATTCTTCATTTTTCGGCAATCTCGCTTAAAATTCCCTGCTTCTCCGCACTTAAAAGAAGTATTTCCTCCACCACTTCCTGATCCTGTACCAGCCCTTTGGTTCCTTGCTGTAGCTATTAGGGTTTTACAAAAATTGGCAGTGTGCCCCTTCTTGTTGCATTTCTTGATGTTAAATCATTCTCTTGCGTGGTGTTGATTGCACTTGTTCTGCAATGGATGCTTTCCAGCTTATGTTTTTTATTATGGGGGTGTCGGGCTTGATGTTGTTGTTGTAGTTGCATACACGGTTCCAACTTATTGCTTCTTCCCTAATGATTGTTTCAAGTTCCTCCCACCAGAATTTTGTCTGTGAGATCTAGACCTGGGGGTTTCAACCTTTTCTTCCATTGTTCCTTGATGGATTTCATTCTTGGTCAAGTGAATAACAATGCGCTTAGCAGTGTCATAGGTTGTTTGTCTTGAAGATATGACCACCAATTTAATATGTCGTGCTAAACCCTAGATATATCAGTCCACCTTCTTGTATTTCGGAGTTACGAGTCCCGAACATAAGAGTGAAAATTCACTAAACCTAGTAGTGTAAGCCGTAATGTATGAACTTTTCATGGTAACGCTATAGAGTTCATGTTCCAAGACTTGTATCCCGTCCCCGGGACAGTATTTCTCCACCAGTAGCTTCTTCAGGTCTTCCCAATTCATGGTGTGTGCCATACTAACACCCATTGTTGACATATTGTCGTTCCACCTGGTTAAATCTGCGTCCATGAACGTACAAGCAGCAAACCTGAACTTGTTGTTTACTAGACAAAAGTTGATCTGGAAGACGGATTCCATTTTCTCAATCCATCGAGTTTGACCGATGACACCCTAATTATCATAGAAGCTCTTCAGTTTAATTTTCATAAAGTATTTATACATGCAGGTGCTTGTAGGTCCCACACATGTTTCTTACATTATCACCTCCAGATGCAATGTTTTGAACCGCTTCATAGTTAATCACTGCTTCAGTGACGCGTTTCACAATGATTTGTTTGAATTTAGTTGATTTTAATGGGGGGTTTCATCATTGTTGGATGTTGGATTGGTTGTTATTTTTGTTTTGGTTGGTTAGGTTGTATGTGTCTAGGGTTCAACCGGACACTCTTCCTTCTAGGAGGAAAGTCATTCGTCTTATCATAGTTAGTAAAAAGAGTGTAACTTTTATAAGAAGTTTTGTTAGTCATTATAATTCATGCAATAAATGACTTGTTTGTTCATAAGAGTTCACAATTTTCCCCAAAAGAAATCGTAAGGATTTTTAAGTTTGGTGTTAGTTCATAAAAGGTGATCCTGAGACGATCTGAGATAACAAAGTTCTAAGATGGTTGTATGCCCGAATTGTCAACATCCAGAAGCAGTGAAGTTTCCTAGATTAACAGAAGACAGAATGATCCAAAGGCTAGTACTCTTTTGTTTGTAAGTATTTTGTCTTGTTTACTATTACATTTATAGGGGACAAGGTCAACAACAATGTTATGTCAGGTGGTTGATCTGCAATCCGACTGTTAGTACTATTGTTTCCTTTTGTGATTGGTTACAAGTTAGTATAAATAGGACCATCACCCCCATGTAATTCCATACCTTACACATCTTTTTGAATCATGAATCAATGAATCATTCAGTAAATCATTATATTCTCTTTGTTCTTGTTCCTGTTAATACTCTTCAATATTGACTAGTGTTATCTAGACTTGACTGGAATAGATTATTTATCTCCATTGTTGTGTTTATCTCAAGGTTTAAGTTATTATACCTTGTCCTATATATCTTTGGATATCCCCTTTTATCATAATTGGTATCAGAGCCAAAATGGTTGCCCTTTGAATCCACACGATCAGATTATAGTTGATTGAGATTACTTTGGTGTCTCAATTATTTATGTTTCAATATAAAAGTTCTTCTATATACCACATTTTATTGAAATACACATGACAATGGTTCTCTTAATCAATCTCAATAACAAATGTATTCAATGCAAATCTCAAACAGCATGGGTTGCTTCTTTAGATCCCCATTGCTGGTTGTGGAAGAATATGATCATTGGAAATTGAGAATGGAGAGATTCTTGGTTGGAAAAGAACAGGATGAAGAGATATGGAGATTTGTGACTCAAGTTCCTAGTGTCTCGATTAGGCAGATGCTTAGAGATGCTACAACTATGCGTATGGGTCAAGAAGAACTTAGAACTGCACATGTAAGAGCCAACGACATCGAGAAACACCATGTTGATCAAATTGCATTTCTGAAATGGTGTTTGGTATTCCACCGTCTCTTTTTGAGCACATCAAGCTATGAAAATTAGCCAAAGAGATATGAAACACTCTTCAAGATCTGTTTAAAGGTTCAAAAAATATGAAAGACAAGTGTCTGACCTCTATGGTGAATGCTTTTGACACATTCACTACAACTCATGGAGAAGTTGTAGGTTTTGCATCAAATCGGTATAGAATCGTGGTGAACAACATGACAGTTCATGGTAATGTCCTAAATTCACTCAGATATAACATGAAGTTCATCAACAACCTCAGAAAAGGATGGGGAAACATAAAGTCTTTTCTTCAAAGTAATGGATCTATGAAGAAGCTGAAGCTCTATCAGCTCTTTGATGAACTACCAGGTCATGAGTCTAATGTTGCCCAAACCTTAAGATAACTCTCTGGTGGTTCTCTTGCTTTTGTTAGATCAGTAAACCCACCTCCTCCAAACCCTGATGTTTTGCAACCTTTCAAAGTTGTTCCGTTAATTCCAACTCCTTTGTTTTGACCCCAAAGCTGTAGATACTGAACTTCGTTTCCAGAAAGAGTTCATGTTGCTTTCCCTGAAACATAGGAGACTATGGAACAAAAATCAAAAACCACCACTGAACATATTTAAAACCTCATACCAAGCTCCTCACCAAAACAACCCTCAACCTTATCCCAACCTACTAAAAATTCACCCTCTTACCAACCAAACATTCTGAATCCTGTTGAGGACGAATATTATTCTAAGGTGTCGAAGGTTGTCTATGTCTTTTGTAGTATCGAATGTTTTGTTTGTAAGTTTGTTAAAAGGCCACATTGTATCGAAGGTTTTAATGTCTTAGTCCCTTATATTTTTTGTATGCTTTCCTGATCCCTATAAATATGGGATGAATGCTAGAGTGAGAAAGTAACTTTGTCACTTTGTATGTTCTTTCTAAAACTTCTCTATATTCGAAAGCATAAATGAGCCAAACAGATTCTATTTAGATATCATGTTCTTAATTCATACTGGATTTTGATCTCGTTATTCATACTCAATTAAATCGTAACAACATTTGGTTTCAGAGCAGGAATCATTTTGTGGTGATCTGATTTTCTCAAGTTTCAAAAGTATATTGAGTCTCGTTCTCGATTCAAAAGTTTCTGCTCTTTTGATTATGAAAATCTTAATAGATCTTCAGATTTGATTCGATCCTGCTTATGATTTGTAAGATCGAGTTAAGTGTTTCAGTTTTCTGGAATTTTTTGTCATTCAATTCTTGTTAATTGAAGCTTTTCCTAATTTTCATCCGCACATCAATGGAAAACTTCAACATGAACACCATGACTTCACAATCACATCTTCTTGCTTCATCAACCAAAATTCTGATGTTGATTCCAGAGTTCTACGATCAATGTGTGGATCGTATCGAGGACTATTTGAATAGAATAGATGAAGACCTCTGGAAATGCATTATTGGCAATGTTCTTCCTCATCCTTATGTTCAAAATATTGGAACTTCTGCCCATAATCAAAATGTTGCAGAACAGGCTGAGAAACTAAAGAATAATGAAAAGAAATGTATGCGTGAACTTCGTGGTGCTCTTCCACCAACCGTATACAATTATGTGCGTAGCTGTAAATTTCAAAGGAGATTTGGGATACACTAAAGGAGAAATATCAAGGAAGCGAGAAAACTAAGATCAGTTCAGTCAAGCAATGTTTGTTGGAGTTAGGAGAGTTCAAGCAGAAAGAAGGTGAATCAATTGAGTCTTATTATGATAGTCTGAATGAGCTCATCTTCAAGTGTAACAGATATGGTGTGATAAGGTCAACAATGGAGTTCAATCTCACTTTTATCATGGGTCTTCGAAAAGAATGGTGTGACATCCCCAAATTCACGGCCAGAAAAGACCGATTTGTTTATGCTTTGTTTTAAAATCAGAGTAATCTTTTAAAGAAAACTGTTGCGGAATTTGTTCCCAGAAAACATGATAAATACTTTATCCAAGCATCTCCGAAGAGATGTATTTTATTCGTTTTAAAACATTTGGGATGTCCTGGTCAATACAGACACATAAGCATAAACTGAACTTACATTCATCTACACTAATGATCTACATCTCTTTTAAATCTCTCAGTGTAAAGTAGCTTCGTATCGATACCTGTGATACAAATATATTGAGTGGGTCAGGTTTGGAAACCTGGTGAGTACATAGGGATTTAAATCCCACAATGTTATAACATATATATATATATATATATATATATATATATATATATATATATATATATATATATAAAATTTAGAATTCACACAATATAAAATTTTCTCTATATATATAATCAACTCTTACCCCACCCCGTCAATCCTCTCAACGAGACTATCCATACTCTCGGACCTTAAATTATAACTCTTACTCCCGAATCTAATCCATGTTCTCGAATCCATGATTGTGCCCATTCCATACTCCCGGATAAGGGACAATTGGTCTATGTCTAAATCCATACTCCCAGATTAATGACAAATTCTATGTCTTGTCCATACTCCCGGACTAAGGACAACTGTCTATGTCTTAATCCATACTCCTGGATTAAGGACAACTGACTAAGTCCAATCCATACTCTCGGACTAGGGACGAATAACTAAGCCTAATCCATGCTTCTGGATTAATGACATGTTTAAGGGTTCTATTCCCCGTGTATATCTCACTCGTACTCATAAGGAGATACTACCCAATAATTCTCTTAACAAATTTTAGGTTTACTCTTTAACCTAAATTATCATATACAAACAGGCATGTTCTTTAACACTTAATTCAGACCACATCAAATAACTCACACAAAATATATATAATTCACACAATATAAAATTTTCTCTCTATATATATAACCAACTCTTACCCCACCCCGTCAATTCTCTCAACGAGACTATCCATACCCTTGGACCTTAAACTTTAACTCTTACTCCCGGATCTAATCCATATTTTCGAATCCATGATTGTGCCCATTCCATACTCCCGGATAAGGGACAATTGGTCTATGTCTAAATCCATACTCCCAAATTAATGACAAATTCTATGTCCTGTCCATACTCCCGGACTAAGGACAACTGTCTATGTCTTAATCCATACTCCCGGATTAATGACAACTGACTAAGTCTTAATCCATACTCCCGGATTAATGATAATTAACTAAGTCCAATCCATACTCTCGGACTAGGGACGAATAACTATGTCTAATCCATGCTTCCGGATCAATGACATATTTTAATGTTCGATTCTCCGTATATATCTCACTCGTACTCACAAAGAGATACTACCCCATAACCATTATAACAAACCTTAGGTTTACTCTTTAACCTAAGTTATCATAAACAATCAGGTATGTTCTTTAACACTTAATTCAGACATCATCAAATACTCACACAAAACATATATTTAATACATTCAAACAATACTCGTATTAAAATCATGTTCATGAAAGGGACTATGCACTCACTTGATAAGACGATGATCGGACAGCACTACGGCTCTATAAAGTAATATTCTTCGATGAAGCCGAGATGTTTTCTCAGAAACCGAGCTTCTCGCGGGCAGAATTTCGGCTCGAAAACTCTTTTTCTCGGGATCTTCGGGGCTTCGGGACTTGCTTCGGGTATCGGCATGATACCAGGACTTCGGGGGTTAAAAGTGGGCTTAAAGATGAGAGAAGTAGGAGAGAGGTTGAGAAATTAGCAACCAAAACCGGCTGCCTTCGATTTCTATTTATAGGGCTGAATTTCGCTATTCACGACGTGAACCTAGCTTGTTCACGTTGTGAACTTGGTCGTCATCAGGTGCGTAGTCGCGACATCAGTCTGTCAGGCTCTGAAGGTGTCAATCACTGAGTTCACTTCGTGAACTCTATGTTCATGTCGTGAGTTCTGACACAGGTTGAAGTTCATGCTCCGAACTTCAGAAATTCATATCTTTCGCATACGAGCTCCGTTTTCGACGTTCTTTATATCCATGCGTAGGTGAGATTATGCTCTACAACTTTCGTTTAGACTCTGTCGGCTAATTTTGAATTTTTTTTATTATATTATTTTTAGTTGGCCGGGACAGGAAAACCCCGTTAGAAATTCATAACATCTTCATCTGACGTCCGTTTTCATCTGTCTTTTTACCGTTGAACTACTATTGACGAGACCTTCGATTCTCGTTTAGATTGTTTTGTTTATGCTTTGTTTTAAAATCAGAGTAATCTTTTAAAGAAAACTGTTGCGGAATTTGTTCCCAGAAAACATGATAAATACTTTATCCAAGCATCTCCGAAGAGATGTATTTATTCGTTTTAAAACATTTGGGATGTCCTGGTCAATACAGACACATAAGCATAAACCGAACTTACATTCATCTACACTAATGATCTACATCTCTTGTAAATCTTTCAGTGTAAAGTAGCTTCGTATCGATATCTGTGATACAAATATATTGAGTGGGTCATGTTTGGAAACCTGGTGAGTACATAGGTCGCGCTGTGTCGCGCCTATCGTAAGCATAAACCGAATTTACATTCATCTACACTAATGATCTACATATCTTTTAAATATCTCAGTCTAAAGCCAAATATCGCTCTATCGTAAATTCACTATTTACGTTGCGCTGTGTCGTGCCGGTTCTGTCGCGAAACTTCGACAGGTCATAACTTCTTCGTTATAACTCGGATTTTGGCATTCTTTATATATTCGGAATCCTTGTAACATATACTACAACTTTTATTAAGACTATTCATTCTTATTACTTCAAAACGAGTTCCAATGGTTGACCTAGACTATTATATCGTCATTAATGCATAGCCCAAAAACACGGGCGTTACAAATGGAGAAATATCAGCCTTATAGTAAAGACTCAGCAAAGCTTCGATTATTTCTCTTTGAATGATCTTTACAATGTGTTGAAAGCACATGAATCTGAAGTAAACGAAATTGCTGAGGAATCGAAGATCAGTCTTAGTGGTCCACTTTCTTTAGTTTCGAAAGTTTCTGGAAGAGATGTTGAAAAAGAATTAGCTGAGAAAGAAAATTTGGAAGATGAAGTTCTGATCGTCAACTCAGATGACGAAGCTGTAGCTTTTTACTCAAACAACCGAGTAAAGAAGTTTTTCAAAAATCCTTTTAATGCGAAGTCTCGAGAAAATGATACAAAACAAAGTTTTGCTGGAAAGTATGGAAGTGAAGAGAAGAAAGTGGAAAAGAAGGAAGTCAAAGCTGAGGATGCGAATGTGGAAAGCTGAAAGGTGACTCTGGATTCGACTACCATTACTGCAATGGAGAGAATCATATGTCAAGTGATTGCATGTTGCGAAAGAAGGATGAAAAGAAGAATATGGTCAAAGATGAAGCCTATTAGTTGGAAAGGCTTGAGGAAGTCAGAGCTAAGACAAAGGGAATATCACTTGTGGCAAGAGGTTTGGATGACGAAGAAGGAACCTACCAAATATGTTCCTCGGGTTCTGATGACAAAGAAATGAGAAACCCTACACATGGGGCTATGTTCGCAGAGTATGAGGAAAAGGAGGAAGAGAAAGTTACTGGGAAGTGTTTTGTTTCGACATCAACTAACAAGTCACCCATGACATCTCAGGTACGTTCTCTCTTGCTAACATTCCTTCTAATGCATACAATTCGATTTTATCTGAATTTGATGATATAATTACTTATGTTAATGATTTGCTTATCTCTTCTAGTAATGATGCTAAAAAGTCTAGTACTCAACTACTAGAAACACAAAGTATTTTGGAGTCGAAGAAAACAAAGATAGATCATTTAGACTTACAAATTACAAACATAATGTATGATAGGGATAGATTGAGTGCTGATGTTAGGGACTAGTTGAAACAGAGAAACATTTATTGTAATACAGCCAAACGATTATATGCTAAAATAACTGCTTTACATCATCCATCTGACATTAGTAAAGAGTAGCATAGGAAGCTTTTGCCCTTTTTAGCATTTGAAAGGGAGAAAATTGATTCAACTTCCTATGACTATGAGAAAACAATCTCTGAGTTTGATAGGGTTATAGATGATAGATATCCATATAGGATTGTGAAAATTGATGAATGTTTAGATGCAAATGAATTAGTTGATATTGTGAATAAGACCTTGACCAAAAACAAACAATTCAAAATTTTGAAAAGAACTGAGAATTCGACATCTAACTCCCAAAACAATTTTGCTGATATCGAAGTTGATTATGACGATATTAGTGAAATTGAGGAGGAAGAAATTGTTGATTGTTCTCAATTTTCTGTCATTAATGTCACTTCAATGGCTAAGGGTAAAGAAAAATGTGATGATTCTTCGGTTAACGTTGACACTGACAAACTCTCAACTTCGAAAGTTCATGATCCTACACATGTGACTGTCGAAGATAGCCAAACGGACACTGATGATGACAATGATGATGCCTCAAAAGAAACAACCACACCCCGAGTTGTTGTTGATCAGGTATATGAGGAAATAGAGAAGTTCAAAACAATAGTGAAAGAAAAAGGTTCTCATTATCTTGAAACAAACTCATTTGTATATCCAAACTTTGTCTGCACCGATGAAGTTATCTTTCCCAATCAATTGTTTGTTACATCACGGAATGGTGAAAAGTCAAACCTAAAATCAACAAAATTGTTGAAGAAGATAACAAGCAAGCTTCGAAAGAAGGATTTTTCTCAAATCAAAGTACTGTCAAAAATAATCTCAACAAGAATTCATTCACTTTTCAAAGACAAAAACCACAAAGAAATTGGGTTGTTAAATCTGACAAACCAAAAGATGAACAACAGTCAAAAGCATAGGGTTTTGAAAAGTCAAAACAAAATGTTTAAAATTTCAAAGAACAAATTGAAAGGATTTCAAAAGAACAAGGGATTTTGATAACTAAAGCAAGAAAGAACGTTTATTGGCAAAATATTGAGTCTCGAATGAAACAAAATATTGTGTCTAATAAATCCTATGAACCAATTAAGTCTAAATCAGTCCAGACAAATTCTCAAAACACATTTTCTGTTAAGAAAACACCCGCTCAATCTCAAAAATAGTTTTCAAAAAGTAAACCACAAACTTCGATGTTCACATCTAAACCAAATCTTCAAAACACAAACAAAGAGAATTTTGTGAATAATCACCATTCAAACAATTTGGTTCATCACTCAGGTTTTCACAAAATGATTTTAAGAAAAATGGTTTTCAACCAAATGAACAAAGGAATTATACTCGATTCTCAAGTCCAAGAAGATTTTTGAAAGGTCCACAAGTGTCTCAAAGTTCAAAGAGAAATCTAATTTTTCAAAACATTATTTTGAAAGTTAAATGTGAATACCAAGAGTAATGTTCCATTCAAACCAACTCAACCTCATTTTCCCAACTATTCTTCGAAAAAGACATGCAATACTTCGTTTTCCAAAGGAAAAACTGATGTTAAAAACATCAATCATTGGCTCGAAGGAAAAGGTAAAAAATATCAAATTGGAAACTTTTCTCAAGAAGAGATTAGGTATGCTTATGAAAGCTACTTGAATTAATCAATCAGTGGAAGCACATCATCCAAAGAATTGAATCCCTTGGTTCGAAAATGGAAAGCAGTTCCACAGTCGAAGGTTGATAAGAATCAAACTGAGAAGGTTAAAGGAAAAGTCATTGTTGATTCTAAACCATCGAATGATTTCATATCAATACCCTCATCTATTGAAGTGGACTTAATTGATAGTCTGAAATCTAAAGTTTGTAATTCGGTTTTAGGATCTTCATTTCATCATGCATTTTGTTCTAATCACCAAGGACCCAAACAACCTTGGGTACCTAAATTATTTCATTAATTGCAGGTTTTGAGTGACGAGCAATATGATGAAAAATGGTACATTGATAGTGGTTGCTCTCGTCGCATGACTGGAAAGAAGGAAAACTTGCGTGACTATTGAAGTTTAGAGAATGCTGGAGTGGTGAAATTTGGAAATAATCACAAATGTTATGTCAAAGGTTATGGTAAAGTTACAAATGAAAAATTCATTGTGAACAGAGTAGCATATGTCGAAGGTCTTCAACACAACTTGATAAGTGTTTCGCAACTAGTTGTGGGCACTGGCAATCAGGTTGTTTTCAATGAAGAAGGAAGTGTAATTTCGAATATCGACACAAAAGAAATTGCTGAAATCTAAACGAAAAGGCGATATGTTTACTCTAGACATTAAACCCATTGTTGGTGTTCCCTTAGTGTGCCTCCTTTCAAAAGTTTCATCTGACATAAGCTGGTTATGGCATCGAACACTTTCTCATCTAAATTTCAAGAATTTGAATAAATTGGTCATAAAAGATCTTGTTCGTGGTTTGCCAGTATTAAAATTTGATAATGATACTTTATGTGCAGCTTGCGAACAAGGAAAACAACACAGGCAAGGTCATCCGATTGTGATTGATTTGAAGATTGTTGAACCTTTTGTAACGCCCGTGTTTCTAGGCTAGGCATTAATGATGATGTAATAGTCTAGGTTAACCTTTGTAAACCGTTGTAAAATAATAAAAATGTATTATTTTGAGTATTATGTGGTTTATGCTTAATTATGTAACTTAAATGAATTAAGAACAAGAATAAGCGTAATAATAAAATATTAGATAAGTCTGATATCTATGAAGGAAGTCGTAGTGGTCGTGACGAGGATTTCGGAAATATAAAGAATGCAGAAATCCGAGTTATAACGAAGAAGTTATGACATGCCGAAGTTTCGCGACAGAACCGGTACGACAATGTGTGACGTAAATAGTGAATTTATGATAGAGCAATATTTAGCCTTAGTGATCTAAACGAAAGTCGTAGAATACATTAAACCGAGAGCGTGCATAAAAAGAACGTTTAAATCTGACTTCGTATGAGGAAATTATGATTTTTCGAAGTTTCGACTTAGCGGTATGCAGCCCAAAGTTCGAATATGAGATCGAGTGATTTCTAGCCGAAACAATCTAAACGAGAATCGAAGATCTTGTCGATAGTAGCCCAACGGTAAAAAGACAGACGAAAACGGACGTTAGATGAAGGAGTTATGAATTTCTAACGGAGTTTTCCTGTCCCGGCCTACTAAAAATAATATAATAAAAGTTAAATCAAAATTAGCCGACGGAGTCTAAACAAGAGTTGTAGAGCATAATCTCACCTACACGTGCATATAAAGAACGTCGAAAACGGAGCTCGTATGCGAGAGATATGAATTTCTGAAGTTCGGGGCACGAACCCCGACATTGTGTCAGAGCTCACGACGTGAACAGGTGTTGGACGCCTTCCAGAGCAAGTAGACCAATGACAAATGCAATGACCTATGCCTGACCAAACTCACGACGTGAATTTTTGAGATTCACGACGTGAATCCAGAAAATCAGCCCTATAAATAGAAACCGAAGGGCAGCCGGCCATGGTTGCTAATTCCTTCACTCTCTCACTCCCTATACCCTCTCTAGCCATCTTTTAACCCCCCTAAGTCCCGGTATCATCCCCGATATCCAAAGCGAGTCCCGACACTCTGAAGATCCCGAGAAGAAAAGAGTTTCAAGCCGAAGCTCTGCCCGCGAGAAGCCCGGCGTGTGAAGACATCCCGGTTTCATCGAAGAATATTACTTTAAGAGCCGTAGTGATGTCCGATCATCGTCTTATCAGGTGAGTGTGTAGTTACTTTCTTCTAACACATATATATGAAGTATTTGCTATGAAGTACGTGCTATGTGTTTAAACATTGTTTGTTTACTTGAGATGGATGTTGAATGAATGTTTTATACAGGTTTTTAAATGGTTTAAACTGTATATGTAATTTATATCTACAAATATGTTGGGTAAAACATGGGTAGACAAAATAGTTGGTTTGTGATGAAAGATGAGTTTGAGGATGAGACAAAAGATGATTTAGATCATGAGATGAGGGTGATAGGTGAATAATGAGTGAAACCTTTACCCAAACGGTGGCCCCGTCATTCAGCAGAGTAGGGATGACAACCACGGACTATTCTAGACAGTCCTGTGGAACACTAGCAGGCTGTCAACCTGTAGGTGTTGTGGACTTGATGTTCACCGGTGTACTCTAAAAAACCCTGGCAGCTATGGACTTAGTGCCTTATATAAATACATTGGTAGCTATGGATTTAGTACTGTGTAGATGAACCTTGGTAGCTATGGATTTAGTACTGTGTAGATGAACCTTGGTAGCTATGGATTTAGTAATGTGTAGATGAACCTTGGCAGCTATGGATTTAGTTTTGGTTATAGGAACCTCGGGTAGCAATGGACTTTGTGCCAATTCCTTAGGTCAATCCTTAGGAATGAATGAATAAAGGATAGTTGATTCTTACGGTAAATCCTTAAGAAATAAAGAAGATGATGGGGATGGGTAATTGGGTTAATTGTTTGATGATTAAATATAATAATTATATTATTGTGGGTTGAAAACCCTATATGCTCACCAGGCCCCCCAAGCCTGACCCACTCAGTTTTTCTTTGTATTACAGGTAGTGGCACCAGTGAATAAGTCGGATGACTTAACAAGATACTTTGGATATAGACCAGTAGTTGAAAATAATTGTTGTAAGGTCTATTTAGTATTGTTTATGCTTTTGGTCTGTATCGGAACATGACATCCCGAGATTTTGTTATTTAATGAAAATACATTTCTTCAAGAAAAGTTTTGATAGATTCTTATCACATTTTGTTTTGGGAACAAACTCCGCAATAGTTTTCTTTAAACGATTACTCTGATTTTAAAACAAAGCATAAACAAATCGGTCTTTTATGGCCGTGAAATTGGGGATGTCACACCTTTGGAACTTCTTCATATTGACCTTTGTGGACCGTCGACTGTTGAAACACTCAACAAGAAGAGGGACATTTTGGTCATTTTTGATGATTTTTCGAGGTTTACATGGGTATATTTTCTTCGATTGAAGTCAGAAACAACTCAAATAATGATTGACTTTATCAAGCACATAGAGTGAGACTGGAGAAAAAGGTTTTCACGATCAAGAGTGACAATGGCTCAGAGTTCAAGAACAATGTTCTTGATTCATTCTTAATTGACAAAGGAATTTCACATAACTTTTCTTCTCCTTACACACCTCAACAAAATGGTGTTTTCGAAAGGAGGAACATGTCTCTTTGTGAAGCAGCGAGGATTATGCTCACATATGCGAATCTTCCACAATATCTTTGGGCTGAAGCAGTTTCGACAGCTTGTTTCACTCAAAATCGATCTTTCATACATCGACGATTTAACATCACCCCTTATGAAATCCTTAACAATAGGAAACCAAATGTTAAATTTTTCCATGTTTTTGGTTGCAGGTGCTTCATTATGAATCTTAAGGATAATCGAAATTTCAGTCAAAAGCTGATGAAGGAATATTCTTGGGATATTCACATAATTCAGTAGCATACAGGGTGTTAAACAAGAGAACCAGGAAAATCGAAGAAACCTTTCATCTTACTTTTGATGACTAATATGTAAAAAGAGTTGAAAAGTGCTTTGAACAAATACCAATCATTAATGAATCAAATGATGAATCTCAAAGTTTGAATTCATTAGATTTTGATTATGATTTAATTTTTGGTGTTCCTGACAGAGCAATTGATGCAGAGGGTAATGCTGATGATAATCAAATCCCTGAAGCATCAAAGCATAGTGATGATTCGACCATATCGCAGGATGCAGTTGATAGAAACTCTTCAACAAGTTCTCTGATTATCAAAGAAAGTCTACATGTAATACCCAATGCTCAAGTGTAGGGGGAGAATTTGAGTTCAATCAGTAGTATTGAGGGGGAGCATACTTTCGAGGGGGAGCAACATCAACTGGATGTTAATGTCGAGGTGGAGCATCCTAATATTGATCCAATTGTTGAGGGGGAGCAAAATGGATCTTTACAAAAATACTTCAATATTAATAATGACATTTATCCTGACTTACCTGATTCTATATCGAATGTAGGGGAAGATTCGGAAACTGAAGAAATGTTCAAAGATGCACCATTGGATTTTGATCTTGCATATCCTCCAATGGATAGATGAACTCAAATTCATCCAAAAGAACAAGTTCTTGGTGATCCTCATAATGGAGTGCTAACATGAGCTCAACTTCGTGCAAAGAATGAGGTACTTAATTTTCATCAAGAATTTTGCATGTTCAACGTTTTCATTTCTAAAATCGAACCTAAATCAGTCAAGGCTGCTATGGAACATCTTGATTGGGTTTTTTCTATGAAATCTAAGCTTGCTGAATTTGAAAGAAACAAAGTCTGGAGACTGATTCCAAAACCAAATGATGTTTCAATTGTGGGCTTAAAATGGATTTTTTAAAATAAAACTGATAAAGATGGTAATGTTGTTCGAAACAAAGCTAGGTTTGTTGTTAAAGGTTATTCGCAACAAGAAGGTATAGACTATGAGGAAACCTCCGCCCCTGTCGCAAGACTCGAGGTTGTTCTAATATTTTTAGTCTATGCAACACAAAAGGATTTCGATGTTTATCAGATGGATGTCAAGTGTGCATTTCTCAACGGTGAACTCGAAGAAACGGTGTATGTCGAGCAACCCCCAGGTTTTATTAATGAGGAATTCCCTGGTCATTGTTACATTTTAGATAAAGCTGTTTATGGGTTATAACAAGCACCAAGAGCATGGTATGCAACTCTAACCACATTCTTAAAGCAACCAAAATTTAAACAAGGATCAGTTGATCCCACTCTCTTTCGAAAGAAAAGCTGGTGATCATCTAATGCTTGTTCAAATTTATGTTGATGATATTTTTTTGGTTCTACTGACCCTGCTTTATCACGTGAATTTGAGAATATAATGAAAAATCAATTTGAGAGGAGCATGATGGGGAAAATCAACAATTTTCTGGGATTAAACATTCGTCAGAGCAGAGAAGGTATCCTTATCAATCAAGAGAAATACTCTTGAAATCTGCTTGAAAAGTTTGGGATGACGAACTGTTCCAAGTTGCGAGTGTCGATGGCCGTTGGAACCATACTTGGTCCTTCGTTGGACAAACCGGCTGTTGATCTCACATTATACTGAAGCATGATTGGCTCATTATTATATCTAACAGCTAGTCGACCTGATATAATGTTTGTCGTTTGTAATTGTGCTAGGTATCAATCGAATCCCATGGAACCTCGTCTAACTGTAGTCAAGAACATTTTTCGCTATCTCAAAGGACCAATTTCGTTAGGATTATGGTATCCTTCGAAAACAAGATTTTTCATTCAAGCATTTTCGGATGCTGACCTGGGTGGTTGTCAACTTGATCGAAAAAGCACAAGTAGAGGATGTCAACTATTGGATGGGAAGCTTGTAAGTTGGAAATCCAAGAAACAAACATGTGTTTCGATATCCACTGCAGAAGCAGAATATGTTGCTATTGCAGCTTGCACTTCTCAAATCATATGGATACAAAGTCAACTACGTGATTATGCAATCAACATGAATAAAATTCTGTTGTATTGTGACTCACAAGTGCCATTCGCATCTGCCATAACCATGTGCAACATTTGAAGACCAAACACATTGCACTTCGTTATCACTTTATCGAGGACCATGTTGAAGATGGCAACATTGAAGTTCATTTTGTAAAGACCACAGATCAGCTTGCTGATATCTTTACAAAACCATTAGATGAAAAGAGTTTTCTTAAAATTCTATCGGACATAGGCATGCTAGATGCGAATGTTGTTCCTGGCTTAAATTCGTTATAAAGTCAAGTAATGTCGAAATAATGTTGATTCATTCAGTGGTTACTGTTCATAGTCAACGCTTCGACATGCTTCGCTTTCGACATCAGAAAAATCTTCGCTACTTCATAACCATTGAAATGTCGATATTTTTTTGTTTCTTTTGTCGACTCTTTATCTTTGCTAGACTGATATTTTTTTCGTTATTTTTGTCTTTTCATTAAAAAATCAAAAATATCAAAAAGATGTTCTTATTTTTATTTTCTTTTAAAAATCCAAAATTCCAAAAAGATTTTTTGTTATTTTTGTCTTTTCATTAAAAAATCAAAAATATCTAAAAGATTTTCCTATTTTTTGTTATTTTCATTCAAAAATCAAAAACCCAAAAATATTTTTTTGTTTGATTAACATGTTTGTGAAGCTTTAGAGCGAAGATCCATCGTGGAACATGTCTTGAAGCTCTAGGGAAAGGTATATATTTGATACTTTGCACTAGTTAAGATTTCCCTAGAAGAATGCTGCAACATGTCGACCCAAGCCTCCATGACTCAATGTGTTTCGAAGCCTTAATGGATTTTTAATCACGAAAATTCCTTCCCAATTAGGCTATATTCACATTAGTCTCTAATTTACCTTACTCTTCTCACATGAGTTACGAGTTTTCTGCTTGGTCCATGAATAGCAGAGGTACTTTCGATTCTCAAACCAATCTTTTTCATCAAACATTCTTTCACGTTCACACACAATGACATATGTCCAAGAAATCTCTGGTATACACCAATCAGGATTTAGGCATATCAAAAGTCTGTGTTTATGATCCCAATACATGAGACCGTGAAGAAGGTGAAACCCATCTTTTTGAAACATTCAATGAATTGAAGGTGAACTTTTTGTTCAAGATTATAACGAAACATTTGTTTCGGTACCATTTTTCGATATCCAAAATCATATTCTTTCGTTTTGCGTGGTCTTGCTAAAATGTTCGATACCCACAACATTTTTACCCAACAAGATCCAGAATTTAATTTTGTTTTGGAATATGATTTCTGTCTAGATAATAATTCTAATTCTTTGTTACTTGATATATTTTTCCAAAGCCTACTTGTCACTGACTACATTGGTCAAATAGGTAATTTTGTTTACAATTTCTCACACATATGTTAAGTTGTGATTTGTAACAACATATGAGCCGACCCACGAAGCTTTTTAAAAGATGCCCTTCGATACTCCTCTATGAGTATTCGATTGTAATTCACGGGAAACCACACAAGCTGTTTGACATCTCTCTTGATGGAGAATGAAGCGATCTTTGCCTGGGATCTTACTGCTTTATGTCAATTTTTTTATTGACATCACAGATCTAATTTTTTTTTTGATCTCATCACATTCTTTGGCACACATTGTCACACATAGATATCCTTTAGGTTCTAAGTAATACCAACTCAGGCTGATGATTTCGAAAAGTCTGGCAAATGACTTCGCTTTTCAACCCAAAACTGAAAGAGCCTTACCTTCATACGGAAGGTTTCTGACGGTTCTTATCCTCTTGGTACTCTCGAACAGACTGATGGAAGTGATGTTCTGGTTTCTACACGGTTTTCAAGGGAAAGTGATCATCACTTGTTCAGACGTGGCTAACTTTACGGCTACAGGTCCGGGTTTCTAGGTGACACGTGGCTCTGCAATTAATGATCAAACTGCTTCAAATTCAAAATTGGGTTTATGTATAAAAAGGGTTTTCGGGATTTCATTCCAACTTTACGCAATCTGAATTTCCCTAAATATTTTGCCCTTCAAACGCTATGTTTTCTTCAAAATTTCTCAAACCCTAACAATGGAGGCCAATAACACAAATGTTGATGCATCTCTGACGACTGATGATATTACTTCGCAACCTCTCATGAAGATCCAAAGTACTAATTTCCGAATTAATCCTGATATTGATTAATATCCAGAAGAGTTACAGATGCTTGTCGTTGCTTTGAAAAATTCAGTCTTATCTGCTACAATTTTCTCTTCTTTCTCTGTACCCATGTCGTGGTTATCCCTTGTTGGTTCAACGACGGTATATAACAAGGCGGTCAACCTGGTTACCTTTAAACTGACAAATGATAAGAAGTTCAAACTCACTAAGAAGCTCTTTACACAAATTTTGAATATCCCTACTGTCGAAACTTTCTATAAGGCTTCGAATGAACAAGTTCTTCACATGTTCAACGAGATGGGTTATCAACCGGTTCTTACCAAGATAATTGATTTAGAGAAGTCCTTCTTACCTTGTATCTGGAATTTTCTGTTTGGAATTTATCTTCGATGCTTGACTGGTCTAAGCGTTGGATTAGATAAGGCAAAGCTGGAGATTTATGCCTTGGTTGCAGGTATCTATTACGATTTACCTGTTGATTACACTACTCAGTTATGGTATGAGTTTGTGAAGAGCATGGGGAATATGAATGTTGTTCATGGGATTTCATGTGCTCGATACTGGAGCTTGATTCTTCAATATACATATGAAAAGGAAGGTATTTTGGTTCCTGAAGGTGAACAAACGGCTGAATTCTCATTATATCATTTTCCCAAGACTGTCGAAGATGATCAGGATATGTTTCCAACTGTTGCAAGAATTCCGGATGGGATGCTTCGAAAGGTTGATCCCACAAATCCTATTTTGGTGGCGTATTTACATACTAGCAATCCATCGATTGAAACTGGTGTTTTATTACCAAAAAGCACTAGTGGTCTATCGAAAAAGAGGAAGGAATCAAAGAAACAGGCTAAGGGGAGTCCTTCGAAACCTAGTCCTGAGCCAGTGGAGAAAGTTATAAAAGTTACTCCAAAGAAGGTGGTTAAGTCTGATAAACCACCGAAGCAAATCAAATGCCCGTTGTTGAAGAATCTTCTATACCTACCAAAGAGGTTATGCCTTCTCAATCTGGAGTCTTGAAACGACTGAAGAAAATGGCTAAAAGGCCTCGTTATTCACCATAAAGGTCTAGCAGTTTTTCTCCTAAAGGTGTACCGAAGATTACTCGTAAGCCTCAAATCAATCGCAAAGGTGTTGTGATTCGTGAAATTCCAACTCCTGTGTCTCCTGCATCAAAAAAGTGAAGAGCTGAATACATGGCGAAGAAGATTACCAAGAAGAAGAGGAAAGTGGTGATTAAAGATGACGATGAAATTGTACCAGAATCGCCACTTCGCGACGATAATACATTCATTCCATCACCAACGAGGGATTCACCAATCAAGTCGAATGTCGAGGCGACTGGAGATCTTGATGGCTCTGTGAAAACATATAATGTGAACACAACCATTAATCAAGGTGATTATACGAAGATATCCACTCCTAAGAAGACTTCTGTCACACCACCCGGAGTTTCGAATGCCGAATCAGGATCTGAGGAGGTTCGAACTTCAGGCATCACTGTGAACATATCTCATAGGGACGCAAATGTCAACAAGGGTGAAGGAGTATCAAATAACGAAGCTCAAGGTAATCCTAATCTTGTTATCTCATCTTCCTTCGAAACAACTAGCATTACACCCACTACTTCTCTACCACCATTTGTTTCTACTGTTTCCACCACTTTACCACAAACTACTCGTTCTCCAACTTTTGATCAAATCCTTCAACAACCTATTACTTCTCTCTTCACATCCCAATCCACTGATGGCCCTAAAACAGTTAATGATGATGACACCACTAAATATGGTGAGTTTATGGGTACATTTGCTGATCTCGAATTTGATCCGGAGGAAGATATATACCAGATCATATGTTAATGTCTGGTAAACAGTTCAAAATTCTTAACAAGAAGTTGAACTCGTTATTACAACTTCAAGCGGATGCAGGGAGTCGTCATTCGATATCTGGGATAGAAGTTGATGTTATGCTCAAGGATCAAGAGCTTCATCTGCGGGATGAGTTGGAAATTCTCGATAGAAACAACGAAAAATGTGTCAAGGTTGAATCTTCGTCTTTTGATCAGGAATTGAAGGAACTGAAAGCTGTGGCAAAAGAAAAATATATTTTATATGTTCAAGCAGTTAAGAAAGTTCGAGAAAATGTTAATTTTAAACTGGAGGAGTTAAGGGTAGATATGGCGAAGGAAGTTGCTGCTATATCTCATGATTATTCTACGATTCACAACAAAGTAGATATCATTGCTGATGCAGTTATGAATGTTGTGAAATGGTAACAATCCTTACTTCCGAAGGTTGATAAAATGGCAGAGTTTGATGCACAAAGTTTTTCTAAGGTTGAAGATTTGTTGAATAACCTTAAGGATTTAGTCTCGAAGATTGGTTCATCATCTTCGCTGATTACTCCTGATTGGGTCTGGTGTTGGAGATGGTGATGAAAAAGTTGTTGGGAAGGTGATAACTATTCAACTTCACACTTCATTACCAAAAGTCTCTACTACGGTTACCTCAACAACAACAACAACAACAACAAGACCAATAACAAAAGGGATTGTGATTGGGTCTGGTGTTGGAGGTTCAAGCTCATCAAGACCACCTCCTTCGAATGAAGAATTGAAAAACAAAGGGAAGGGTGTCCTTGTTGAACCTATTGCTGAATAAAGGAAAGTTGTAGTTGAAAAGGAGATTGAGAAGCAGAGGCATATTCAGAGTATTCTTCAACAGAGAGTAAGTGATCCTCCTGGTCTAGAAAAAGGAGATCCAACTAAACATTACTTCTATAAGTATATTGAAGCCTTGGTTGTTACTGAAGAGATGCATGATTTCGAGAAGACTCATAAGAAAAGCTATGCCACGGAAAATACTTATTTCAATCAGTTGGATTTTCCAATAAAAAAATGATGTTTATGGCAGAACAATATCAAATAGCTCAGAAATTTAAAGACAAGGAAGAATACAAAAGAATGACGATACGTTTTCATGCAGTCCTTGGAAAAAGGGAAAAAGAAATCTGGTCACTTGTCAAAATAGTTCGAGTTCTGAATATATCCAAAGACGTTTTGTTCGAGGGGTATATTGCAGAATTATCGCTATCATGCTGTAAGGGCGAATAATGTGGCATTTGACTTCTCAGTGGCAGATTTTCCATTGATGAATGTCCATGATTTGATTAGCGTTGCCAGAATTCTCAAAGGAACCGATGCTTTGAAACTTCATCTTACAAACAAAGAAGACTTCTTACTTGGGTTCGCTCACATCAAGCTATTCATAGATAACTACTATGAATATTTAGCTTTAACTGATGTTGATTTAGCATTGGCCATTAACAAGAAAATTAATTTACCTCAATCAATGCTAAAAAGGCAAGCAAGTTTGAAGAGATATGAGGATGGCGAGATTTGTTTGAAGCCCTTGGGTATAGTGTTTGTGGGGAAAAGCAAGAAAAGGAAGATAACGAAATATTTGTTTCAGGAATGTGATATTGAAAGATATTCCACTGCACACTATACAAACCTTCTTGTTAGAATGAACAACTATGCTAAGAATAATGATGGTGACAAGGTTGAACTTCGAAAGGTGATCAACTGGTATACTGAAATTCGAAGAACTATTCACCAAGCTGGTCAGATGCTGAAGACGTAGATTTGACACTTCTCACAAAGGGGGAGAATGTTGAGGTTGAATATTATTGTGAGGTGTTGAAGATTGTCTATGTCTTTTGTAGTATCGAATGTTTTGTTTGTAAGTTTATTATAAGGGCACATTGTATCAAAGGTTTTAATGTCTTAGTCCCTTATATTTTTTGTATGCTTTCCTGATCCTATAAATATGGGATGAATGCTAGAGTTAGAAAGTAACTTTGTCACTTTGTATGTTCTTTCTAAAACTTCTCTATATTCGAAAGCATAAATGAGCCAAACTGATTCTATTTGGATCTCGTGTTCTTAATTCATACTGGATTCTGATCTCGTTATTCATACTCGATTAAATCGTAACTACAAATCCAACTTCGGAACAACAAAATTGTTGGATCTATATGCCCAAGAATCATTATGGAGTGATATTGCTAATAATATATGATCTTATAGGGTCACACCTTTATCAAGTTGGCACATTGTAGGGTTTCAAACTACTCCATGGATGATGGCAATGGGCCCCCTTGATGAAGTGTAGGTTAAAAGCCCAAGACTTGTCTTTTCCCTATAAATAGCCATGTATTATTCATTATTAGGGTTAAGAGTGAGGCAAAATGTAGCCGTCACGTTGTGAGGTTTCTTGTAGAGTTAGATTCTTATTCCTTAAAGTGTAATCTATTCCTCATAATTGAATAAATCAAGTGATCATTCGACATATCTTCATATTTTTGTTTGTTCTTATTTTCCGCATCTTGTTCATCAAATCACAATTAGGGTTTTATTCCCAACAAGTGGTATCAGAGCGGGTCTTTGAAGATCTATTGATTTTTGAAGTATCGGTTCTTGATTTGATGATTTTCTGCACAAGTTATTGAAGATTATTGGTGTTTTGGCGTCTTGGAATCAATTTTTCTGTTCAAGCAACTGTTCATGGAGATTTATGTTGTTCATCGACTGTTCATCTGGTATTTTTTTTAATCTGATTCATTTTTCTGTTCATATTGGATCAGATCGTTTGCTGAATCCCAAATCAATTGATCTTATTCCTTTATTTTAAGCCAATCGCATCAGTTCGTATTCAATTTTGTTTTGGCCCAATAATTCATCCATCACTGTTCATGAGGCGTGATAATCCAGTTTTCATTCTTTGGCCCTTATGTTATATCGGGTTTCTGTAAACTTGAATTCTTGTTTGTCAAATCCAATAATCGACGATTTCTCTGAGTGTATGGCTTATTGTCGTTTGTAAATCAACAATTCTCGTTTTCTTGTACTGTTCATCGGCGGTGGTTTTGTCCCTTTATCGTGTTCTTTGTAATCGTGGACTGTAATCAATAAAGCTTATCTATGATGGTCAAATCTATTACTCATCCATTCCTAAGTCGATTACCGTGAATGAAGACATTATCGAGATCAATTTTTATTTTATCAATTGATTCCATGATTTCATTAAGTCAAAATGGTGTTAAAGGTCGAATCTTGTTTCCAATTAAATTTGATATGAAGGGTTCATTATTGAGAATCAATTCTGGGAAGCTACTGATTCGTTATTAGGTTTCAAGATCTGAGAACGAACCACTTCGATGTCAATGGGAAGATGGTTTGGTCTGATTGCGACTGGGAAGGACTTCAATTGG
This sequence comes from Lactuca virosa, assembly GCF_052849685.1. Taxonomy (NCBI): domain Eukaryota; kingdom Viridiplantae; phylum Streptophyta; class Magnoliopsida; order Asterales; family Asteraceae; genus Lactuca; species Lactuca virosa. Next base: position 148,939,868 of record NC_136429.1, on the reverse strand, counting down.
GAAGAAGTTTGATGGTTTGTAGTTGGTGTAATGGTCCTGCAAGCATAATGTGTTTGTGTATATGTTCACAATTTCTAGTCAACAGAAAAGTCAAAATCGCTATGAATATCCTTACATGCGAATGAAATCGGAACTCAATCTTGGAATTGAACTCAGTTTTCTGATCAAAAATGGCTTTGTGTTTGGAATCTTGTAGCCAAGTGGTCTCACATTCGGGGCTTAAGACATCGGTTCAAATGAAACTGAATTCGCAATCTGTGATAAAACTGAGTCGGAATGGTATAATCAAACAAGAAAAAGTCAAAATTGGAACGAATGGATTCTCCTGCGAAAGTTCTCGGTATCAGAAAAACGAAGAAGAAAAACAAACCTGTGATTGGATTCGGTTTTACTGGAGATTCACATTGGGTTGATTCGGAGTGAAAGGTTTAGAAATCGGGAATGGAAATCTGGGATTGCACTCGCTTTCACCCACGATCTTTCGGTGCTTTGGATTCATGTTTAACATTGGTTCGCAGCGAACCCGTTGACTGGGTTTCGCACCGAGACTGTAACATTTTGGCTCGGGTTCGTAGTGGTGATCTGGTTTGCAATCGACGACGAATGTCTCAGATTCGCTTCTTTATTCTCGGAACGAAAGTGTATCTTGGAGGTTGTTGATTTCTTGGATTCGTTGTTCATTCGTGAGTTCCAGTCGTGGAATATAAATTGGGGAAGATGACTTAATGTTTTTTTTGTCCCTGCAACATCCGCGATTTGTCAATTCCGGTCCCTGTATTTTTCGTAGCTTGGCGATTATGGACCATTTCCAGATTTTGTTACAAATAAAGGGGAATATTGATGCAGAATTACAATTTCAGTCCCAGAATTTCTGCAAAGTGACAATTTCAGCCCATTTTTCGAAAAGTTTACAAATTTGAGGGCTGGTTAACAGTTTTGAATTCTTTAATGCACATATTTTTTCGTGAACAGAAAATTATGGATTCCATCAAGTCTTGGCGGTTCGGAAATTTCGTGATAACGTCAAATTTTAACGACTTTTCCGGATTTTATACTTCATTGTGTATATCATTTTGTCACGGGGGAACACAGTAATTATTTATCCATTCAAGATCATTCTTGTTGAGTATTTGAGATATTGAAACTGATTTGGCATATTTGGTTATTTAGGGAAGCCTTTTTAGGGTTAATCATTTTATGATTCCCTACGGTGCCTTTACAGTAGAAGTTCTTAATCGAGCTCTTCTAAGGCATTGGTTTTATATTAGGCATTTATTTTATATTTATGGCATATATTTATTGTTCCCTATAAATAATCATTAGGTTTACTTTTGGTGTAAGCTTTTTGACCAGATTAGGGTTTTCTCTGTACGTTCATGTGATAATCAATATATGAAAAACCTTTATCAGATTACTTGCATATTGTGGTGATTGATTCTGATTGTTCTTGATATTCCGCATTCGTCATCTTGGATTTATTCCTAACAAGTGGTATCAGAGCGGGTTCTTGTAGATCTCAGCGATTTTTGCAAGAATCGATCTTGTTTATGGCGATATTTTATCATGAATCTCACCTTGTTCTTCAAGTTTTGTAAGTTTTCTGAAAAGAAAAAATCTAATATCTCGTTTTTATTGAAAAAACTTATTCAGATCTGTTATCTTCTACTCAATATTTCATCTGATTTGTTCTTGAATCGTGTTCTGGAAGAAATTTAGAAGAAATTTTTCATGTTTATTTGAATTTTCGTGTTCAGATCCACTTTTTCTCTCTAGAAACCATTTCAGATCTGTTTTCTCTCACTAGAAACCCTTTCAGATCCGTTTTCCCCTCTTTAGAATTCTCATCAGATCTACTTTCTCTCTCTTCAAGTTTTCTTTCTTGTTGAAGATTAAATGGCGGATTATAAGGTGTTAAGAGAAATTAAGAGACTAGGATTAAAAGTTACAGATCCAAAGTTTCATCTTAAAGAAGGATATTTGTTTTGGGATGTTCCTGAACAATCTATGTTGAAGAATGCCATTGAGATGTATAATCTCTATGTTGATGAGAAGATTGGTGATTTTACACAGATCTCTAGTGGTGGATTTAAAAGTAATTGTGTAGAGCAAGATAAAGATTTGTTAAACCAATTTATCATTATCAAATAATACTTACTTTTGAAGCATATACAACAGAAGTCAGAGAAAGAAAGAAAAGAAAAGGAAGATGTTCTTGATGTTTTTGAAGAAGTTCATGATGTTCTTTAAGTTTCTGAAGAAAAAGCGACTCCAGATGTTCTTGTTGAGGGGGAGTCAAGTGTTTCAAGTTTTTCAGAAGCTTCACAATCCGAATCTAGTTGTTCTGAAGAAGAATCTCAAAGTATATCTCCGGAAATCGTGAAAGTGAACGAGTTTTGTTCTATTGGAACAACTACAGATGATCAGATTCAGAAAGATGAAAAGGTTGTTCAGATCAGAAATTTGTTTCTGAAGCCTAGAAATAAGAAAAGAAAGAAGAAGAGAAAGAACAAGAGTAAAATGAAGAAAGTTTGGATGTCCAAGGTACAAGTACCCAATGCTTGTGAAAAAGTTCAGAAACCTGAAGTCAAGAATGTTCAAAAGAAATTTCATTCACACTTTTCTTCAGATGAATATGGTAAAAGTTGGAGAAAAGAGAAAAGAGTATTTGGTTGGTTCAATGAAGTTTTTGGAAATTTTTGTTTTCCAACTAAAAAGAGAGAATTATTTTCAGAGGATGATAGATTTTCTTCAAATAAGTGGGTGTGCAAGAAACCAAGTTCAAAGTTGAATCTTAAATGGGTTCCAAAAGTCCCATAAAATGTTTTGTCCTTTATTAAAAAATAAAAATAAATACATAAATAAATAAAAACGAAAATGGGGACAAAAGCTGGTGAAAAATTAGTCAAAGATATGATATTGTGTTGAAGAAATCAAATTTATTGATTTTTTAAATGTTGGAATTGACAAAAGGTGAAAAAGTGGGTGAAAAGTGACATTTTCTGCAAAAAGGAGGCTGCCACCTGACCCATTTCAGCAAACATGGCACAAGCTATCAGTTCACAGCATTAAGGAGGGTCAGATTCGCCACTTTGAAGAAATATACTGTTACTTTCGCAATTTAAGACAAACAGGGCTACTTTCGAAATGTTGGGCAATAACCGATTCTTAGCTAATTCACTGAGGATCAATTTCGTAACTTGATGTGAAACTCATTTACAATTGAGCGTAAATTGACGTCAAATTCACAGGTGGGAATCGGAGATAATCATCAAGAAACGAACTTCATCTACTCACAAGCAAAACTCAGGCCTAGAAGCGAAAGTCTCTGTCAAGAAGCGAAACTCAGGATTAAGAACCGAACTCACAAGAACCGAACCCGAATCGACTGTTCATAGGCGAACGTTCGGTTGTTTTCGCTTTCGGTTGTGTAATTGGATTTGAAGCGAATTTGATTAGCTTTCGGTCCCTGATCAATTGAATTAGGTTCGTGTTCTCATAAGCATCTACAGGTTCGCTCATAATTGATTGTCTAACTGATTGGTTCGCAAGTCAACGCTTTTGTTCGTGTTCAAGCTTTAAAATACTGAGTTCGTTTGATCGTTTATGATTCACGATTGGAATCAATCGGTGTTGGTACTCTTCTGCATTGGAATCAATTGGATGTTTTGTAATGATTTGGACTCGGAATCGACATTCACAGGAAGGAAGGTTGTAGAAAGTGAAGAAGCGAATTGAAAAAAAAAAAAAAAATTGGAACCGAATTGGACCGAACGTTCGGTCTATTTCGGTTCATCAATCTCACACGCGAACATTTGAAGCGAACCTGAGGGCTTTCGGTCCTTGATTGATTGATTCAGAGCGAGAGGTCATGGATTCGGGGCTACCTTGATTCGCTCCATTGAACTTTTGAAGCGAACCTTGTCGATGTTTCTAAACTCGGTTACTCTCGCTCAAATCAAGAGAGTTCGATTTCAAATGTGAAGACTGAAAGCAAAACGAAACTGAAATCGGGGTTCAAGCAAATTGAAATCGGAATTTTTGTGTTGGAATGAAATCAAAATCGGAATATCACGCTTCAAAGTCGAAATCGATTGGAATTGAAAGTCACAATCTCACAATCGATTGGAGTTGTTCATGAGATTGCAATCGGATTTCAAGCCTCTATGTTGAAATCGATCGGAGTTCTGGGATTAAAGATTTGGAATTGGATTTCAAAAACAAAATCGAAATGGAAAATGGGATTAACAAACGAAATCCGAATTCCATAACAATCATTCAGAATCGAAATTGGAGTCCATCGTGATTCAGACTTGTTAAAACTTGCAATCGGACTTTCAATGCTTCAAAATCGAGTTCTGAATTTGAGCAATCGAAATTTACTTGTTGATCGGAATTGGATACGGTCTCGGAATAAAAACTGGGAATAGGTCTCGATCGGAATTTATTTGAGTTCGAATTTGTTGCTCGTCGGATTCACTGCGTATCAAATACGCTTGTTCACAAGATTTTGACTTTTTCTTTTTTTGTCAAAGTATCGTCGCTTTTCAGATTGAACGAAGAAGATAACAACTGTTTCAATTCCGGTCCCCACAGTTTGCATAGATCGACCGTTTCTAACCCCCTTTGACAGTTTCAGCGTTAAAGTGAAGAAAATGGGTTATATTTTCAAATTTTGCCCCCTGACTTTCTGAACTTCACACATTTAACCCAATATCCAAAATTCTTTTCAATCTTTTGGGATTTTACCACTTTTACCCCTTCTCTCCAAAATATTTTCACTTCTTATTTTTTTCTTTGGTCTTATTCTTTTCAAACCCTTCTAAAATAAATTGTTTCTTATTCTATTCTTTTGTCTAAATTTAAATATCAGAATATACAAAATTAATTTTTGTTATTTTTCCGGTTTTAATTTTTGAAGATTGGGTTTTTGCTAAAGGGATTTATTTCATCATATCTGACGGGTTTTGAAGATTGTTGGTGATTCTTCTTAACTTTTCGGATTCTCTCCATGACATTTGTTGAAGATTCAAGGGGGAGTGATGATTATTCAAGGGGGAGTTCGTATTTGGAAGATTATTTTTATTTCTCTCGCTTTGAAGACCCCATGTACTGATGATTCTCACAATTTAGGGGGATAAATGCCAAGAAGATCGGAAATCGTGATCTTCATCAGTTTCAACATCTAGGGGGAGATTGTTGAGTATTTGAGATATTGAAACTGATTTGACATATTTGGTTATTTACGGAAGCCTTTTTAAGGTTAATCATTTTATGATTCCCTACGGTGCCTTTACAGTAGAAGTTCTTAATCTCTTCTAAGGCATTGGTTTTATATTAGGCATTTATTTTATATTTATGGCATATATTTATTGTTCCCTATAAATAATCATTAGGTTTACTTTTGGTGTAAGTTTTTTTACCAGATTAGGGTTTTCTCTGTACGTTCATGTGATAATCAATATATGAAAAACCTTTATCAGATTACTTGCATATTGTGGTGATTGATTCTGATTGTTCTTGATATTCCGCATTCGTCATCCCGGATTTATTCCTAACAATTCTAATGACCATTTTAAGGCTTTATAATCACTTTTTTGATTATAAATCGGGGGAGAATTTGGTATGGTCATTCGAAATTGGATTTGTGACTTTTCAAATTTAAATATTTTTTATAAAGCTTGTGGTAGAATTATGAAGGTAGCTTTTACAGTAGCAGTTCTTCATCGAGGTCTTCTAAAGCTTTTGCAGAGAAGTATCCTTTACAGTAGAAGTTCTTCATCGAGCTCTTCTAAGGACTTGTTATATCTCCGACTTCTAGTATTTTCTTGATCAAGTGGCGTTACGAATCTTAAAATTTGGGTTGTCACATGATAATATTTGGTGGCATATATCATTAGCTTATTTGAAGATCATTGTGACTTGGAGGGGGAGGTCTTCAAAGACAATAAGTGATTTGGTTTCTTAATTCTGAAATGGGTTTTTATGGCGGGTTTGGCTTTCTTGAAGATTTTTGGGATTACATTCGAGAATGAAGTTTAAAGACATTACTTCAGTGCTTGGTTTATATATCCTAGAGCCCGTTTTTGAAGACTATTGAAGAATCAAGATTCGTGGATTGCTTCAAATATTCCTCGTTGCAAGATCATTTCTTATTTGCTAGATGTTTGTTTTGGAAGTTAAAACATTGTCATCCATTCCATACTTTGAGGGGGAGATTGTAGGGTTTCAAAGTACTCCATGGATGATGGCAATGGGCTCCCTTGATGAAGTGTAGGTTAAAAGCCCAAGACTTGTCTTTTCCCTATAAATAGTCATGTATTATTCATTATTAGGGTTAAAAGTGAAGCAAAATGTAGCCGCCACGTTGTGAGGTTTCTTGTAGAGTTAGATTCTTATTCCTTAAAGTGTAATCTATTCCTCATAATTGAATAAATCAAGTGATCATTCGACATACATTCATATTTGTGTTTGTTCTTATTTTCCGCATCTTATTCATCAAATCACAATTAGGGTTTTATTCCCAACACACATTTTGTATTTATATTATTAATATGATTATTAATAAATAATATCGATTCTTGTATTTTAGTTAGGGAATAATTATAGTTTTGTGAAAATAATAATTATAAGAGAGTATTACTAGTTATTATTTCATATGGTATGAATTAATAAGTCATGCACAACATTTTAGACTAGTTGGATTCTTTTGTTTTTTACCTAAAGACAGTTTATATTTTATAAACTTGGAGTTTATAAAAAATAAAGAATCTTACTTTTTAAAAGGCATAATGATGGTGTAGGAGGTTGCTTTTTCAACCTTCCACATTTTGTCTCACATGTTTCTAAAGGCTACCATTACTTTAGATTATTTTAATGGTTAGGCATTACTTTTCATGGGCTATATAAGAGTGATGGCGAATTATCTGAGTCCGTTTGTGGCTTGAGGCGTGGATCGGGTCCAACATAATAGTTTGGAGTGCAGTCCAAGTTATCAGTTTAATTTAAATATGAGATAATTATTTATTCCATAGATAGAAGGTCTATTCTAGATAATTATATGATTTAAATTAAATCTAGATTCCTAGATATATACAATCGTGTTGGGTTGTATACATATATATTTTAGATGCCATGTTGGGTATGTTAGAAGCAATAGGAATCACAAATAATTAGAGTTTTTGTGTAGTTTTCTCTAATAAAGACTTGCGTGTTTGGCATTGTCTGTGTTTTATTTTTCTCTTTAGTTCTGTTAATTGCTTGAATTGGTATCAGAACGTGGAGGCAATTTCAGAATCAGAAGAAGACGAATCTGATTGGTGCTGTGGTTGATTCAATCAAAGCAATCGAATATGACAGGGGGCGAGGCCTCAAACCCGCAACCAAAAGAATCGCATTCCTTATCGTTTCAATTCCCTCAATTGACCTCGATAAACTACACAATTTGGCGCATGCGGATGGAGGTTTTACTTGGTATTCACGGTGTGTGGGACGTGATTGATCCGGACTCAACGGATATCAAAAGGAACAACATCGTGAAAGGATTGTTGTTTCAATCAGTATCGGAGGATGTAATTTTCAAATCGGTAACCTGAAAACTGGGAAGGAGATGTGGGAAGCAATCAAAACTCGTAACTTAGGGGAGGAACGAGTAAAGGAAGCACGCTTACAAACATTGACTTCGGAATTTGAAAGCTTGAGGATGAAGGACACGAGTTCAATAGATGACTTTTCTTCAAAGTTATCTGGTATTGCATGTGTTTCAGCGACGCTTAGAGAAACAATTTCGCAGGAGAAGCTAGTAAAGAAATTCCTCACAAGTCTTCCTAAACACTTCATTCACATCGTGGCAGCACTCGAACAAGTGCTAGACCTTAAGACAACTTCCTTTGAAGACGTTGTTGGAAGGTTGAAAGCATACGAAGAACGAATAAAAGACTCCGACAAAGCACTCGAGTCCGGTGAAAAGTTTCTTTACTCCAGAACTGAAAATACAATAAGAAACCAAGACTCAGGCCATGGGAGAGGGCGTGGAGCATACCGTGGGGGACGAGGTCGTAGACGTGGTCGTGGTCGGGGTAACACCCAAAACTATGACCAAAGTGACTCATCAAAATATCGGGAAGATGAAAAGAAAAAGAGCAATAGTAATGAGAAAAGAGACCTCTCAAACATTAAGTGTCGTCGTTGCGATAAATACGGACACTTTGTTTCGAAATGCCCGGATCGAATTAAGAACCATGAAGCAAACCTAAACGATGCACGGGAAGCAGGTGTAAACCATGAGGAAGGGACATTTTTTATGATGAAGGAAGAGATGATTTTTCTAAACGAAGACAAATATGTTCCTCCCAAAGTCGAGCCTAACCAAGATGAAGACGATGTTTGGTATCTCGACAATGATGCAAGCAATCACATGACCGGTAAATACTCATATTTTTCTGAATTAAATAAGCAAATAACTGGAAGAGTAAGGTTTGGAGATGGCTCGTGCATGCGTATAGAAGGAAAGGGATCAATTTTGTTTGAAGGTAAAAATGGAGAACAAAAATTGATGAAAGACATTTACTACATTCCATCACTTCTAAGCAATGTAATAAGTCTTGGGCAAACAACATTATTTGGATGTGACATACGACTCCATGGTGATTATCTAACAATGAAAGACAGATGTGGAAGGTTGCTTATGAAGGTCCCACGAAGTGAAAATCGTCTCTACAAAACACGACTAAAAGTTGGAAAGCCTTATTGTTTGCAAGCAAAAATCGATGATGAGTCTTGGTTATGGCACGCGCGTCTTGGCCATATTAACTTTGGTGCAGTGAATATGATGCACAAGTTAACCATCAGAGTACCAGCAATAAAGCACCAAGATCATATATGTGAAATTTGTGTGATAGGCAAGCAAAACAAACACTCGTTCCCACAGAAGTCTAATTATGAGTCAAAAGATGTTCTTGGGATGTTACATGGAGACATTTGCGGACCAATCGAACCCCCAACTCAAGCAGGTAATAATTATATATTAGTTCTTATTGATGACTTTTCTATATACATGTGGTCCTTTTTGTTGAAGCACAAGAACGATGCATCGGATGTAATCAAGAGATTTAAGAAGTCAATCGAAAATCGAACGGGTAAAGAGATTATGACATTTCACACAGATAGAGGTGGTGAATTTACATCTAACGATTTTAATCGTTTTTGGAGCGAAGAAGGTGTTGCTAGAATGTTAACGGCTCCATACTCACCCCAACAAAACGGCATTGTAGAACGTCGAAACCGGACCCTAATCGAGATGACACGTTGCCTCATGAAAGCGAAAGAGGTTCCAAACCAATTTTGGGAAGAAGCCTCGCGACATGCAACTTTATTATAAACCGAACCCCTACGCGAGCATTGGTAGGAGTCACACCATTTGAAAATTTCTATGGTTATAAACCAAACCTCCAAGATTTAAAAGTGTTTGGGTGTATCGCTTATGAAAGAATTGTTTCAAAGTATTTAAAAAAACTCGATGATAGATCAAGATTGTTGGTCTATTTCGGCAAAGAACCAGGTTCGGGAGGTGTACGACTTTACAACCCTGATGAAAATAAAATAATTATAAGTTACAATGTAATTTATGATGAAAAATCAGCATGGAAGTGGAATTCAGAAAACACCTCGTGCACAGTTGCATCAAATATGGAATCAGGAACATTTAATGTGCATTGGGCCGAGAACTCAAGATCCAACCAATTAAACCCATCAGCTATTGGACCTAATCAGCCCTCTAATCAGACCCAACAGGCTGATGTGAGCAGCCCAAGACAAGAAAACCACGAAGAAAACAGTGGAGATGATTGGAGCGAAGTTCACAACAACTTTGACAACCACAGTGAAGACGAAACAGCCCCGGTACGTCGATCAAACTGTGTCTCTGTTTTACCAATCCGCTTAAACGATTATGAGTTAAACATTTACGAATTAATGTTGACTTATGATGAGGAACCAAGGAACTTTAATGAAGCCATTGTGGTACCTGAATGACATAAGGCAATGAAAACCGAGATTTAATCAATCGAGAAGAATAACACGTGGAAACTAGTGCCTTTACCCAAGAATGTTAAACCAATCGGCCTAAAGTGGTTATATAAAATCAAAAGAAATGCGGACGGATCCATATCAAGGTACAAGGCGCGACTAGTAGCAAAAGGCTATGTACAAGAATCTGGCATTGATTTTGATGAAGTCTTTGCGCCAGTAGCTCGTCTCGAGACAATTCGACTCTTAATTGCTCTCGCAGCGGGGAAGGGATGGAAGATTTACCACTTAGACATGAAAACGGCCTTCTTACATGGTGATTTGAAAGAAGAAGTTTACGTGACTCAACCCGAAGGTTTCGAAAAGCCGGGAGAGAGAGGAAAAGTTTACAAGTTAGCGAAAGCATTGTATGGCTTACGACAAGCACCAAGGGCGTGGAACATAAAACTTGATCGCATCTTACGAGGAATGGGTTTTAAACGATGTTTGCAAGAATCGGCAGTTTATAAAAAGGTTTCTAAAGGCGAATTCATCATCGTGGCCGTGTATGTGGATGATTTATTCGTAACGGGAACATGTCAGGAAATTACAAGTCAATTCAAAAGAATGATGTCGTCAAAATTTGAAATGTCAGACCTTGGGTTGTTAACTTATTACTTAGGCATCGAAGTATCTCAAGAAAGGGATTGTGTGATGATAAAGCAAGAAAACTATGCCATGAAGATCTTAAAAGAAGCGGGCATGGAAGATTGTAATGTGACACAATGTCCAATGGAACCGGGACTAAAATTGTCAAAAGCCGAGAATGAACCCGAAGTTGAAGCCACTCATTATAGAAGGATAGTGGGTTGTTTGTGCTACCTTCTACACACTCGCCCAGACTTATCTTACTCGGTCGGAGTAGTAAGTCGTTATATGCAAAGTCCAAGAGAATCACATGCGCGCGCAATCAAGGAAATTCTTCGTTACCTACGTGGAACAATCTCGCTTGGAATAAAATATGAGAGAGGTGATGAGTTGAAACTTTTGGGTTATAGCGACACTAGTCATAATGTAGACATGGATGATGGTCGAAGCACTACCGGTCATATTTTCTTTCTTGGAAAATCTCCTATCACATGGTGTTCGCAAAAACAAGAAACGATTGCTCTATCTTCATGTGAAGCCGAATTCATGGCAGCTACCTCGGCTACATGTCAAGCGGTTTGGCTAAGGGAGTTGCTTGCAGAGGTGACGGGATTAGAGAAACAAAAGGTGTTAATTCTCATAGATAACAAGTCGGCTATTGCATTGTCTAAAAACCCGGTGTTTCATGGAAGGAGCAAGCATATTCACACACGTTTCCACTTCATACGAGAGCATGTGGAAAACGAGCAAGTCGAAGTTGAATATGTGAAAGGAAATGAGCAAGTGGCGGATCCCCTAACGAAGGTCGTAGCACGCATAAAGTTTTTGGAAATGAGACCGTTACTTGGTGTGCATGAATTACTCTCTACTCAGAAATTCAGGGGGTAATTGTTGGCGAATTATCTGAGTCCGTTTGTAGCTTGAGGCGTGGATCGGGTTCAGCATAATAGTTTGGAGTGCAGTCCAAGTTATCAGTTTAATTTAAATATGAGATAATTATATATTCCATAGATAGAGGGTCTATTCTAGATAATTATATGATTTAAATTAAATCTAGATTCCTAGCTATATACAATCGTGTTGGGTTGTATACATATATATTTTAGATGCCATGTTGGGTATGTTAGAAGCAATAGGAATCACAAATAATTAGAGTTTTTGTGTAGTTTTCTCTAATAAAGAATTGCGTGTTTGGCATTGTCTGAGTTTTATTTTTCTCTTTAGTTTTGTTAATTGCTTGAAAGAGATGCATGAGGCTTGCATTTTTGCAAGAGTGGAGCACTTCTTTCTTCCCTTCTTTCTCTCTAAATCCGTGAGCATGAAGAAGCTCTTTTCTTTTGAAGTTTGGTGCTTTGCTTTGGTGATTAGAAGACCTCTTGAGTTGTTCCCTTTAGTGCTTAATTGAGTTAAGCACTTAAAGGCTTTAGACACTCAAGAACACATGAAGGAACTAGCATTCCAAGTGCCTTACTCTTGATGGTGGATACTTGTAGAGAAGATCATACACTTTGATCTTTTGCTATCTTCATCAACACTCCAAAACCGAGTGGGTTCAAAGACTTCAAAGGTTATCTCTAAAACATCCTATGGTTGGTTTTATTTTATTCTAAACTCTATAAATAGATCCATGATGGTTTGGTTTTTTTATGAACTAAAAATAAACTTGTTATTTTAAAGTTTTCCGTTGCCGGTTTTTATTAAAAACAAACTTTTATTTCGTATCAAACCCCAACAGTGGTATCAGAGTCATCTTTTATATGTTAGAATGATTTTTTATGTTTGATAATCTTTGGTTTTTGGAAAACAAACATGGATTTCTTTTTGTTAAGAAAAATCCATATTTGTCTTCTATGACAACTTCCTGGTTATAATTGTTTATTTTCATATATAACCATTTTTCATGCATTTTGGTTATATAAAAGTTACCTTAGAAAAAACAAAGAGTTGTTTGTTGTAATATTTGATATGTTGTTGTGTATAAACAAGTCATTTGGACCTTTGTGTTGTGTTTGGTTGATATTTATTTATTCATAAGATGTAATAGATAAATAGGTATTTTTCATTTGTTGATTTGATGTAATAAATTAGTTAGAGTAGTTGTATTTACTTTAAATGTAACAATATGAAGAAATTGCCACCTTGAAGACCTTTGAAGTGTCCCTTAAGTCCTTTAGGAAATACTTAATAATTCTTGTGATGGCTCACAAAAATTACTACTAGACACTGTTTGGTTTATACACATTATTATGCATGCATGTGATGTTTATTTTATGTTAAATGTATGTTATGTTTTATGAAAATGGTTTTTACGTGTCAAATAAATTTTTTTCATAAGATAATATCGCTTGGAGTTTGAGTAAAAAATATTAAAAGATAACATAAGATGTTTATAAATGGATATTTATAAAAATGTTTTACCGGTTACCGATTACCGGTTAAAACTCAGTTTTTGTTGAAAACAATTTTATTGTAAAACTTATAAATACCCAACTTTAAAATATTTGAAATGGTTTAAAAGATGTTTAAACTTTATATAAACTCCATGTCTTTATAATAAATAAGGACTTTTTATTAAAAAGACTAAAATCGGTTTATAGCGTTATAACGGAAAATAATAAAACTAGTGATTATTTTTTGCGTCGAAACTTAATATATGATATTGGTGTTTTAAACATAACGCAATATGTTGATATTATGTTTTATGCATGCTAAATGAGATTTAAAACATAAATATCATCACCGAAGTTTTGGTTTACCAAAATATGACTTTTATCATAAGATGCATAAAATTGAGTTTATAAAATAAAATAAGTTTATTCTATAAACTCATTGAGTCATAAGTTTTTGATTGTTAAAATTAGATTTAAAATAGTGATTTTATAACTCATCCAAAACTCCAAGTCTTAAGCATAAAATATAGTTTTATTAAGACTGTTACCGGTTCTTAAAACCGATCTACGACTAAAGTTTAAAATACCGGATTTTAGTTTATAATTGATCGCGGTTAATGGAAAATAAAATGAAGTTTTATCTGGCACCTTAAGAACCTCATAACAAGTGATATGAATTTTACAAAAAGGTACATGAATTGTTGGATGCGTGCAATATTCATGAGACCATGTTTTTATAAACTATAACTGTAAAACATATATAAACCCTTATTTACAAAACTTCAAATCTATGCAATCCATTTAAAATTCACTTGGGATTTTTGTGCAGTTTATATGGATTTTTGGGTCACCATATTCATATGAGTTTTCAAAAATAGTCAAGGTGTTTTTTGTATTTGCTTATGGGAAAAAGGTCAGCTAACCATTTGTGGAATAGAACTCACATGTTTTTTAAATGGATGATTTGATCAATTTATTATGTGATAAAAGTCGCCTAAGCATAAGAGTTTTGAGGCATAGATGGGATAAACAAGCCAAACTAAACAATAATTGTTTAGGATCCCATAATTTAGGAGTTACATATCGTATGCAATTGGTAATCGCTACCTACCGAGTTTGATTAAGTTTATGGGAAAAAGGTCACCTAACCATTTACTTGTTTCGTTACTTGGATCCTAGACTTTAATAAATTAATGTTTTAAGAAACAATATAAGGTATTATTTTTTAAAGACTAAATATTGAAATACTAAATGAAACTTTGTTAAATTCTGTTGATAACTTTTAATAATTTTACGCCCTGCAAAATCTCTCTCTTGTTGAGTTTCAAGAGACAGTAACATTTGATGGTTGTAATTTCTATAACTGGTATACTATCTTGAGGTTCTGCCTTTAAGATAAATAGAAATTATATATACTAAAAGATCCCATACCTGAATAACCTCTGCGACCAATTAGTCTGATCATGATACTTTGATGGAAGTATCATTTGTGATGATATTGATGTGTCTCACATCATACTGAAGAAATTAACCATGACTTGCAGAAAGTCTTGGATAATTATGATACATATCAGATGTCTCATCAAGTAAAGCAGATATTCAATCAGAACACTACAAATAGTGTCAAGTCTGTTCAAGCATTGAATAAAAGGAAGTCTAAGAGATTGTGCGCTCATATAGACTTATAGTTCAGTTAAGAGAAATACAACATAAACCTAGAAATCAAGAAAGGACCGAATGATTAGGGTTGTTTCTATTGTGGAAGAAACTAGACACTAAAGGAGGAATTGCTCCTCTCATCTCATCAAGCTGAGGAAGTCTGACTTTGCCAAGACTTCATACATCTATATGATAGAACTATTTATTTTCCATCATTCACTTGATTATGTAATACTTAATGTGACACTAATAATTGATATTATGTGTTGATGATTGGTAGAAATAATCAACACATTACAAACGAATGGTATTTCGTGTTGAAGATATAACAAGTATTGTTATAGTCTTTTATTTAAACAATAGATGTATTGTGCCTATTCTTATAGGGACATGTAATAGTTGTAATTTATGAATAAATCTAGATTTACTTATCGTTTAATGAATGTTCACATTCATGTTCTGAAACGATGTATTCTGTGTTAAAGAATATTTTCTCATAATGTTATTTATGAAGTAAATCTATAATCTTTCATTAAATTAATAGTTCTGATCATAACACCTATATAATCAAATGATATTTGATTGGAACTAATCTATGTGATAATCATCATGACAATATAAATAAGCAATACATATACCAACTTCAAAATGATGGAATTTTTTAAGGCAAATGAGCTTGATTCATTTGATATATGTGAATCCTATTTATATGGGAAGATGATTCACAAGTGTCTTTATCTATTAGTAGTTAAAGAACAAAATGATTAACAAAGAGTTATACATAAGTGATATATGTAATCTTTTCAATCCATGAATAGATTTGGTGATAGATACTTAATCAATTTCACCGACGACTATTATTCGTTGTTGATGAAACCTTTTGATTTGATCAAATTTTTCATAGTGAAGATTGAAATACATATTAATGAGATCGTCATTAACCTTTCGTTGTGATAAAGAAAATGATTTATTGTAGACCAAGTTTTCTTGGAACATCTTAGGAGTTGTGGAATTGATTCACAACTCATTCCGACAAAAACGCTCACTTGTCATTAGTATGTTTCTTGTGGCACAGGATCACCTGGTCACTTGAATCTATCTTTTAATATTCGAGTTAGCCTTCATATTCTCTAGTGGGATAGGGTCACCTGGCCACTAGCTGAATGTCAATAGTACAAGTTTTTAAAAAGGATAAGACATAGACCTTGCAGTCTATTGTATGATGTTTTAAAGGAACTATTTACTTTATAAATTTTTGGAATTATGCTCACTGCAACAAATATATATTGAATATATATTTCCATCCAAACAATTGGATTAGATACTTATATTAGACTAAGGATGAAATGGTTTATCCTTATCTAAAAGATATGGAGTCACTTAGCTCATGTTAGACAACAAGCTTAACCACTTTAGTATCTACTAACTGCATTTATGTAGAATATCCTAAATGATTTTTTAGGATGAAGTTTCTACTGATCCCACTAATTGTCATTCCATAAGACAAGTGATTAGAAAGTGCTTTTTCTAAGGGGGAGCAATTTGGAGTAAAGATCCATAAGCTAAATGCATTATAGTTTGGAACTAGCAAGTTTTCAACTATTGTTGAATCTTCTCAATGGTTGACCAGAAACTAATAAAACACATAGAGATGCATTCATGTATGATTATCAAGTATGGGCTTGATTAATCTTCCTCGATATAGTTTGAATTTAAAGAGTAAGCGAGTTTTCAAGGGAGAAAACATACATGATTGAAAATCTTCTCAGATTTAAGCTAACATCTCAAAGTAAGAATCTTCTTTCTTATAAGATAATTACATAGTGTGATTTAATTATAAATCAAGATGACTCTTGTGTTTTTCCACAAAGCTAGTGGGAGCGCAGTAACATTCCTAATGTTATATGTAGTCGACATATTAATTCATGGAATAAGGATCTATATAGATAGATCATGGCAACTTAAAGGATTAAGTAAAATTGCATTAATTGTCAAGGATCATAAAGGAGCTTAAGATAAAGGACTCTGAGAGAGTCATCTTGTCAAATACCATATGACATGATTTTGAGCAAAATTCTAGTGCAAATGTTTTTGAACTAGATAATATGATTGTATTCTGTACGCTGATGCAATTGGATTAATCATATATGTCATGATTATCCATAAAGGCCAAATAATTCGTATGCTTAGAGCATGTCGAATGATACCAGTATAATCCGAGAACAAGTCATTATGTGACTTATAGGAACATTCTAAAGTACTTGCGAGAACTACAGAAATATTCCTAGTCTACGGAGTATTTGAAAGAAAGCTATGTTTAATGTTGTTACACATGTGCTAAATTTTCAAATAGATTGAGATGACTCTCAGTCACAATCGGGCATGTCCTCATTATGAATGAAGAGATAGTTACATGGATAGTGGTTCCATGTAGATTTTAATTACAGTTAGACATCAGAGTTAGAGTACCTTGTGGTTTGGAGAACCACGTACAAAGATGCTTAATGTATAGTTCATTATGACTATGAGTAATCCCATTATGCAAGTATTGGTATCTAAGTCATATTCAAGCATCTAATTCGTTATCAATAGTTTTTCTTTATATATGAGTTATATATAAAACCGAAAATGATTGTATTCGCAAAGTTTATACAAATCAAGTTTCTCAAATCTACTTAACAAAGCTGCTTCATTAGCTAAAGCATGAAAGTCAAGCTGGTGCTATAGAGCATTGTTGATACAAGTAGATGTATTTGATTGATATTTAGTATTTGGATATTGGAACAATAAAGCAACATATATTGTAATGAATGATATATTGGATATGAGTCTTTCATTAAATAATTGTTGTGTTCTATATTAGCATGTTTAAATCCTTGAATAACTAGGTTATTTTAAATTTCCATAGTCGTTCATAGTTGTGGGAGCATCTATGAGGTAAGACTAATATGAATGGATTGGTGGATTCTCATGGAGATGAGAATGGAAAAGAGCTGCTACCAACTTCATATATACTTGATTGGGAGAATAAGTATTGGACTTGACCCGCATCAAAACCATTTTATGGATCGTAGTAAAGAGTGATGTTTTGATCAAGGTTGTATCTTTTAATCTTAGACCTCAGATACATATTTGGGACATGAGGTGTAGGGATTGTTGTGCTTAGACATGGTTCAACGTTGTTTCGTAAAGGGGCAGTCATAAAGGCCATGTTGGGTATGGCATGAACTGTATTGATAGGCGTATGTAGTCTAGATGATCTTTGTATTCTTAGACCTAAGATGCATATTTGGGACTTGAAGTGTAGGGATTGTTGTGCTTAGACATGGTTCAACGTTGTTTCGTAAAAGGCAGTCATAAAGGCCATCGGTGGGTATGACATGAACTGCATTGATAGGCGTAGGTAGTCAAGATGGGATTTGTCCCTCTTATTCGTTGAGAGCATGACATCTACGACCTTAGTTAAAGTTGAACACTAGATGAGATTGATCGCGATCCATATCTCATGTTCGACATGATGTCTGAGACAAAGGAATAATATATACCACACCATTGGTAACAATTGTAGCTTAGAGCTCCTGGAATTGGTTGTTGATGAAATGACACCCTTCATATGTTGTTAGGGGCAGTAGCCCGTTGCTAGACGTCAGCTACTATCTATGTCAGTCTATAATTAATCTTGTGCAAGTGGGAGATTGTTGGATTTATATGCCCAAGAATCATTATGGAGTGATATTGCTAATAATATATGATCCTATAGGGTCACACCTTTATCAAGTTGGCACATTTTGTATATTTATTATTAATATGATTATTAATAAATAATATCGATTCTTGTATTTTAGTTAGGGAATAATTATAGTTATTTGAAAATAATAATTATAAGAGAGTATTACTAGTTATTATTTCATATGGTATGAATTAATAAGCCATTCACAACATTTTGGACTAGTTGGATTCTTTTATCTTTTACCTAAAGACAAAGTTTATATTTTATAAACTTGGAGTTTATAAAAAATAAACAATCTTCCTTTTTAAAAGGCATAATGATGGTGTAGGAGGTTGCTTTTTCAACCTTCCACCTTTTGTCTCCCATGCTTCTAAAGGCTACCATTACTTTAGATTATTTTAATGGTTAGACCTTACTTTTCATGGGCTATATAAGAGGTGCATGAGGCTTGCATTTTTGAAAGAGTGAAGCTCTACTTTCTTCCCTTCTTTCTCTCTAAATTCGTGAGCATGAAGAAGCTCTTTTCTTTTGAAGTTTGGTGCTTTGCTTTGGTGATTAGAAGACCTCTTGAGTCGTTCCCTTTAGTGCTTAATTGATTTAAGCACTTAAAGGCTTTAGACACTCAAGAACACTAAAAGGAACTAGCATTCCAAGTGCCTTACTCTTGAAGGTGGATACTTGTAGATAAGATCATACACTTTGATCTTTTGCTATCTTCATCAACACCCCAAAACTGAGTGGGTTCAAAGGCTTCAAAGGTTATCTCTAAAACATACTATGGTTGGTTTTATTTCATTCTAACCTCTATAAATGGATCCATGATGGTTTGGTTTTGTTATGAACTAAAAATAAACTTGTTATTTTAAAGTCTTCCGTTGCCGGTTTTTATGAAAAACAAACTTTTATTTCGTATCAAAACCCAACACAAAATATCCATCTTCAGTTAAACCCATAATCACCTATCATAAATGTAGTCTTGTAAATCACTATGTAAGATACTGTTAGGCTAAAGAGCCTCAGAACCCAAAAGTGAAGGATTCTACTTACTATGCACAACGCGCACAAGAGTAAGGAGAAAGTTAGAAGGCATTTCTTACAACTGTTTCTCAGAATATGGATGGTTACTAGTAATATGGAGATGAGAAGGAAGAAAACTCTAGGAAAATATTTGTCTCATGCCAAGGCCCAATTTTGAGTGTGATGAAGGGTACTGGTCATCGGGTAGAAGCATCATTCAACAAGTATAATTCATGATCTCTGAAAATAACTTTGACTTATCTATATGTGAACGTTATCTAACTCAAATCGAATCACATATGACAGTTATCCTAAAAGCCTATGAGTCCGCCATAGATGACAGTGAGAATTTGAACGGTGAGTTGGCCAGACTTAGATTAGGTTTTGAAGATCGCAAGCTTAAGATAGATTCCTTTGAAAGAGAACTTGTAATAACTACGGATGAATGTATTATCTTGAATAAAAATGTGTTATTTCTGTTGGTGAAAGAAATATTTTGGTTAATGATAATATTCTTCTTATTGTTAAAATTGATAAGTTGCATAATTATATTGACATCATTGAGTCAAATGAAAGAATGACTCACAACTTTTGTCATCCATGGTCAAAAGTTCCTAGCCTCGGAAGTGGGTTTCCAAATTCGGTTGCTACTCCCTTGAAGGAAATTCAAAACCTTACTCATATCGGTGTCATTTGAACCACACTTATTCGGAAACTCATGTCTCTCCATTTTTGTCCCTTCAAGAACCAATAGAAGGACATCAATCCTAGATTCCTGAATTCAAACATATATATGTCACATGTCATGATTCCATACAACTTCCGCCTCTGATATCCTTGGACCTAAATCAATCTCAAGAAATTCCCCACAGCACAGGAGGACTTCATTCCTGAGATGTCAGGATATGACACTAACAAACCAATAGAAAATGATGCTTCATTTTAGGCATCCCTAGATAGTGACTTTGATGAAGAAATATTTTATGATGAATATTTGTCGTTCGATTCTTCTGTTCCAAAAAACCAAGTTGTTTCCAAGTATACCTTAGTTCCGATAAAACCTTGTTTCAACAACCCATCTTTCGGACAATCTTCCAAGTCAACATCTGAATTTAAGAAGAAGCCATGGTTGAAAAAAAAGGATATTGTTCATCCAAATATAGAAGCTAAAAAAGCATAAAAAAAGAGACTAGATCTAGACAAAGTTGTAGGTTCCATGAAAAATCCAACAAGAGAGCGTAACAAACACTTATTAGTCCAACAAGTAGGAATCACAATATGTTTTCTCCTATTAGAGTCCTCAAATGTCCCTTTATTCCTGTTATTCATGACACTTCTGTTAAAAAATCTGATTCTGTGCAAAAATGTGAAAAATGTGTTTTAACAAATGTTAAGACTTCACCAAAAAGAAGTGATTCTCTTCAAAAAGTATCATATTTAGTATCCACTGCTACCTCCGAAGTAAAGATTTTTCAAACATAAACAAACTCTGAAATCAAATGTTGAGATCACCCCCGTGGGATCTCGCAGATGCAACAACTGTGGTAGCTGCGACAACAGCAGCCTTAGTGACCACGTCATAGTGCTCATTAAACATCTTGATCATCGCGATCTTGATAGACCCAAACACGTCCGGGATAGCCTCCTGAACTACTGCGTCTACCTCTACGGCAATGATCCTATAGATCTCATCACTAGTATCATGCCTCTTTTGACCGCTAGAGCCTAAACCTTGGGTAAACACCATACCGAAACACATAAGAAAAAGGTTAAAAGCTGTTGAAACTCATACAGACACTATAGATATCATAGGAAATCCCCTATCCCACTCGAGGTTCTTTCTAAATCGTATATGGATCCTGGGCTTTCAGTAGTATAGGCCCATACTACCTTCCACACTTATATGTAGTTGACTTAGACTTCATCTCGAGGTCTGAAATCACTCCGCTCTTCCTGCAGTTATACACTCGCACTTAAGTGCTCTAAAATGCTACATCACGGCTCCTAGGTACTCATCCTAGGCTCCTCCAAGCCACATATCCACTTCGTAGGATTCTCTTCTAATCTTACCAATAGACCCAAATCCAAATGTACATAACCCAAACTCGATAGACATTCAAATAACAGATTCCACTCTAAATCCTTAACCAGACAAGGAACAGGAAGTAAGGCTAAACCCAACATTATAAGGCTATAAAATCCTAATTATCTACAACCATGCAGTATATACAAAACAATCAACAATCTTAGTTTCAACTCTAGCAAGGAATCCACAAGAAATCTCCTAGGTTATAAGGCATCACACAAATCAGGCAACTTTATCCTGAAATTCCTAACGGATCCTTAGCCTACCGGCTAGCATGCATTTCTAACAGCTCAATAATAGCAACTATAATACAACATATAACACGGATATAGATATTTTAGGAGATCACTGCTTCAAGCTCCGGCTGACGCTACACCCTTCTTCCTCCGTTCCTTTCCTTGAAATTCATTCTTTTTATAAAAAGGTTTTTATAAAACTTTCAGATCCTTAGTTTGAGTCTAGAATCCCACGAGTGTAAATCCAATTCTCTCAAACCAGGGCTCTAATACCAACTTGTAACATACAAATTTTACCACAGTTTTTTTTCACTTTTATTATAGAAAACCTCAAATGTTATAAAACCAAGTCAAATAAAATCCCAGGTATGTCAAGTACAATCATCCCAAATCAGAGTATCAAAAATGCAGATATCATCAAAATCTGCAAGTCGGAGTGTACAGTCAATCCTTCGCCTTCCCACGATCATCAGAAGTACCTGAAACACATTTAATACACAACTCTAAGCATAAAGCTTAGTGAGTCCTTCCTAAAATATCCATACAACACAACATAATATACAACTATGGGTTATCAGCAACCCTGAGGATTATCGGTAATACTAGTGGGCTAACAACACACCCTATGGATTAAAAACATGTTTCAGGGGTTATCAGCAACCCTGGGGATTCTTAGAAATCGTGAAGTCATCAGCAATTCAATTCAAGTTACATATAACATCAATCAGTAGTTAAGACCTAGCTGGTCGCAGACATAAATACCATATAGTTAAATATAGTGAGAAGACTCACCTCGTACGTAACAGCTAGAACACAACATCGCTCACATGGTGAAGACTAGTACTACACAATACCTAGCAACAATAAAGAAGTACTCACTCAATCTACACCCTAAATCCTATAAATTGACCAAAAGTCAACTATTGTCAAAAGTCAACGGTCAAAGTCAATTTTGACAGGTCCCCACGTCATGGCCACCCATGGCCGCGTCTTGCGCACTAAGAGACAAAATAGTCGGCACCCTCCCTAGTTGTTATGCCATGGCCTAAAACGCCATGTCATGGGAATTGGGTTTCCAGCAGCTTCACAAATTTAGCTCTTTATATGTTAAGCCATTCTCTCATACCTTCCATAACCCATCTTAAAGCCTAATACTTCACAAAGATTGGTGCTTTTCAGTCTTGCATGTCCAATGCAAGTCTAACACTCAAACCTAGGTCAAAATGAAGAAATACCACCAAGGATCATATGCATGAAGCCCAAAATAGCAACAAACTTCACATCTGGAACATATGTCTCCTAAGGGACCTCAACAATCCATAAAGTTGCAAACTTTATGGATTCCAAGCATTCTACCCAACACAACATAGAGAAAAATGACTAAAAACCTAGACCTAGCATGATCTAAACATAAAGCTTGAGTCTTGGATTCTTACAATGGCCTATTAAGCAAACAAGATGATGATGATGATACTTGTCAGCTAAATTAACGCTTCCTCTATGAATCCTTCTCCTTTAAAGCACAAAATATGACCACACAACTGAAAATCTTCCATAAACGGCTAGGGTCTAGATGGGGGTAGTTTCTTAGAGGGTGGAGGCTGCCAAATGAGGCAACCCTAGGAGTTAGTGCCCTTAATTAGGGCACCAACTCCACAAATTAGTGTTTTGGCCCAAAATGGTCCCCACGTCGTGGCAAACATATCGCCACATCGTGGGAGACTTAAAGGAAACGCGTCATATCCGGGTCTTGCTACGTTGTGGTAGTGCTTCCACCACGTTGTGGCCTTCCAATTCAAATAAAATTAAAATAAGATAATACCTTGAAGACACAGATGTTACAATATTATATTTTCATTTTTTCGTATTTTTCATTTTTCTTTTTTTCCTATTTGTTTTTATTTTTTCGTATTTTTGACTTTTTCTTGACCATTTTCAAAAAAAATATAAAATGCATTAATATATTAGAGTATATTACAATTTTGATAATTTATAGTTTTTGTAATTTTTTAGTTTTTAGTAAAGTAAATAAAAAATTATATTTATATTTGTAATTAACATCCAACTTATTTTTTTAATATTTTTTGTTCTTTAGTGCTATTATATTATGTGTTACGAAAAAAATAGCTTGTTTATTGAGAATTAATGTTTTAATGTATGATATAACTTCCAAATTAAATCGTATTTGAAACGTCCCAACAATAGTAACCAAATCAGAGTAATTCACACATAAAATAAATTTATCAAACATCCTCTCAAATCAGAGTAATTCACAAATGAAGAACGAAGTGGTGTGTGCTCTGAAATCATCATGATCCCTTCCCTTTGGAACTGGAAGTACCTGAAACATAAACTGAAAACCATAAGCACAAAGCTTAGTGAGTTCCCCAAACTACCACATACCAAACATATACATATCACATAACGGGCCCCGCCCAATGAGTAAACGGGCCCCACCCTAACTCGCATAATGGGCCCCGCCCAATAAGTATAACGGGCCCCATCCTAACTCAGATAATGGGCCCCACCCTAACTCGTATAACGGGCGCCACCCACATACAGTTCATATAAGCATAACAGTTAATAGCATACAGAATAACCAACGGGCCCCGCCCAATAAGCATACAAGCACATACACATACCAGTGTCACACAGACAATGAGTATTCTAACATAACAGATCATGGGTCGGCATTGGTGCCTTCGACCTTCTAAACATAGTGAGGAAACTCACCTCGCACTGCTGAATCAAACTGATAATCCATGGCTGATGATCCTACAAATCCCCGAGCTATCAATATCAGATAACACCCAATTCCAATCTATAACTATCAATCCATACATAGGATAAAAAAGACAATTTTACCCCTTATCTAGTTTGGTACAAGACTAAGGCCCAAACCTACAATCTAAAAGGCCAAAAACCAATAAGTCATCCAACGCCCATACATGGCCCAATTTTCTAAATTGGGCCCAAACCCTTATATGGGCCTTACCCTAAGGCCCACCAATTTTCCTAGTCCAAAACACTTATACTCAGATGGCCCAACAAGGCCCTAAGCATCCAAGCCCAAAAGAATGGCCCAAACTCGAAGCCCATCAGACTGAATACGCGGGGCGTACTCAGCACGTACGCGCAGCGTACTCGCCTCAGGGCTTGTACGTTAAGCGTTCCTGCTTGTACGCCCAGCGTACTCACCCGTTCAGCCAAAACTCGATGTTAACTCTTAATTGATTAAGGCATTGCTTCCAAAACATAGATCTGACTTCCCTAAGCTGGACTATCACGTAAAGTTGCTAACTTTATGTTCATGTATGGCTAAATGAGGCTCTTAAGTTTAAAAAGGACTTGATATGTGACTTAATGCATGCATGAGACCCAATACTCCATAAAGTTGGCACCCTTATGGCTAAGGAACTCCTAATAAGCTCATATCTAGAGAAAAACGTCATAACTCAACAATCAACCCAAAAAGGGACCAAAAGCATAACAAATCAAGCCATAAAGAGATCTAAGCATTTACAAGCCAATGTATGAACTTGATACCTCAAAACTCTTGCAAAGAGGGTGATGCTACTGGATCCACAAACTCCCCACCAAGCAAAGCACCTTCAATCTTCTTCACTTCCATCACAAAGGGCAAAATAACCACCAAAATCCTTTCAAGAACTCGAGAACACCACCAAGAAAGCTTAAGGGTCGATTTAGGGTTTTAGGAGGTTTAGAGGTTGGTAAAGAGGCCATCCCTATGGACTTAAGGTCCTTAAATAGGGTACAACACTCTAAAAATTAGAGTTTCAACATCACCGAGTACGCTAAGCGTAACCCTCGTACGCCCAGTGTACGAGGCCTCACAAGTATCAAAATGAAACATTTTCAAAATAAAAAGGGAAATAAGGAACATACCAGAAATCCAAGTGTTACAATTCTCTCGAACTTGAATCAGACTTTGTCCTCGAAGTCCGTTGCCCCGAATAACTCTGGATAATGCTCTTTCATCTCATCTTCAGGCTCCCAAGTCCACTCTGAACCCTTGCGGTGCTGCCATTGCACCTTCACCAACCCAACAACCTTGTTCCTTAAGGTTTCGTCTTCCGATCCATAATCGCCACCGGTCTCTCAATATAATTCAGGCGGTCATCCACCTAAATATCCTCCAAAGGTACCACTGTGGAATCATCCACTAAGCACTTCCGCAGATGAGAGACATGGAACGTGCTATGAATCTGACTGAGCTCATCTGGAAGATCCAAGCAATAAGCAACCTGGTCCACCCGAGCCAACACCCTGAAAGGACCAATATACCTGGGGCCCAACTTGCTTCGCTTCCTGAACCGGATGTCACATTTCCAAGGTGACACCTTCAAGAGAACCATATCTCCCACCTGGAACTCTAATTCTGACCGACGCCGGTCGGCATAATTCTTTTTCCGACTCTAAGTAGTCTGGAGCCTACTCCGAACCTGTTGAATCAGCTCAGTGGTCTTGATTACCACCTCGGTACTACCCATAACCCGCTGACCAACCTCGCCCCAAAAAATCGGGGTCCTACACTTCCTTCCATAGAGCATCTCGAAAGGAGGTCGATCAATGTTGGCGTGATAACTGTTGTTATATGAAAATTCCGCTCATGGAAGATACGTATCCCAACTCCAACCAAAATCCAGAACACATGCCCGCAGAATATCCTCAAGGGTCTGAAATAGTTCGCTCACTCTGACCATCGGTCTGCGGATGGAAGGCTGTGCTGAAATGGAGACGAGTGCCCAACTCTTCATGGAACCTCTTCCAAAACCTGAAAGTAAATCGAACATCTTTGTCAGAAACCACCGATACCGGCACCCCATGACATGCCACAACCTCCCTGATATAAATCTCAGCCAGCTTCTTTGTAGATATACTCTCCTGAATCGGGATGAAATACGCTCTCTTGGTCAAACGATCCACAATGATCCAAATCGAACCCACTCCGTGCGCAGTCCGGGGTAGCTTTGTGATAAAATCCATGGTGATATCTTCCCATTTCCATACGGGAGTCTCTAATGGTTGCATCTTGCCGTGAGTTTGCTGATGCTCGGCCTTGACCTTCCTACAAGTCAAGCACTAATCCACGTACCAGGCCACATCCCACTTCATGCAAGGCCAATAATAATCAGTATGAAGATCCTTATACATCTTCATCGCCCCGGGATGAAAGGAGAACCTAGACTTGTGGGCCTCCTCTATCAAAATCTGGCGTACACCGCCCCAATACAGAATCCAAACTCGCCGATGCAGAGTCAACAATCCACGTCTATCATAATCGAAGGAATCCACTTGACCCACAATATGATCGCTCTTTCCATGCTCTTCCTTCATAGCATCAGCATGTGCCTCAAGAATATTCTCCAACAATGGAGTAATCACAGTCGTCCTCAAACATATGTCTCTGATCGGAGCCGCGGCCGCCTTGCGGCTAAGAGCATCGACCACCACATTGGCCTTCCTCGGGTGATAAATGATCTCACAATCATAATCATTCATGAAATATAACAACCGGTGCTGCCTCATATTCAGATTCGGCTGATCCATCAAGTACCTCAGGCTGTTGTGATCCGTGTAAATAGTACAACGGACCCCATAGAGGTAATGCCGCCAAATCTTGAGGGTGAAAACCACAGCCCCCGACTCCAAATCATGTGTCGGATAATTCGCATCATGAGGCTTCAGCTGCCTCGAAACGTAAGCGATCACGCGACCCCTATGCATCAACACTTCCCCTAATCCTGTGATTGAAGCATCAAAATAAACCACGAAATCATGAATATCCTCCGGCAGGGTCAGAATAGGCGCCTCACACAATCGTTGTCTCAAAGTCTCAAAAGTTGCCTGCTGCTCAGGCCCCCAGCGAAATGTAACTGTCTTCTTTGTCAGTCGGTCAATGGAACATATATCTTGGAGAAATCCTGGATGAATCTCCGATAATAACCCGCCAAACCAAGAAAAATCTAAATCTCATATGGAGACCTCGGAACCTCCCACTGCATCACGGCCTCCACCTTATCCGGATCGAACAAAATACCCTTTTGGTTGATAAGGTGTCCCAGAAACTACACCTCGCGCAACCAGAACTCGCACTTGGAGAACTTTGCGAGAAGACTCTCCCTCCTCAAAGTCTCCAGCACTTCCCTTAAGTGCTCCTCGTGCTGCTCCTGAGTCTTGGAATAAACAAAGATATCATCAATAAAAAAAATCACAGACCGATCCAGCATCGGTCTGCACACGCGGTTCATGAGATCCATGAACACAGTTGGAGCATTGGTGAGCCCAAAAGGCATCACCACGAACTTGTAATGACAATAATGAGTCCGGAAATTTGTCTTCTGCATATCCTCATCCCTGACCCTCATCTGCTGATAACCCGATCGCAAATCAATCTTGGAGAACTAAGATGCACCCTGAAGCTGGTCAAATAGATCATCAATCCTCGGGAGTGGATAACGGTTCTTCACTGTTACCTTATTCAGCTCCCGGTAGTCGATGCACATACGATGAGACCCATCCTTCTTCTTCACAAGTAGGATCGGTGCTCCCCAAGGCAAACTGCTCGGTCGAATAAACCCCTTGTCTAACAGCTCTTGCAGTTGTGTAGACAACTCCTGCATCTTGGGAGGAGCCAACTGATATGGTGCTTTGGCAATCGAAGCTGCACTATAAACTAGATCAACCCTGAACTCGACCTGCCTCTCCGGAGGCACCCCAGGCAAATCCTCTAGGAACACGTCGGGATAGTCCCACACAATAGTCACATCATCCACGGCCTCCTTACCCTTATCTCGGGTATCCATGACATAGGCGACATAACTGGAACAACCCTACTGAAAATAGCGTCTGGCCCTCACTGTTGAACACAAAATTGGCCCGCGTTGAGATCTCTCCCCATGAACCACTAACTCTCCCCCACTTTGGGTCCGAACCTGAACTAACTACTGCTCACAATCGATCACTACCCCATTAGGGCTCAACCAATCCATACCCACAATAATGTAGTTTCCACGTAGAGGAATAGGAACCAAATCAACCGGATACTGCTCGCAGAATAACTAGAGAGTACAACCCCGATGAACCCTCGCAACCCGAACAGACCTATCATCAGCAATCTCAACATCTAGAGGACAATCCAGCTCCCCCGGAGCTCCATCAAATCTCTTTCTAAGCGCAAGTGATACAAAAGATCGGGAAGCCCCTGAATCAAACAATACCAACGAAGAAATACTGTTCACTAGGAACGATCCTAAAATAAAACATATAAATATAATCAGTGATTCAATATAAATAAAGAGATAAGGGAAAGATACATACTCGTCACCACATCGGGAGCTGCACGAGCCTCCTCAGTCGTCAACTGGAAAGCCCTGCTCGTCACCACAGGCGCATATGCCCAGCCCTGGTAGCCGTTAGTAATCCGAAGAGTTGCAGGAGCGGGTGCTGACATCAGTCCTGCTGCAGCCAAACTCGGACAATGGGCCTTCTTGTGGCCCCTCTGATTGCAATGAAAGCAAATCAGATCAGATATTGAGGTGGTGGTGGTGGTAGTAGTACAATCCCTGCTAATATGACCAGTCTGGCCGCACTTGAAGCCGCCATAACCACCCACCTTGCACGTCCCCTCGTGCGACCTGCCGCACTTGCCGCAGCGGACTAGGCCCTCTTGGCTCTTCCCTCATGTATCAACAACCTTGGGCCTCTTGCCCGAACCCCCTGATACCTAAACCTTATCCGGATTCCTCTTCCTCTCCATCTCAAGAAGAATCTCTCTCTTTCTCTAGCCCACACTATCATATCCTCCAACGTCTTTCAGCTGGATCGGATCACAAACTTCCGAATGTCACTCCTCAACATCTCATGATACTGGTCCTTCTTCATCTCCTCGTCCGACACATACTGCATAACCAGAAGTGTCCTCTCCCGGAACATAGTGGTGATCTCAGCCACCGTCTCAGTACTCTGGCGGAGATCCTGAAACTCTCACACCAACTGTTGCACCTCAATCACCAGTGCAAACTCAGCCCTGAACCAGGTCATAAAATCATCCCAAGTCATTGAATCAAAAGTACCATCACCTACTGTGCACCTGACCTCCTCCCACCAATCACGTGCCATGTCATTCAGAAGACAGGAGGCAAGTCTGACCTTTTACTTCTCGGGGCAACTGCTGCTGTGGAAGGCGTTAGCAACCTCTGCTAACCACCTACTGCTGACTATCGGGTCTTCACCCCGTGATAATCCAGAGCTCCACATGTCCGGAACTCCTTGAAAGTAAATGAACGTCCCCCAACCAAGGCCACCGTCTCTGAGCGAAAGGCGCTCAAATGCTCATCCAGAATCTCCAAGATGCCCTCCTTGACCGTACCAAAGATCACAGGAGTCTACTCGATAATGCAACGCGTAATCTTAGACGAGATTAACTCCCTGGTATGATCATCTAGTTGCTTGGCTCCAGATCCTGAGCCCGAGCCTTCACCAGCACCAGAACTGCCAACAGGTCTGCCTTGCAATGTCACCATACTGAAAATTGTAACGACGTAAAATTTTCAAACAATTTTTTTCTCATTTTAAAACAAAATATATCTCAATTCATCATTCTCAAAATCACATATGTCTCAATGTCAACAATAAAACATAAATCCGAGAATCATAAAACAATCTCTCGCCAGTGTGTACAATCATGCCGATGCCTTGCCGCGATCCTCGGAACTACCTGAAACACATAACACATAACACGGTAAGCATAAAGCTTAGTGAGTTCCCCAAAATACCATACACAACTCATTAACCACTAGAGGCTATAACTCAATAAGACCCTCCGGTCAATGTGTCTCAGTGGGACCCTCCGATCCCACAACTCAAATGGACCCTCCGATCCCACAACTCAAATGGACCCTCCGGTCCCTCAACTCAGCAACTCAATAAAATACACAATAAGCATATCACAAAACAAATAGCAGGATATCTCATAACATAGTTCATGCACATAAGACCCTCTGGTCACACATAAAATTACCACTCAAGGTAAGTATAGTGAGAAGACTCACCTCGTAAGCTAATGAATGAAAATCTCGTACTCGGGATCTCGATCTCTACCCACCGGTCTAGCCTCCGCCTAACACATAATAATTATCCCTAATTAATATTGGCCCTCAAGAAGCTAGACTAACCCTTCTACAACTCACAGAAAGGTAAAAGACCATTTTACCCCTCCAAGGCTTAATAGTCCTCAATCTTGACCAAACCCTAAAAGTCAACAAAATTCAACAGCAGGGAGTACGCTGCGTGTTCCAACTCCCTACGCTGGGCATACTCGGCTGCTATACAGAATCGGGGGTGCTTGACCCCTACGTTGCGCATACTAGGGTTACGCCCAGCGTACGCCCCAGTTTCATTCTTCTCACATTTACGGTCTTAATCAGTTAAGACATAAGCTCATATCTCAGATCTGGACCTTCTAATGCCTCTTAATCCATAAAGTCATCGACTTTAAGCCTTTGCATGGCTGAATAGTCACCATCCTCCAAAAATACACACTCTTTTGTCTCAAGGACCTCATAACTCATGCATGGAGTGATTTCACCAACCAAGATTGGATTTTTATGGCATAACACCACTCATATACTCAAAAGGGGTTGGTCCTAGACTCTGGAGTTCAAGATCTCATCAAGACTCCACCTTTATGGGACAAAACCCTAAAATGCTCAAATAACATGCTCATAAGAAAGGAAAGGCAAAGTCTGAAACTTTATACCTTAACAAGAAGCTTCCCACTCAGATTTGCTCAGATCTAGAAGCTTGGACTCCAACTCTCTTTCTTCAAGGCCTTCTCTTCTCTTCAAAACCACACAAACACTCTCTCAAGGCTCAAACACACACACACACACACAAGCTCTAGAATGGAGGTTAGGGCACTCTTAGGGTTTTCTCTCTGGAAATGGTGGCCAGAAATGAGGCCATCATGTTCCTTATATAGGGGACTCACCCCAAATTATGGTTGCATTTTGGGCGTAGTACGCCCAGCGTACTCACGGGTACGCCCAGCGTACTAAGTGGTCTCTGAGTTACATGCACGTTGACGAGTACACTAAGCGTACCCTCAGGTACGCCCTGCGTACTCGTTTTCCACTCTTTTATAAATAAGGCCAAAAATGACAATAGCTCAAAAGATCAAGGTTCTCAAGGTATACCTGGACTCGGGATGTTACAATTCTCCCCCACTAGGATCAGACTTCGCCCTCGAAGTCATGCTCCTCAAATAGCTCTGGATGCTGCTCCCGCATCTCGGACTCCGGCTCCCAAGTCATCTCGGACCCCTTCCGATGTTGCCACTGA
The DNA here is from genome assembly GCF_052849685.1 of Lactuca virosa. NCBI lineage: Eukaryota > Viridiplantae > Streptophyta > Magnoliopsida > Asterales > Asteraceae > Lactuca > Lactuca virosa. Next base: position 148,907,738 of record NC_136429.1, on the reverse strand, counting down.
ACCTGAACCAGGGGCACCTCTTTGTTCCTTAACACTTTCACCTTTCGATCCATAATCGCGATAGGTCTCTGAATATAATTCAGGCTCGCATCCACCTGAATGTCCTCTAGTGGTACCATTGCCGTCTCATCGGCCACACACTTCCTCAATTGGGACACATGGAAGGTGTTATGGATCTGGCTCAACTCCGCAGGTAGCTCCAAGTGATATGCTACCTTACCCACTCTAGCGATCACCCTGAAAGGGCCGATGTATCGGGGCCCCAGCTTGCCCCTCTTCCTGAACCGTATTACCCCTTTCCACGGGGATACCCTTAGGAGAACGAAATCTCCAACCTGAAACTCAAGTTCGGATCGTCGCCTGTCCGCATAACTCTTCTGGCAACTCTGAGCCGTCAGTAATCTCTGTCTGACCTGTTGAACCTGCTCAGTCGTCTTGAGCACTATCTCAGTGCCACCCATCACTCGCTGCCCTACCTCTCCCCAACAGATGGGGGTCCGACACCTCTTCCCATAAAGGAGCTCAAAAGGAGGCATGCTGATACTGGAATGGTGGCTGTTGTTGTAAGAAAACTCAGCCAGGGGTAGGTATGTGTCCCAACTTCCACCGAAGTCCATAACACACGCTCGAAGCATGTCCTCGAGTGTCTGAATCGTCCGCTCACTCTATCCGTCTGTCTGTGGGTGGTAGGCTATGCTAAAATGCAACCGTGTACCCAACTCCTCATGGAACTTCTTCCAGAATCTGGAAGTAAATCGCACATCCCGATCTGACACTATGGATATCGGCACCCCATGCCGAGCCACCACCTCTCTCAGATATATCTCTGCCAGCTTCTCTGCAGAAGAGCTCTCACTAATAGCAAGAAAGTGAGCGCTCTTCGTCAACCGGTCCACAATCACCCAAATCGCGTCGACACCCCGCGCGGTCCTCGGCAACTTGGTGATAAAATCCATAGAGATTTGTTCCCGCTTCCACTGGGGAACCTCCAATGGCTGCAACGTGCCATGAGGACGCTGGTGCTCGGCCTTAACCCGGCGACAGGTCAAGCACCTCTCGACTACCCACGCAACATCCCTCTTCATACAGGGCCACCAATAATCTCTCTTCAGGTCCAAATGCATCTTAGTGGCCCCGAGATGGATCGAGAATCTCGATCTATGCGCCTCCTCCATCAGGGTACGTCGAGCTCCGCCCGTATAGGGCACCCAAATCCTTCCTCGGAAGGTCATAAGCCCGCCGTTGTCTGTCACAAACTCGGACACCTGCCCAATCACCTGCTCCCTCTTGCGGTTCTTTGGTCTCACGGCCTCCGCCTGGGCCTCTCGAATAATATCTAACACTGGAGTCATCACTATCATCCTCATACACACGTCTCGGATCGGAGCACTCTCTGCTCTGCGGCTCAGGGCGTCGACTACCACATTATCCTTGCCCGGATGGTACAGGATCTCGCAGTCGTAATCTTTCACCACATCCAACCATCTCCTCTGTCTCATGTTAAGGTTGGGTTGATCCATAAGATATTTCAAACTCTTGTGGTCTGTGTATACGGTACACCGAACCCCATACAGATAGTGACGCCAGATCTTGAGGGCAAACACTACTGCCCCCAGCTCCAGATAATGGGTGGGATATCTCGTCTCATGAGGCTTCAAACTGCTTCGATGTGTACGCTATCACGTGCCCTCTCTGCATCAGTACCGCACCCATGCCCGTAATAGATGCGTCGCAGTAAACCACAAAATCCTCCATCCCCTCCGGAAGGGCCAACACGGGAGCCTCACACAATCTCTGGCGAAGGGTCTCGAATGAGGTCTGCTGCTCGGGACCCCAAGTAAACGCGACACCCTTCCGGGTCAAACTGGTGAGTAGGACGGAAATCTTGGAGAAATCCCTGATAAATCTCCGATAGTACCCGGCCAGTCCCAGAAAACTCCTGATTTCAGTGGGGGATCTCGGCACCTCCCACCTCATAACTGCCTCAATCTTGGCTGGATCGACCAAAATACCATTCTGGTTAACGAGGTGTCCCATGAACTGGACCTCTCGTAACTAGAAATCACACTTGGAGAACTTGGCATAGAGCCTCTCCAATCTCAGTATACCCAGAATCTCCCTCAGATGCTCCTCATGCTGCTCTCTGGTCCTCAAATACACCAAAATATTATCGATGAACACAATCACCGAACGATCCAACATGGGCCTACACACCCGGTTCATGAGGTCCATGAACGCTGCCGGTGCATTGGTGAGCCCGAAAGGCATCACCACAAACTCATAGTGCCCATAACGTGTCCTCAAGGCCGTCTTCTTGACATCCTCCTCGCGGACTCTCATCTGATGATACCCAGACCTCAGATCGATCTTGGAAAACCAAGACGCCCCTGCAGCTGATCAAACAAATCGTCGATCCTTGGAAGTGGGTAACGGTTCTTGACCGTCAACTTGTTCAACTCCCGGTAATCAATGCACATCCGGTGTGAACCATCATTTTTCTTGACAAAAAAGATCGGGGCTCCCCACGGCGAGCTACTCGGCTTGATAAATCCCTTCCCCAACAGCTCCTGCAGCTGTGAGGATAACTCATGCATCTCCGGAGGCGCAAGGCGATAAGGTGCCTTGGCGATATGCGCCACTCCCGGCACCAAATCGATCCGAAACTCTACCGGCCTCTCGAGAGGCACTCCCGGCAACTCTTCAGGAAAAACATCTGGAAACTCATGCACTATCGGAACCTCGGAGATAGAACTCGATCTCTCTGCAGTAGCCTACGTATCTATCACATACGCCAAAAATCCCATACATCCCTGCTGCAGACTCTGTCTCGCTCTGGCGGCCGAACAAAATGCCGACCCTGATCGGGTACCCTCGCCATATACTGTAAGCACTCCCCCACTAGGGTCTCGTATGGTCACCAGCTGATGCTCACAGTCGATCATAACTCCAAATCGACTTAGCCAGTCCATGCCCACGATGACACATACATCCCTCATCGCAATCGGTACCAGGTCTATCGGGAACTCAACTCCGAAAATATCAAGCACACATCCACGAATCACATCTGTCGCAAATACCGCATGCTCATTGGCTATGGAAACTCTCAGAGGTCGACTCAACGCCTCTCGACGGATACTGATGTGACGACTAAATGCTAATGATACAAAGGATCGACTCACACCCTAGTCAAATAACACGAAGGCAAGCACAGAACTCACAAGAAAAGTACATATACACAATCACAATATAAGCACAAAATACCTCAAAATAATATAATAAGAACACGTACCAGCCACAACATCAGGTGCTGCGCGGACCTCCTCCGATGTCAGCTGAAAGGCTCTCCCACGAACACTCGGTGTCTCGACCTTCGCTTACAGAAGTAGGTGCAGATCCCTGGGCTGATCCCTGCACGAGCTGAGGGAACTCGGCCTTCCGGTGGCCGGTCTGGTTGCAATGAAAGCAAACCGAGAATCCCTTGGGGCAATCCTTCGCCATATGCCCCTCCTTGCCGCATTTGTAGCAAATCCCCGAACGGCAAGAACCCTCGTGGCTCTTGTCGCACTTGCCACAAGTGCGGCCCTTCTGGCCCCCAACTCTGGAATCAGCGGGCTTGGCCCGCTTCGTCGCTGGCTGCGACTGCACTAGTCTCCGATCCCTCCCCCAGGACTCCTCCTCCTCCTCCCTGGTCTGCAACTCAAGCTGAATCTCCCTCCTCCTGGCATTGGCCTGAAGCTCGGCCAATGTCTTATACGACGAGTTCGCCACGAACTCTCGTATGTCCCTCCTCAGAATGCTCAAATATCGGCTCACACGTGCCTGCTCAGTGGACACGTGTTCAGGGCAGAACATCGCCCTCTCATGGAACATCATCGAAATCTCAGTCACTGATTATGTCTTCTGCTTGAGAGACAGAAACTCCTGTTCCAAACGTTCCCTCTCCACCGGGGGAACATACTCGTCTCGGAACATCTGAACAAACCTCTCCCATGATATTGCAGCATGATCTGTAGGGGTAAAACCAGCTGTCGCAAACTTCCACCAGTCCTTCTCTCCCAAGCGAAGTTGGTTCAGTGGCAACCGAACTCTCAAGTGACCGGGACATGAACACATGTAAAAACACCCCTCAATATCAGAGATCCACCTCATCGCAGCAATCAGATCCTGCGTCCCATCAAACTCTGGTGGCTTCGTGTTGCTGAATTCTCGGAATAGCAACGAGTCACCTCCCTGAGGCGTAGCAGCGGCGACGGCTGCAGTGGCCGCGGCAGCAGCAGCCTCAGTTATAGCAGCGTATCGCTCATCAAACGTCTGTATCAAGGTGGTCTTGATAGACCCAAACATCTCTGGAATCTCTGCTCGGATAGCTGCAGCCACCTCCTCGTGGATCATCCTCCGTATCTCCTCATCACTACTCCCACTGCTCCCAGGGTTGTGGCGTGTACCCACCATGATGTCTCTGAAACACAACACAAAAATCATCAGAGACTTGCTCGAGCATACTCACACTCGATCAGCCGCCCCTACTTGTTCCTTAGCATCCTAAGGATTCTTACTTGGACCGCTCACTGATCCGGTGCTTCCAGTAGTATGGGCCCAATACTACCTTCCACACCGCATCAGTGTTCACCCCAAGTCCTCCTCCTCGAATCCCAACACAAGTACTCTATACCTCACAAGCTACTATCACAATAGACCTCTCATTGGCTCGCTCCTGTTAGGTACTCATACTCAAGCTAAACACTAATAGCAGAAATCCCTAGGCTAAGGCATCACAAATCAGGCCACCCTAGTCCTATATATATGAATTACCTAGCCTATTCTCTAGCATGCATTATATCACATAAAATATCTCGTAACACAAAATGAGGGTATTTTGGGAAATCACCGCTCGGGCTCTGGCTGATTGTACACACTGCTTCGGCTCGCCTTCTCTTAAACTCTTGCTCATTTTTAGAAAAATTTATCTCTTTTTGAAAATATTTCTCAAATCCTCAGTTTGAGTCCAAACACACCCGAGGGTGCATCCGAATCCCTCAAACCAAGGCTCTGATACCAATTTGTAACGACGTAAAATTTTCAAACAATTTTTTTCTCATTTTAAAACAAAATATATCTCAATTCGTCATTCTCAAAATCACATATGTCTCAATGTCAACAATAAAACATAAATCCCAGAATCATAAAACAATCTCTCGCCAGTGTGTACAATCATGTCGGTGCCTTGCCGCGATCCTCGGAACTACCTAAAACACATAACACATAACACAGTAAGCATAAAGCTTAGTGAGTTCCCCAAAATACCATACACGGCTCATTAGCCACTCGAGGCTATAACTCAATAAGACCCTCTGGTCAATGTGTCTCAGTTGGATCCTCCGGTCCCACAACTCAGATGGACCCTCCGGTCCCTCAACTCGGCAACTCAATATAATACACAGTAAGCATATCACAAAACAAATAGCAGGATATCTCATAACATAGTTCATGCACATAAGACCCTCTGGTCACACATAAAATTACCACTCAAGGTAAGTATAGTGAGAATACTCACCTCGTAAGCTAATGAATGAAAATCTCGTACTCGGGATCTCGATCTCTACCCACCGGTCTAGCCTCCGCCTAACACATAATAATTATCCCTAATTAATATTGGCCCTCAAGAAGCTAGACTAACCCTTCTACAACTCACAGAAGGGTAAAAGACCATTTTGCCCCTCCAAGGCTTAATAGTCCTCAATCTTGACCAAACCCTAAAAGTCAACAAAAGTCAACAGCAGGGAGTACGCTGCGCGTTCCAACTCCCTACGCTGGGCGTACTCGGCTGCTATACAGAATCGGGGGTGCTCGACCCCTACGCTGCGCGTACTGGGGTTACGCCCAGCGTACGCCCCAGTTCCACTCTTCTCACATTTATGGTCTTAATCAGTTAAGACATAAGCTCATATCTCAGATCTGGACCTTCTAATGCCTCTTAATCCATAAAGTCATCGACTTTAAGCCTTTGCATGTCTGAATAGTCACCATCCTCCAAAAATACACACTCTTTTGTCTCAAGGACCTCATAACTCATGCACGGAGTGATTTCACCAACCAAGATTGGATTTTTATGGATAACACCACTCATATACTCAAAAGGGGTTGGTCCTAGACTCTGGAGTTCAAGATCTCATCAAGACTCCACCTTTATGGGACAAAACCCTAAAATGCTCAAATAACATGCTCATAAGAAAGGAAAGGCAAAGTCTGAAACTTTATACCTTAACAAGAAGCTTCCCACTCAGATTTTCTCAGATCTAGAAGCTTAGACTCCAACTCTCCTTCTTCAAGGCCTTCTCTTCTCTTCAAAACCACACAAACACTCTCTCAATGCTCAAACACACACACACAAGCTCTAGAATGGAAGTTAGGGCACTCTTAGTGTTTTCTCTCTGGAAATGGTGGCCAGAAATGAGGCCATCATGTTCCTTATATAGGGGACTCACCCCAAATTAGGGTTGCATTCTGGGCCTAGTACGCCCAGCGTACTCACGGGTACGTCCAGCGTACTAGGTGGTCTCCGTGTTACATGCACGCTAACGAGTACGCTAAGCGTACCCTCAGGTACGCCCCGCGTACTCGTTTTTCACTCTTTTATAAATAAGGTCAAAAATGACAATAGCTCAAAAGATCAAGGTTCTCGAGGTATACCTGGACTCGGGATGTTACAAAAATAGATCAAATAAACCATCAGAATATGCATCAAAATATACATCGAGGGATCACAACTCCACAAGATTCCTGGTTTCATTGTAGCTCTCCTTGAATCGAGTACGGATCCTCTCTTCCAGTAGTACGGACCCATACTACCTTCCACATTTATCCGTACTTTCCTCAAGAATTGCTTTGACTCCACCAAGTTACTTTGTATCCATACAACTTCCCCTCACCGATAAGACTCCCAGCAAATATCTCATCCACAGTTTTCCTAAGGCAAACTCAACACCACTCTCTGCCATCACCTGCAGAAGGAACTTTCGCTAACTTCCTCTAACTAGCTCACGAATACAATTACATATTAATAAAACCAGACAATTCTGCGAATGAGAGATCTCACACTAAAACGGTTGGACTCAGACAAGAGCTGCGCAATAGAGTTAAAACCTAACCTTCTAAAATTATTTAGTTCCCATATATGTAACTTAGCATATTCGCTTACTAGTTAGATGAAGCTAGTTACAACTCCTAAAAAGCACAAATCAAACATCATTCGGGCATCAAGTAATCAGAACCAATTATTACCTAATCAGGTCATCCTATCACTGACTGATCAGTACCAGCATGCAAGTCTACAAACTCATACAATAGGCATACAAAGGCATCTCTCCTAGCATTCTATCATGCAAAAACTGAGCAGATCCTTAGCCCTAACTAGCATGTGATTCACAAATTCACATATCAAATCATATCTGATAACATGTATGGGTAATTTGGGAAAACTTACTTGAGCTCGGCTGATTCCATGCACCACACCCTTTTCTTATCTTAAAAAAAACTCTTTTCTTAAAAATATATTTCTTTTTCAAAAAAAAAAAACTTTACTCAAATCCTCAATTTGAGTTCAGGCACACCCGAGGGTATGTTCAAATCCCTCAAACTAAGGCTCTAATAACAACTAGAAACGTCCCAAAAATAGTACCCAAATTTTTCATTTTTAATTTAATAAAATCAGTATTCCAAAACATCATCATAAAAATCCAAATAAAATAAGTGTATCAAAAATCATCTCAAATCTAAGTAATTCACAAATGTGGAACGAGGTGGTGTGTGCTCTGCAATCATCCCGTAAGCATAAACATAAACTGAAAACCGTAAGCACAAAGCTTAGTGAGTTCCCCAAACTACCACCTACCAAACATATACATATCACATAACGGGCCCCGTCCTAATTCGCATAACGAGCCCTGCCCAATGAGTATAACGGGCCCCGCCCTAACTCGCATAACGGGCCCCTCCCACATACAGTTCATATAAGCATAATAGTTAATAGCATACAGAATAACCAACAGGCCCCGCCCAGTAAGCATACAATCACATACACATACCAATGTCACACAGACAATGATTATTCTAACATAACAGATCATAGGTCGGCATTGGTGCCTTCGACCCACTAAACACAGTGAGGAAACTCACCTCGCACTGCTGAATCAAATTGATAATCCCTGGCTGCTGATCCGACAAATCCTCGAGCTATCAATATCAGATAACACCCAATTAACAATTAGATTCCAATCTATAACTATCAATCCATACATATGATAAAAAGACCATTTTACCCCTCATCTACTTTGGTCCAAGACTAAGGCCCAAACCTACAATCTAAAAGGCCCAAAACCAATAAGTCATCCAACGCCTATACATGGCCCAATTTTCTAAATTGGGCCCAAACCCTTTCATGGACCTTACCCCAAGGCCGACCAATTTTCTAGTCCAAAACACTTATACTCAGATGGCCCAACAATGCCCTAAGCATCCTAGCCCAAAAGAATGGCCCAAACTCGAAGCCCAAAACACGAAGCCCAAAACACGAAGCCCATCAGACTGAGTACGATGGGCGTACTCAGCAAGTAAGACCAGCGTACTCTCTTGAGGGCTTGTACGCTAAGCGTTCCTGCTTGTACGCCCAACGTACTCACCCATTCAGCCAAAACTAGATTTTAACTCTTAATTGATTAAGGCATTGCTTCAAAAACTTAGATATGACTTACCTGAGCTAGATTATCACGTAAAGTTGCTAACTTTACGTTCATGTATGGCTAAATGAAGCTCTTAAGCTTAAAAAGGACTTGATAAGTGACTTAATGCATGCATTAGACCCAATACTCCATAAAGTTGGCACCCTTATGGCTAAGGATTTAAGCATAACAAATCAAGCCATAAAGAGATTTAAGCATTTACAAGCCAATGTATGAACTTGATACCTCAAAAGTCTTGCAAAGAGGGTGATGATACTGGATCCACAAACTCACCACCAAGCAAAACACCTTCAATCTTCTTCACTTCCATCACAAAGCGCAAAATAACCACCAAAATCCTTTCAAGAACCCGAGAACACCACCAAGAAAGCTTAATGGTCGATTTAGGGTTTTAGGAGGTTTGGGGGCTGGTAAAGAGGTCAGCCCTATGGACTTAAGGTCCTTAAATAGGGTACAACACCCTAAAAATTAGGGTTTCAACATCACCGAGTATGCTAAGCGTAACCCTCGTACGCCCAGCGTATGAGGCCTCGCAATCCTGTCTGCCCACTCACTTATTACGCTAAGCGTACAATGTGGTACGCCCCACGTACTACTCCAATGATCAAAATGCAACATTTTCAAAATAAAAGGGAAATAAGGAAAATACCAGAAATCCACGTGTTACAGTATTTATATATGTGATATCAATAGTTTAAATTCAAGATAATATCTTTCAATTTGATAATAGACTAAAAGAAAGAACAAAAGAAATAATAATAGTCGATCTCTATAAAAAAACTTGTTATAATATTTTAAATTGAATTCAAGTTAATTTACTTGAATCAAAATAAATAAAAACATTAGAAAAACCGTAAGTAACTAAAACTAAAATAAAAAATAGAAAACAAAAGGTAAAAAAATCAAATTGTCGAAAAATAAAGTTAAAAAAACCATATGGTGTATGTTTTTACAAACTACACGAATCAAATTTGAACTTTAAACATAATTTTAGGACTGATTTTGCAAAATAATAATAATAATAATAATAATAATAATAATAATAATAATAATAATAATAATAATAATAATAACAGAGTTAACAATGAAACTCGTTAAGTGGGCTAGAGTGATAATTTTGCGAGAAAATTTTGGTCATAACAATAAAATAAAAAATATTATGACTTTTTTCAATTACACGATAAAATCTCAAGACTTTTATGATATTAGTCATCCCTAGTATACACCCTTTTTCTTTATATTTTTGTTTTATAGCGTAATAATTATATTCCCTAATCTAAACTTACAAAGATAAGGTCCTATACTTGGCAAAAGCGTTTACTTTTCAATCCAAAACTTTTATAATTCGTCCATAAGTTTGGATAATGGTCTTGTCTTCAAATATTAAGTGATTTTATATAAAATATTATTTTGAATTTCGAATACTATCAAAATTCATAGTTCCGCTAAAAGACGTTTGATATGCATTTATGAGAGTAGTTATATATCAAAATTCATAGTTCCGCTAAAAGATGTTTGATATGCATTTGTGAGAGTAGTTATTATAGTTTATTAAAACACTATCCATATTGTTAAAATATACAAGTTTCTGGTTAGAGCAAAAATCATAAAAGCCACAATATTTTCACGTATAATTGAGAAAAAACTTTTTTTTTTTGTTGATTCTGGCCACAAATGGAACGTAGACTTATCACTCTAGCCCATTTAACAGGTTTCATGGATGCGTGCATGTGCGATTTCTAATGATAAGTACTTATAATGTACACCACAATATATTTAAAAGTTATAAATATATAATTTTAGAGTGTACCTAGTACAAAAATATGGTCATAACAAGAAGATTATATCTCCTCTTAATTTTGGAGCACAAACCGAGTAAATCAATTTTATTTCTCGAATCCATTTCACTTCTCTCTATTTACTTCCTATCAAACCACTTGAACTTCTTTATCTCTTAATTGGTGTTTATATTGTGGTAGCAGACGAATAAAAAGGGCTATCCATTGCCTCATTCTTTTTGCAAGTATTTCGGAGCAAACAAAGTCATCAACAAGAACATGGTTAGGTGAAGGTGACAACTTGAGACGTCTTTTAGGTAAGATGAAGCACGAGTGTGATTGCTCTTCAATTTCTTTCGTACATGACATGATTTTGAGATCGAACCAATGGGTCCGAACTAGATTCTAAAGTTTAGGCATTGAACCACTTTATAAATCACACATGTGAGACAACTTAATTTTGTGAGACTGTGAAACCATTTTTTCCTAGTAAAATATTCTAATATTCCAGTGTTTATAAAAATTAAATATATGTAATATTCTAATATTCTAAAACAATAATTTTAACATATTTTACATTGAAATATTTAGAAACATATAATGTTAGAATCTATTGCATATTCTATTTTTACAAACAGTAAAATATTAGAATATTTCACTAAAAAAATTTGGTCTCACGGTCTCACAAAATTATGTTCGTCTCCAATTAACTCTTATATATATATATATATATATATATATATATATATATATATATATATATATATATATATATATATATATATATATATATATATATGGTCCGGTTTCGATTAGGACTCAAAAGATTTTGAGAACTACGAGTACAATTCTCCACTTTTGTGTGGCGCGTTCAAATGCGATCCACGTTCGTGGTAAGTCATACGAACTCTAGGATTTAATCACGTGTGACGAACGTCCATAGAACGTCATTTAAGTGGGGTTTTTAGTTTTTTTTTTAAAATAAAAATTAAACATATAAATATTCGGTTTTTAGGTTTTTTTTTTCTTTTTTTTTATTTGTTATTTTTTCCGTTTTTTTTATTTGTTATTTTTTTCGTTTTTTTTTTTGCTAAAGTTTTTTTAAAATTTTTTCATTTTTTTTATATTTTTAATCTCTTTACTACATACTTGAAGATTCTAGTGTTTTTGTTTATTTTTGTTTAATTTTTAATTTTTTAAAGTAAATATCGATTCGAATTTTTAATGCTTAACAATTATAAAATTTTAGAAAAGAAAAATATTAAAAATCATAATATTTCCGTTCATACTATTTTTGAATAATATAATTTTTTGATCTTAAAATTTTGAATCAGATTGTTTTTAATCATAGTATTTTGAATCATAGTATTTTGAATCAAATCATTTTTGAAAAATATGATTTTGGATCAATAATATATTCAATTAAATAAAAGTTTTTGTTCAAAAAAATTTTTATGGATTATTATATATTTTGAATCATTTAATTTTCAATAATAAAATATATAATTAAGGATTGTAAAATAGTTGAGTCTAAATATTTTAAGATCATAACAAATTAAGAACCATAAACAAGTTGAATCAAAAGTTGTTTATGAATCGTAAATATTCTGAATCATCACATTTTGGATTATATTATGTTCAACATTTTTTTTAAAACTAATATTTCTTAAATGTGATCCATGTCCATGGTAATTAATAGGACTCAAGGAATTTATCATGTACGACGAACGTCCATGGATAGTCATTAAAATGGGTTTTATTATTTATTTTCGTATATTTTGGTTTTTTTCTTTTAGAAAAAATCAAAAAAAAATTTAATAGATATTTACTCGGTTTTAACATTTTTTATTTTTTATTCTTTTTCGTTTTTTTTTAAATTTTATCGTTTTTTATGTTTTTTTATTTTTTTCGTACTTTTTTTATAATATATTTACTACATACTTGAAGATTATAGTGTTTTGTTTATTTTTGTTTTTATCTTTTGATTTTATTTTTGTTTTATTTTTTGATTTTTTTTAATTTTTTAAACTAAATATCGGTTTAGTTTTTAATGTTTAACAATAATAAAATTTTAAATAAGAAAAATATTAAGGATCGTAATATTTTCCGTTCATACTTTTTTTGAATTATATTATTTTTGGAAAATAAAATTTGGAATCAAACTATTTTAAATCATATTATTTTGAATCAAACCATTTTTGAATCATATAATTTTAGATAAATAATGTATTCAATTAAATAACCTTTTTGTTAAAAAAAGTTATGGATCATTGTATATTTTGAATCATTTAATTTTGAATCATAAAAGATTTATTTAATGATTATAAAATATTTGAGTAAATATATTTAGATCATAACAAATTAATAATCATAAACAAGCTGAATCAAAAAAAATTTGTTTGAATCATAAATATTTCGAATCATCACATTTTGGATCATATTATGTTCAATATTTTTGTTAAAAAAAACACTAACATTTTTAAAATTAAAAATAAATACTTCAAAAACTTATTTTTAAAAAACTCTTTTTATAAAGTCACTAGTATATTGAGTAGAAGCATCCCTTAAATTTTTATGATTTTTGGAGAATTTTTTCTAGGTTTTTTTACAATAATAATAATAATAATAATAATAAGTTTTCAAAGAAAAAAAATAATGACCAAAAACGAAATAGGTGGAAAAAAACTCGTCGGCCAATCGCTAGGAGAGAGAGAGAGAGAGAGAGAGAGAGAGAGAGAGAGAGAGAGAGAGAGAGAGAGAGAGAGATGCATTCCTTTTTTTGTTTTTTGCTTTTTCTTTTTCCATTTTAACAACAAACTCTTTAATCTTTGTCGGAAATTATCAATATCTCGCACATAATTACTAAAACATCATATCATCTAGCGAGAGATTGTCGATAAATGAAATCAAATCTCCACCTTTTGTTTTTCAATAATACAACAAAGATTTGTCCTTGCATTCCTCACTTATTTAGGAGTCCTCACTAGATCAAACATATATATATATATATATATATATATATATATATATATATATATATATATATATATATATATAAAGAGAGAGAGAGAAACAAGATCAATGGAGAACTAAATTGAAGAAGAAAACTAATAAACTTTTTATCTACAACGAATTTAGGTATCAAATTTCGTATATGCATGTAAACACATATATCTATGAGAATTACAAAAAAAATAATAAAAAAAATTGAAAAAAAAATTATATGCACATGTACATATGCACTTTCTTTATATATATATATATATATATATATATATATATATATATATATATATATATATATATATATACAAAAAAATATGAATATGCTATAAAAATGCATTGTTTTTTGGAAAAAAAAATCATTTTTTAAATCTTAAATTTGAAATATAAGGTATATTTTCATTTATTTGAAAAAAATATAAATATTATTTTTATTTTTTTTTTACTTTTTTACTTTTGTTATTTTTTAAATCGGCAAAAATATTTATTACATTTCAAAATTAATATTTAGAAAAAGAATTTTTCAAATAAAAAATGCATTTTTAATGCATATTCATATTTTTTTTATGTGTATGTATATTTTTTAAAAACATATGCATATGCACATGAACATTTTAAAAAGATATTTTTAATGTCTCTATATGCATAAGAGTAAAGATATACATATACAAATCAATAAATATATGCATATGCATATGAATACTTCACATACATATGCATAAAAATAAGTATACGAATAAGGCAATTAAATAAATATGATTATTATGCTTATGCATATGCATTAGAATAAGTATATAACATATGCATATTTATAAGTATATGCATATGCATATGAATACCTATATGCATATTTATAAATATATGCATATTCATATGAATACGTATATGCATATGCATATTCATATGCATAATTATAATTATATGCACATGCATATGCATAATAATAAATATATGCATATGAATAAGGTATGCATAAAAATAAGTATATGCATATTTTTATGCATAAGAATAAATATATGCATATAAATAAGTAGATGCATATGGATATGTTAATGCATTAGAATAATTATATGCATATGAATATGAATAAGTATATGTATATACATAAGAATAAGTATATGCATTTGTATATGCATAAGAATAAATATACATATGCATATGAATAAGTATATGCATATGCATATACATACGAATAAGTATATGTTATATGAATAATATTCCGGTAATGTACGAAAACAAACAAGAAAACTGAAAACTGAGGCATGTGTTTAACACGTTGTCCTTAAAACAAATCCGTCCGCTTTCGGGTGTTTGTTTCCCATGCTACAATAGTTTGAAGTGGCTCTTGAAGACCACCCGAATCCTCAATAAGCCTAGATTATACATTCGATATAACAAGAAAATGAAGAAGACAAAAATTGAGAAGAATAGATTTTTATTGCATTCTTGGTGTGTCTCAAATGGTTGAGGAATAGTTGTATTTATACTACAAACCATAACCAACAAACAATTAAATTCTCATTAAAACACAATTCGTAACTGACATTATATTTAATATCGTTCTTAATTACGAGTTGTAACCGAAAATTGAACATCATGTTTCAATTATACACCATTCAATCCCTCAACTTTGGTGATTAGTTTCAATTCACCAATTATTTTTCCAACATATACATATTTATATATGCATATACTTATTCATATGCATGTGCATATGCATATGATTAAGTATATGAATATACATATGCATAAGAATAAGTATATGACATATGCATATTCATATGTATATGGATATGCATATGCATATACATATGTATATACATATCCATATACATATACATATGTATATGTATATGCATATACATATGCATATGCGTATACTATGCGTATACATATGCATTGTTACTAATTCGTTTGAATG
Organism: Lactuca virosa; assembly: GCF_052849685.1. Lineage (NCBI taxonomy): Eukaryota > Viridiplantae > Streptophyta > Magnoliopsida > Asterales > Asteraceae > Lactuca > Lactuca virosa. The sequence goes on along the minus strand of NC_136429.1, from coordinate 148,892,298 downwards.
AGTTCAAGCTTCAGTAAATAACAAATTTTTGAGTTTATATTTTCATATTCTATTTAAAAATTAGGAGACAGTCTCGCCAAAAACATATAGATTTTGTTGTGAAAAAGAATCACAACTTTGTTTACATTATAAAATAATTAAACAAAAATCAAAAAATATAAACATGAAGGGGTAGGGTATAATGGAAAAAGGATTAATAATCAACTTTTGTTTTATCAAATTACAAAAAAAAAAAAAAGATTAATTATCAACATTCAAAATAGCCAAATCCCAACTAAATTTCATATAAAAATTAAACCAACAAAACATACTCTTATTTCTGAAAATAAATACAAGGATTGCTATTTAGGAACTAAGAAAAAAAAAGAGATTGTAGGATACGAAAAAAGACTAGTCAACCATAAGTGTCAATCATATGTTCCAATCCGCATACAAGCTTACTTAGACCAATCAACAAGAAAGCAAGACAAAAAAATCTCATCATGACAGAAGTAAGGAATACCAGTAATGTAAAAAAGAATATGATCATAAGATGTGAAAAAACTCCAGCAAAATAAATAATAAATTCGCATATCGATATCCTCTCAGCAACTTTTAATCTTTGCTCCTCTGACATGGCACAGAAAGATTTCCTTTCAATAAGATTCGGCTCTTATGCATCAACATTTATGCCATAATTCCACATTCTAATGCAATTGCTCTTGCATATTGTAGATTGTCACCGGTCACCATTCTTACCTACATTACATGGATTTTCACAAATAAATAAAAAAATTATTTATACAAATTTACAAAAATAATAATTAAATATTGTCTACTACATTCACACCAGCCTTTACGCACACTTCAGCCTCTCTGACACCTTTCTGACATGGATCGTACATGGAAAACCATGTATCAAAATATACAACATAAAAATATATATTAATCTCTTTGATGACATGGACATGGACATCGCTTTAAACTAAAAATTTCCAGCAGGACAAGATCGTCCTCAGCTAGCTCCCATTGTGCCAGCTCATCTTCACATGTTGGAACAGTTTCTGGTTCACATGGTGTGTATGCAATAGCAACACAATGCAAGCTTCCAAAAGCCATATCTTCAATTGCTTTTTTAAAATACTCCACCTGTAATGTAAATAATCACAAATTAGATTATTGACTTTTTTTAGCGGTGGAATTAATCAAGATGAAATAAATCTCTTACCTTTTCTTCATTAAGGGGGATAAGTTGACCATCAATGTCCATGTATCTTGTACATGCAACTAACACAATTTCAGCTGCCCATTTCCATTGTACATGAACTTCAGAATCAGGCTGTTGAGAAAAGAAAAAAGAAAAAAGAATCAAAAATATATTTTTTATGTCAACCATTTGAAATCTTTTATAAATACTCCACATTTACAATTGAATTGATCAATTATAATCGTGTGAGATCAACATGTTCTGAGTAAGCACCTTTTACTATCAGCAGATGATTTTGCCATTTGATCAGATATAGGCCCCAAATGTGTTCTATATGGTACTACAGATGACATAACTTTCATATCATCCATTAAAACTGAATTATCACCATCTGCAAAACAGTCAATCAAGTCTTCTCAACTTTACTTCATTTCTTGAGAAATAAAGGCATATGATACATCGATTGAGAAGGGGAAGAACATGAACCGAAGTCTAATATTGCTTGACCAATCATGCAATCGTGAAATCAAGTTTAGTAATTAGAAATCATTGTAATTTTTAACAAAAATCAAATTTCAAGTAAACTTAAAAAAAAAAAAAAAAAAAAAAAAAAAAAAAAAAAACTTATGCATTTGATTAATGCATTACTTTTAAATTGAAATCAAAGAGAATTAGGTAAAAATGTTTCCTTGAACTGGAGCAACAGATCTCCATCAATCCTACAGATATTATAAGACCATCTAGAACCCAAAATAAAATTGAAGCCATAATCTTGGTTTCATACCGATTTTGTCCGTCAAAGTGAGAGCTGGTGAGATGGGTTTGAACAGTTGTCTATTTCCGAAGAATAAACAACGGTGTACGTAGGTTGTGGGGATGATGAAAGAAAAGTGGTGGTTAGGGGATACACATAAGAATAATGGTGTGGGAAGACTTTATGGTGGTGGAGGGGGAATGATGGTTATAGCAGAACGTGGAGGGCGGATTATGAGAGCATGATGTGGAAGGGCGAAGGCGGACAATGGCTAGCAGGGAATGAAGAGTCGCATCAAATCTTGTGAGCAAGGAAGTGAAGGGATTGACGATTTAATTTTGAATAGAAGACTTCGATCCTAGATCAACGTTTTGAGAGAGGAGGAAGAGAATAATTGGGATCGATAATAGAGGCTAAGAAAAAAGAGAGAGAACCTGCTATGAATCTCCATGAGAAAAGAGGTTGGGGTATGTCGATCAAAGCAAGGAAAGCGATTCAACGCGAAGGAAAGAAATGCACAATTCGTTGGTATGCTCCTCCAAAAGGAATTCGTTGCTGATCTTTATTTTATATATATATATATATATATATATATATATGCTAAAAAAAATGTTAATGCGTAGATTTTTTACGATGATATCATTATATGTCATATAATGGTTTCTAAATCATCTTAAAAGTTACACATCTACCAAGTACATTTGATTAACAAAATTAATGTAAGATATAAATGAATGGATAATTACACGAATGGTCCCTGTGGTCTTAGGTAGTCTGCACGCATAGTTTCTATAAATAACTTTTAACTCGGATTGTCCCTGTATTTGTGTTTGTTGCGATTTTGGTCCTTAATTGATATAAAAAGACTAATATACCCAACTGAGTTTTTTTAATTCATTTTAATATTATTTATTTATTATAAAAATAATAGAATATGTGGGTCCCAACTACCCCACCATGCCCTCGTCTCTCTTCCTTCTTGCTCATACCAGTGTATCATAACCATCGAAGAACAACCCTTCCTCTTCCAATTTTTTGCCCTATGTTTATCGTCGTTCTGCACAATAGCCACCACCACCCACCTTTCCCCCCTCTCCCTTTTAACAAACACATGCATCTCCTCCTCTGTCGACGACATCTCAGAAACAGAAGTAGAAACCTCTACTGATTACATCTCATCAGCATAAAATTGTTGGACCTATAACTCTTCGTCGGAATTTATACAGTTAACAACACCATAGATTGCTTCAATTGCAGCCCTTGCTCAGTTACTTGAAAATGTCCTCAAGAAAAAAGTCACATAATCCTTTAGCACATGTATACCAATTCTTCGTCACCTTCCAGCTCCGTCATCGAACAATCCATGGATATGTACCGTCAGTCAAGAAGTTCCAACCTTACAATTTCATAAATGTATTTGTATCCAATTCATGACCGGCCTGATTTCCCCTTTGCTTACCGTGATAAACCACCACCTACCTATGTTCGACGGGTGAAGAGAGAGAGGGGGAGAGACGTGAGATGGTGAGAGTCTGAGAGGTTTGAGCGACGTCAGAAGGGTATCATAGGGGAGTTTGGTATATCTTTGGTGATCGGTGGAGGTTTATAAGCAACGGTGTTTACTGTTTAGACGAGAGAATGGATGGGAGACAGGGTAAGCGATGGATCTATTAAGAAGGTCAATGGGCAACCACAAAGCACGTCTTATAACTCGACTTTGAACATTGGTCTGGTTGTCAAAACACAATTAAACACCATTACTACTTAAAGTCCTTTTATGTAGATTTTCCAGCGATGAAGAATGGGGATGAGGATGGGGTTGGATCTAGGGTTAGGAAGAGATCTTGATGGCGAGGTTTTAGTGGTTTCCGAGAATATAAGTTTGACAGACAACAACAGCATGTGTTGAGAAGAAGTTGTTTCCGATGACGGTACAAGCGTAAACGAGAGAGACATGAATGACGTTTTTAGCTTGGGAATTTCTTTATTAAATATTTTTTTATTTTTTACTAATAAGATAATAAATAACAAGATTAAAATAAATAATAAAAAATAAAATTAAGTAAAAAAGAGTATTTTTTTTCATTTCAGGTCCGATACGGACTAAATTCGAAACATAACCAAACTTTAGGGATGATTCGATTTCAGGGTTAAGTGCAGTACTGATGACGCATCGATTTCAGGGTTAGGTGTGGTATTGATGTAGAGGGGGCATGTGATAGCTTACGCCTCGAGGCAGTCGAACACTCATGAGGCGAATTACCCCACTCACGACCTGGAATTGGGGGCAGTGGTGTTTGCCCTCAAGATTTGGAGGCACTATTTGTATGGAGTGCGGTGCACCATTTACACCGATAACAAGAGTTTGAAGTATTTGATGGATCAGCAGAACCTCAATATGCGACAGAGGAGGTGGCTGGATGTGCTGAAGGATTATGATTGTGAGATCCTATACCATCCAGGGAAGGCCAACGTGGTGGCCGATGCGTTGAGCCGCAAGATGGCGGGGTCCCCGATTGGGAACATTTGTATGAGGATGACGGTGATTTCTCCTTTGTTGGATATGATCAAAGAGGCTCATGTCGAGGGGGTGAAGAAGGAGAATTGGAAGATAGAGTGGATTCGGGGGAAGTATCCTTTGTTTGTTAAGGATAGTCGTGGTCTTTTGACACAGTGCGGACGGGTATGGGTACCAGTGACTAGGGGAGTGAGGCAGAAGATATTGGAGGAGGCGCACAAGTCCAAGTTCTCTATACATCCAGGGGCTACGAAAATGTATAGAGATCTGAGACTGAGTTATTGGTGGCCCTGCATGAAGCGGGAGATCGCCTGGTTTGTGGAGCGGTGCTTGACCTGCAGGAAGGTCAAGGCTGAGCATCAGCGGCCTCATGTCAAGGTTCAGCCACTACCCATTCCCATGTGGAGGTGGGAAGAGATCACTATGAACTTCATCACGAAGTTACCGAGGACGGCGAGGTGGGAAGAGATCACTATGAACTTTCTATGTGTATGCTTCTAAAATTGTATACGGTTAGGAGCTTATAGCCTTAGAATGGTTGATTTGGCCTTATTTCATGTTCCTTGTTTGGTTGTGGTCTTAGGGTAGAATCTTTTATTCGAAAGTCTATTTGATCCTTTTCTATGTATAATTTGCATGCATAAAGGCAACCGGTGTGGGAAGATCCCCTATATATATGTCCTGATTATTATGGTTTATGACATTTTAGTTTAGCATGGTGGTGACGCGATTTGGGACAGGGGGATCAGGATCAGGATCGGGATCTGGATCTGTATCAGGCAGCGGTACTGAGCCTATTGATGAGAGGATGCGCGAGATCATCACAACCGAGGTTATGAAGGGCATCCTTGAAGCTACCCCAGTGATCTTTGGGAACGTCAAGGAGGGGATTATGGAGATTATGTAGGAGAGGCTCAGGTCATTTAGAGCCGAGATTGCAGCGGGCCAGATCGAGGCCTGAACTCGCTCGTTCCGGGAGTTCAAGGTGTGTGGAGTGCCAGAGTTTTTCGGGGTCAGGGACCCCATTGTTAGTCGACGTTGGGTGGCGGATATTGAGAACGCCCATCGTACGAGTTCTTGCCCTGATGCGGCAAAGGTGGGATTTTCTTCATGTATGCTACGAGACAAAGCCCGAGATTGGTGGGGGAGGTGACCAACCAAGTGGGAGCAGCCAGTGTGGCTGAGCTGATGTGGGCCGAGTTCGTTCGGCTATTTGATGCGGAGTTTGCACCACCTATTGAGGTGCAACGACTTGTGAGGGAGTTTCATGACCTCCAGCAGACCACCGAAATTTTGTGGCGGAGATCACCGCCAAGTTTCGGGAACGAGCTTTGTTGATCCCACAGTACGCTACGGATGATGATATGAGGCGGACAAGATATAATTCCATGCTGAGGGATGATATACGGGAGTTTGTGAGTTTTACAGGGTGCAAAACCCTGAATGAGATGGTGGAGAAGGCTCGTGAGTGGGAAACGGAGTTGGACTTCCGCACCAAGCGGAAGCCTGAGCAGGCACAGGCGGCGGTAGGTCAGGCTAAAAAGCCTAAGACCCCAGACGCATCCAGCAGGGGCCAGCAGGGTCGTGGCCGGTGTACCAAGTGCGGCAAACCGCACAGCGGGGCTTGTCGAGCGGCAGGCTCGGGATGTTATGCTTGTGGCAAACCGGGCCACGTGATCAGGGATTGCCCCAAGAAGGGCTTGATTTGTTTTCACTGCAACCAGACCGGCCATAAAAAGGCCGAATGTCCGAAGTTGCAGGGAGGGGGGGAGCAGTGGTGGCGCCCGCGCCTGCCACAATGAGGATCATAGATGGCCGCCCTGCTAAGGCGGATGCTCCAGCGGTGAGGAGCCGTGCCTTTTAGTTGACTACCGAGGAGGCTCAAGTAGAGCCAGAGGTCGTGGCTGGTATGTATTTATTCTTCCCTGCTCTCCATTTATTTGTACTGCTTATATGTGCATTGTGTTTATGTATAGGGACCTTTTTGGTCAATGGTGTGTCAGGTCATGTTTTGTTTGATTCGGGGAGCTACCCGATTATTTGTGTCTCTTGCGCTTAGCAAGAAGTTTCGGGACGCGCCGGGAACCTTGGATTCCCCGCTTGAGGTAGAGATTGCTGATGACCGCACTGTAAGTGTTGCGAGGGTGTATCAGGACTGTGTCCTGAATGTGCTTGGAGAAAGGTTTCGCGTTGATTTGGTTCCGATACCGTTGCGAGGGCTGAATGTGATTATCGGGATGGATTGGTTGGGGGCCAATGGGTCCATGATCGATTGCGAGCGTCAGTCAGTGAGAATTCGAACCCCAAGTGGGGGAGAACTGGTTATACATGGTGAGAGGGCCTCGCAAGGGCCGACCCTTTGTTCAGCTGCAAGGGCAAGTAGATTTTTGCAGCAGGGATGTATGAGATTTCTGGCTTATATCTCGGATACGAGGGTTGAGACCACGACAGATGTGGGCAGTGTACCGGTTATACAGGAATTTCGGGATGTTTTTCCCAAAGAGTTACCAGGAGTGCCTCCGGAGAGGCAGGTTGAGTATCGAATTGATTTGGTGTCGGGTGCTGCCCCGATAGCGAAGGCACCATACCGACTAGCACCGCCTGAGATGTAGGAGCTATCTACGCAGCTTCAGGAGCTGCTAGACCGAGGGTTCATCCGTCCGAGCAGTTCCCCGTGGGGAGCTCCGATCCTGTTTGTGAAGAAGAAAGATGGATCGCACAGGATGTGCATTGATTATCGAGAACTGAGCAAACTGATGGTGAAGAACCGTTATCCGTTACCAAGGATCGATGATTTCTTTTATCAACTACAGGGCGTGTCTTGGTTTTCCAAGATTGATCTTCGGTCGGGATACCATCAGATGATGATTCGGGATGAGGACATACCGACGACAACTTTCAGGACTCGGTATGGGCATTACGAGTTTGTGGTGATGTCGTTTGGGCTCACCAATGCCCCAACAGCGTTCATTGATCTCATGAACAGGGTGTGTAGACCGATGTTGGATCGGTCGGTGATCGTTTTTATTGATAATATCCTGGTCTACTCTAAGACTAAGCAGCAGCACGAGCAGCATTTAAGGGAGGTATTGGAGACTCTGAGGGAGGAGAGGTTGTATGCCAAGTTCTCCAAGTGTGATTTTTGGCTGCGGGAGGTACAGTTTTTGGGGCACATCATCAATCAGGAGGGTATTTCGGTTGATCTAGCTAAGGTTGAGGCAGTGATGCAGTGGGAAGCACTAAAGAATGCTTCCGAGATCCGTAGCTTCTTGGGTCTAGCGGGCTATTATCGGAGATTCATCCAGGATTTCTCCAAGATTGTTGTGCCCTTGACCCGCTTGACCAAGAAGAATGTGACTTTTCGATGGGGTGCAGACCAACAGTTGGCTTTTGAGACCCTGAGAATGAAGTTATGCGAGGCTCCGATTCTTGTACTACCCGAGGGGTTAGATGATTTGGTGGTGTACTGCGACGCGTCAATTTCAGGGTTAGGTGCGGTACTGATGCAGAGGGGGCATGTGATAGCTTACGCCTCGAGGAAGTTGAAGCCTCATGAGGCGAATTACCCCACTCACGACCTGGAATTGGGGGCAGTGGAGTTTTCCCTCAAGATTTGGAGGCACTATTTGTATGGAGTGTGGTGCACCATTTACACCGATCACAAGAGTTTGAAGTATTTGATGGATCAGCAGAACCTCAATATGCGACAGAGGAGGTGGCTGGATGTGCTGAAGGATTATGATTGTGAGATCCTATACCATCCAGGGAAGGCCAACGTGGTGGCCGATGCGTTGAGCCGTAAGATGGCGGGGTCCCCGATTGGGAACATTTGTATGAGGATGACGGCGATTTCTCCTTTGTTGGATATGATCAAAGAGGCTCAGGTCGAGGGGGTGAAGAAGGAGAATTGGAAGATAGAGCGGATTCGGGGGCAGTATCCTTTGTTTGTTAAGGATAGCTGTGGTCTTTTGACACAGTGCGGACGAGTATGGGTATCGGTGACTGGGGGAGTGAGGCAGAAGATATTGGAGGAGGGGCACAAGTCCAAGTTCTCTATACATCCAGGGGGTAAGAAAATGTATAGAGATCTGAGACTGAGTTATTGGTGGCCCTGCATGAAGCGGGAGATTGCCTGGTTTGTGGAGCGGTGCTTGACCTGCAGGAAGGTCAAGGCCGAGCATCAGCGGCCTCATGGCAAGGTTCAGCCACTACCCATTCCCATGTGGAAGTGGGAAGAGATCACTATGGACTTCATCACGAAGTTACCGAGGACGGCGAGGGGTGTGGACGCTAGGGATGAGCATTAGAACCGCCGGAACCGGAACCGAACCGGAACCGGAACCAGAATTGGTAACAAGGTCCGGTTACCGGTTCTCCATTTTTATGAAAACCGGTCCCGGTTCTAAAAACCGGAACCGGTTTGATATTTTCCCCGTTTTTTAAAATGCGCATAACTCACTCAAATGAAGTCGAAATTATTTGATTTTTTTTTCAACATGTAATTTGGAGTTTGTAATTCATTTTTGACTGTACAAACATATGTTTGGTTAGATATTGAATCAGACACATGCCTCGAAAGAAAGAATATTGATGCTGCATTTTTTCTATTTCAACATTTTTTTTTGTTTTTTTGAATCTATCATATTTTTTTAAATGAGCATAACCTATTCATATGACGTCGGAATTGCTTAATTTTTTTTCCAGCATGTAGTTTGGTGTTTGTAGTTCATTTTAGACTATAAGAACACATATTTTGGTTAGATATTTAATCAGTTATAGACCCCGGAAGACAACATATCAATGCTGCGTATTTTCTGTTTCAACATTTTTTTTAAATATGTCCTGTTTTTAAAATGCGCATACCTCATTCATATGAAGTCGGAATTACTTGATTCTTTTTTCATCATGTAATTTAGTGTTTGTACTTCAATTTAGAATGTAAAAAGTCATAATTTGGTTAAATATTGAATCATTTACAAGCTTCCGAAGATAACATCTCATCTATAATATTTAAACCAGTTATAGTTTAAAAAATAACCGAAAAACCGGGACCGGAACCGAAACCGGCGCTAGAGCCGGCGGTCCGGTTCCCGGTTCTTATAATATAGAAAAACCGGTTCCGGTTCTAAAGCTCATCCCTAGTGGACGCCATATGGGTGATCGTGGATAGATTGACAAAGAGTGCCCACTTCATTCCGATTTCTGAGAGTATATCCGCTGAAAAGTTGGCGGATATTTATGTGTGAGAGGTGGTGGCTAGACACGGGGTGCCGGTATCGGTATTCTCTGACAGGGATGTTCGGTTTACATCCAGGTTCTGGAAGAAGTTCCACGAGGAACTAGGCACTCAACTGCATTTTAGTACGACGTACCACCCTCAGACAGATGGCCATAGTGAGAGGACGATTCAGACACTGGGGGATATGCTGCGAGCATGTGTGTTGGATTTTGGAGGAAGCTGGGATACGTACCTTCCACTGCCATAATTTTCATACAATAACAGTTACCATGCCAGTATCGATCGACCTCCATTTGATATGTTGTATAGCAGGAGATGTAGGACTCCGGTTTGTTGGGACGAGGTTGGGAACCGGGTCATGGGGAGCACTGAAGTAGTGCTCAAGACTACCGGGTTGATTCAGCAGGTGCGCGACCGACTGCGGGTCGCGCAGAGCCGTCGTAAAAGTTATGCTGACCGACGGCGATCGGACCTAGAGTTTCAGGTGGGGGATTTTGTGTTGCTGAAGGTGTCGCCCTGGAAGGGGATTATCAGGTTTCGGAAGAGGGGCAAGCTGGGGCCTCGGTTCATAGGCCCGTTCAGGATCACGGCCCGGGTGAGCAAGGTGGGATATCGCTTGGATCTTTCGGAGGAACTTAGCCAGATTCACAACACATTCCATGTGTCTCAGCTTCAGAAGTGTGTCACTGACGAGTACGCAGTCATTTCACTGGACGATATTCAGGTAGATGGGAGCCTGAACTACATCGAGAGGCCGGTTGCCATCTTAGACAGGAAAACAAAGGGTCTTCAGAACAAGGAAGTGAAGCTTGTAAAGGTGCAATGGCAGCATCGAAAAGGCTCCGAATGGACATGGGAGTCGGAGGAGGAGATGCGGGAGCATTATCCCGATCTATTCGCAGCTATGGACTTCGAAGACGAAGTCTAGTCAAGTGGGGGAGAGTTGTAACACTCTAAATCAGGTATGACCTTGTAGCCCTTGAAGTATTTCAAATATGGCATAAGAAGCCCTTGAAGTATTTCAAAAATGACATAAGAAGCCCTTAAGTACGTTGGGCGTACTTGGCGAGGAGGATCGCGGAGGGGCAGTACGTACGCTGGGCGTACCTGCCGGATGTCCAAACCCTAAAATACAGACTTGTGACCTATATAAACACCCTTAACTCATTTGAGCCTCACCCTAGACAGCCTCATTCACCTTCAAACGTTTCTGAAAACCCTAATACCATTTGTGAGTGCATTTTGAGCATTAAGAGTGCATTTGTGGTCCTTATAGTGTTCATTCAAGAAGGAGAAGTTGTCAAGGAAGCTTGGAGTGTCATTTGGCTTCAAGAATCTGCATATAGCCGACCTTGAGGAGCTTCTAGAGGTATAAAGCTTGGACCATTCCATCTTAATCTTTAGATCTAGCTAGGGTTTTCTAGTTTTATCCCTTTGGTTGATTTTGGACCTCCACTTGTGAGTTAAGCAAATCCAGAGGATGGATATGATAGATCTGAGGTCCCTTGGTCCTTTTTAAACATAAAAATGGAGTCTTGGTGGGTGTTTTGACCTCATGCATGGGTTAAGAACCTTAGAAAGATCTTAATGGGGGTGTTGGGATCATATGAGGCATGCAAAGGCATAAAGTTGCCAACTTTATGCCTTAGGTCGTCTTAATAAACGTAGATCTGACTTTTGGACGTAAAAGAACCAAGTATTAAGCACTTAATGGAAAAAGTGCTTAACGTGTTAGTACGTTGGGCGTAACCCAGTGTACGTTGTGCGTATGTCCCAGAGCCCTAGTATGTTGCACGTACCAGGGTGGTACGCTAAGCGTACGCATCAGATGGGCTTGGATTTGTTTTCAGCCTTTGATCTGTTGGGCCTCATTTGGTTATTGGACTTGGTTGCATTCTGTGAATAGTGGGCCATTTTATCTGTATTGGGCCATTGGTGTTATGGTAGGGTCTTATTGGGCCAAGAGGCCCATTAATTATTTTTGGTCATGGACTTTGGGCCCATTAACAAAGAAAGGATATTTGGGCCTTCATGGAAGGACTTGGGGTTTGGGTCCCCTTTGATCAAGTGAAGTCCTAACATTGGTTAATGTTATTATTCAGCGCGGGTGGTTGCGGACCGTTAAGAGAGCAGCTTTCGGATTCTTCGGACAAAGGTGAGTCTCCTCACTGTACCAATGGGTCTAAGGCACCAAGGCCGGCCCATTTTATGATGTGTAGTATCCTAGCTGAGATTGTATTATGTGACATGTTAGTTGGTATGAGCTAGGAAGTATGCTATTGATATATGTAGTATGTTGTATGGAAGACCGTGGGAGAGCCCATGGCACTTGGATGTAAGACCATGTGGAGAGCCCATGGTTTTCCTATCAAAGACCATGGGAGAGCCCATGACACTTAGGTGTAAGACCATGTGGAGAGCCCATGACATCCTGGTGTAAGACCCTGGGGACGAGTCCACGGCATCCTTATCGGTTGTATGCATGGCTTATGTGTTATGTATAGCTGTTATAGCTAGTATGATATGTTGTATGTGGTTTGTGTGTGGTATGCTCTGGGGAACTCACTAAGCATTAGCTTACAGTTTGTGGATTTGTTTCAAGTACATCTGAGCCCAAGGGCAAGGGCAAGGCTTGATGGCGCGACGTGTACTTTCACTCGAATATTTTATGGGACACTCTGATGTTTTGGAAATAAAGTTGTAATTGATATGGTTTTGAAAACAATTGTAACTGGTTTTGTAGATGATAAACATGCATTTTGGATAATTAAAAATGAAAAATTTGTTTTGAAAATTGGGTTGTTACACTGCAGATCTCTCCATAATGATCAATTCCGGATAAATGGTTATTCTACAAAAACAAAAAGATTTGTGTTATTTTCTTCAAAGACTTCGTTTATATGGGTTAGATTACTCAATTACCCTAAATTTATAGACCTAAATTATAAATTCTAATTCTTCTTATGATTAGTAAAAAAAAAATTAATCAAAAAGAAAAGCATTGTAATTTTCAAGACGATAAAAAAAATATATTATATTTTTGAAGACTTACAAGAATTCATATTTAAATGTTATTGCATATATATTCTGGATAGATTATGCACATTCACATTCTTTTTATCTCAATGTAACAATAGTTTTTAACAATGGCTTCTATCGATAATGTATATATACAGAAAAAATAATAATAATAATAATAATAATAATAATAATAATAAGAAAAACAAGAAGAAGAAGAAGAAGGACATGTAAACGGTTATTCCACACATTTTGTGGCGAAAACAGCTATTAGGACGTGCCAAAAAAAAGTAATTGAATTGATTTAAATTCATAATGATGATATAAAGTATTTCATAAAATCGATTTTTATTCTGAATTTCTTATATGATATTTTACTGTTGTGAAACAACCGACCAAATTTAATATATCCGGCAATGACATTTACGACCCCATTACAAACATTAAATACAATAACAATTAACTATTTAACTAAAAGGAAAATGGTACAATAATTGAGTTTGTGAGGTGGTGAACATTTGACAAAACAATGGACTATCGTTATCGATACCCATAATAATTATTTTCTTACATGTTCCTTGTTTTTCAAATACATTACTAATACACTTTTTCACACAGTAAAAATATCGTCATCTTCAAAGCCATTGAAGCAAGAATAATAGCATAAATGCATAATTATGCATCAACGATCATCATAATGGCAGATTTTAGAAAATAAAATTTGTCCATATCACCTGTTCGCAATCACATTTTAGAACCAAACTATTAATGATTATAATTACAAACCTTGATTTATGCGATTAAAGAAAGTGAGTAATCTAACCAAAAGTGAAAATAGCTTTTATATATAATAATCACTTTTTTAAATAATCACTTCCTCCGGAATGGGCATCGCGGAGGAGGTACAAATGGACAAAACCCAATACTATCGTCTGATTATATAAATATATGGCTCACACATTCATATCCCGGATATACCATCCCAGACCATGCTCATTCTGAAATTTTGGCAACCAAAATATGGACCTTTTTTCACGTTTGATACCATGGATTCATTAAATCATGTTAGTTCTACTGATTAATATACTTGTATTTAAGTTTATTTATTTATTTATTTAATCGATTTTATGAACTATGGAGTGCGTAGAACATGTCCGGAATGACATATTGCATGTAGATTTCTTGTTCCTTTTAGCCATTTTGACCATATAAGTAGCTTAAAATATATTAGTAACACTCCATATAGATTTTATAAGTGTAGATTATGTAGCGAATATGATTCCAGAATGAGGAAAAAGTGTCTGATATCCGTAGAACTAATCTGGAATGTCCGTATACGAAGAACAATTCAAGAATGTTTCTCTCTCTCTCTCTCTCTCTCTCTCTCTCTCTCTCTATATATATATATATATATATATATATATATAAATTAAGAAGTAATATTGATTTGAATTAAACCAATACGTAAAAATTAGTCCGAAATCAAAACCAGTATCTTCAAGGATGCACCTGATCATTTCGCATTGATGTTGCTAAAAACGTTTTACTAAAGAAGAAATTATATATCATCTACTAGAGCTTTCAAAATTAAGGTAACCTTTAATTAAAATAATTTCTTTATATATCTTTATGTTTTATGATACCATAATTTAACATTAATTTTTGGTTGGATGGTTTTTGCATATAAAAAACTGGATGTGGAAATAGAAACAAAAAATTACACATTAAACCACCAAAGGTACCCATTAAACTAAGAAATAAATTAGAGAGGGTGTTAAAACTTAAATTGAAGGCAAATAGATATCCAAAAGACGGAACGGATCAAGTTTAGAAAAAATTATTATTTTAAACTAGTTGTCATTTTATAAATGTTTATACGGATATATATTATATTGTTTTGTTTTGATTTTTGAACCAATTCACTTTTATAATATGTTTATATATATATATTTATTACAATCTCCGACATTCAATGAGTCGAGTGATGAGGATGTGCTACGAATAGAATATGACGTGAAGAAATATAGGAACGATAGATTCTAAAATGTAAACATCATAAGAAGATTTGACATATTTGTAAGATGTAACACTGTAAATTTTCAAACAAAATTTTCATTTTAAAATCACATAATTCTCATTAACACATTTCACAAAACCCCAAAGTGTCAAATCATCAAAAACACAAATCCATAATTGTTTAATAAAAATCCAGGATCCTCAAAACATAACTCCATCTCGTGTGTGTACAATCAAGCTGACGCCTTCCCGCGACCCTGAGAAGTACCTGAAACACATATCAAATAATACGGTAAACACGAAGCTTAGTGAGTTCCCAAAAATACCACACACATCTCATTAGCCTCTCATGGCTATATCTCGAATAAAACCCTCCGGTCAATGTATCTCGGTGGAACCCTCCGGTCCCACAACTCGGGTGGACCCTCCGCTCCTAACTCAGTAAAGCTCAGAATAATACACAGCATAAATCACAAGACATAATGCAGGATATCACAATACTCAATATAAGCACACAAGACCCTCCGGTCACACAAAATTACCACTCAAGGTAAGTATAGTGAGAAGACTCACATTGTAAGCAAGCAAATAAACCTCGTACACGAATCACCGATCTAGCCTCTGCCTAACACATACGATAATTATCTCTAATTAACACTTAAATCACAACTCTAAATAAACCAAGTTATTTTCTCTCTCTAATCTATTGAGATGGGTAAAAGACCATTTTACCCCTCCATGGTCTCCATAATCCCTGACTAGACCAAATGTGACATCCCCATTCTCACGACCAGAAAAGACCGATTTTGCTTATGCTTGTTTGAAAATCAGAGTATCATTTTAAATAAAAGTGTTGCGGAATTTGTCCCAAAACAAAATATGATAAAGATTTATCAAAAGCATTTCCAAAGAAATGTATTTCATTAAAAGACTCGGGATGTCATGTTCGATACATATCAAAAGCATAAACAGTACAACATAAGCCTTACTACATTATTTCGTATTTACAGGCCTATAATCCCTTATCTCTCATCCAAACATCTATGCTCATGCGCCACTACCTGTAATACAGAAACTGAGTGGGTCAGGCTTGGGAGCTTGGTGAGCACATAGGGTTTTCAACCCACAATAAATAAGTTTATTAACTTTATCAAACCAAACAACCCGATTACCCGTTCCCGTTATCCTCACTTTATGTCCCTAAAACATCTAACACAAGGGACCTAGTCTAAGGACTTTCATCGGGGTGACAACACATGCTTCGGGGGTTCCTCAGCAATTCATGTCAAATAAGGCAACCATGTGGGGGATGGAGTACTGCTGGTAAACACACAGTTCAAATAAACACCTACAGGTTGCGAGCCTGCTAGCGTTCCACTGGACTGTCTAGAATAGTCTGTGGTCGTCATCTATACTCCGCTAGATGACTGCATCATCAATAACATCTATAACGAGGCATCTCATTATTTTATTTTGTCACACAACCACTATTACATCTACCCATGTTTTACCCAACATATTTTGTAGATATAAAATACATATACAGTTTAAATCATTTAAAACATGTATAAAATCGTTCATCCATCATAGATAACAAGTATACAGATAATATGCACACACAACACGTAATTTATATAAAATACTTCATATCTATGTGTAAGCTGAAAGTAACTATGCACTCACTGGATTAGGTGGTGACTTGGTACTCGAACAACACTTCGTTATCTCAAAACAATTTTTCCTTGACCAAAACCTAGTATCAATACCACTAGGGTTTAGTTTTAACGTTAATCACGACTAATTAATAGTCTAGCTATTATTACTATTATATAAGCGTTAAATAACACTCTATATAACTCATAATAATAGCCCAAATAATTATTTTAAGGTCCTAGTAATGTTACTATAATTAAATAAAAGCTATATTAAAAATAGCGTAGGCGTAGCTCACTTACAGCGGGTTTTGTAGAAAACCGGGCTTCGCTTGGAGCAGCGTTTCCGAACCGAAAAACCATTTTTCTCGGGACTCGGGAGCCTCGGGGCTTCCTTTGGGTGCTAGGGGTTTTTCCTAGGGTTTAGGGGTGGTTTGGGATCTTAGAGAGAGAAAGAAACTAGAGAGAGAAAGAGAATTGGTGTGAAAAATCCGGAACTCTCACCCCCCCTTTTATAGCCTGCGAGGCCTCGGACTACGCTGGGCGTAATCCTTGGCTACGCTGGGCGTAGATCGGATAAGGGCTCCAGCTCGCGTACAGCTGGCTCGCACTCGGACTTGGAAGGGATAAGGCCAAGTACGTCGGGCGTACCCAGCTTCGGACGCGGGGCGTAATGCGAGGCGATGTGTCATCCATCCGAAGCGAAGCCTTGGGCAACAAGCAACGGCTCAGATGCGGCCACGTCATCACCTTTCTCGCAGATTCGCAATTTTGCCTCCCGAGTTCTAAAAATCATAACTTTCGCATACGAGCTCCGTTTTTGACGTTATTTATATTCACGCGTAGGCGGGAACGTACTCTACAACTTTCGTTTAGACTCCGTCGGCTAATTTTGACTCTATTTTAAAAGTTATATTTTTAACAGGTCGGGACAGGATTGGTCCGTTAAAAATTCATAACTTCTTCATCCAACGTCCGTCTTCGTCTGTCTTTTTATCGATACGCTACTATTAACAAGATCTTTGATTCTCGTTTAGGTTGTGTCGGCTAAAAACCGCTCGGTCTAATATTCGAACTTCGGGTTGTACACTCCTAAGCCGAAACTTCGAAAAATCATAACTTCCTCATACGAAGTCGGATTTGGGCGTTCATTTTATGGACGCTCTCAGTTTAACATATTCTAGGAATTTCGTTTAGATTGTTAAGACTAAAAGTCGCTCTATCGTAAATTCACTATTTACGCTTCCCGGTGTCGTGTCGGTTTCGTCGTGAAACTTCGACGGGTCGTAACTTCTTCGTTATAACTCGGATTTCGGCGTTCTTTATATCCTCGAAATCCTTGTTTCAACCACTACGACTTTATGTAAAGATATCGGGCTTATCTCACACTTTAATTTTGACGCTTATTTTTATCCTTTATTTATTATACATTTATAAATAAGTAATAAGCACACAAATACGCATAATTCACATAATACTCAAATATTTCATCTTTATTACTTCAAAAGAGTTACAATAGTTGACCTAGACTATTACATTATCTAAAATGCTTAGCCCTGAAACACTGGCGTTACAATTCTCTCCCCCTTAAGATGATTCCGTCCCGGAATCATGCGTCAACAAACAGATGCGGATAGCGACTCATCATGTCATCCTCTGTTTCCCAAGTGAGATTTGGCCCATTCGAATGTTTCCATTGGACTATCACTAAGTCGACCATCTTGCGTCATAACTTCTTAGTCTTACGGTCAACAATTGCATCGGGCTCTTCAATCAGACTCTTGTTCTCATCCATTCTTAATTCTGAGATTGGAATTATGTCGGGAACTTCTCCCGTGAACTTCCTCAAATAACACACATGGAAGGTGTTATGAATACCATCTAGTTCTTCGGGTAATTCGAGCTTGTAGGCTTGGTTCCCAATCTTCTGAAGAACTTTGAACGGTCCAATAAACCTTGGACTCAACTTTCCTCGTTTCCCAAATCTTATAAGTCCCTTCCACGGTGTGACTTTAAGCAAAACCGAATCCCCAACTTCGAAGGTCATCGGTCGTCTTTTCTTGTCAGCATAGCTCTTCTGACGATCCTGAGCTGCTAACATTCTTTCCCTAATCACCTTCAGCTTCTCAGCAGTCTCATGGACTATTTCGGGGCCCATAAACTGCTTCTCTCCGGCCTCAAGCCAACAAGACGGCGTACGACACTTCTGTCCGTACAAAGCTTGATAGGGTGCCATCTTGATGCTCGAGTGGAAACTGTTGTTGTAGGAAAATTCTACCAAAGGTAAGTGCTCATCCCAATTACCTTGGAACTCAAGGGTACATGCTCTCAGCATATCTTCAAGCATTTGAATCGTTCTTTCGCTCTGACCATCAGTCTGCGAATGGTAAGATGTACTCAGACACAACTTCGTACCCAGTTCATCTTGTTGACTCCTCCAAAACCTCGACGTGAAACTACTATCATGATCGGATACAATCGTTAGAGGAACACCGTGAAGTATTACTATCTCCTTCACGTAAGCATTTGCGAGCTTATCCATAGACCACCTCTCGTTGGCTGCTATGAAGCGTGCACTCTTAGTGAAACAATCCACGACCACCCAAATCATGTCGTGTCCGTTCTTCGTCCTGGGCAGTTTAGTCACAAAATTCATGGTGATGTTTTCCCATTTACCCATGGGTACAGGTAAAGGTTCTAAACACTCGTATGGTTTCTGATGTTGTGCCTTAACTCTCGCACATGTTACACACTCGGCCACATACTTCGCAACATCGAGCTTCATCGTCGGCCACCAGTAGTAGGGTTTTAGGTCCCTATACATTTTAGTGCTACCGGGATGAATCGAGTACATGGTCTTGTGAGCTTCTTCCATCAGAAGATCTCTTATTCCTCCCGTCTTAGGTACCCAAATCCGATCTTGGAATACCTTCAGTCCTTGACGGTTTGTACCGAATACCAACATCTTTCCCAAACGTTCTTCCTTTCGGTCATTCTTTTTTGAAGCTTCTTCTTGAGCTTTCTTGATACTTTCCACAATTGTCGAGACAACTTCAATTCTCAATACTCTTGGCCTTTTCCTTTCAAGATTGACTTTCCGACTGAGAGCATCAACAACAACATTTGCTTTACTGGGGTGGTAAAGTATCTCACAGTCATAGTCCTTGAGTAATTCTAGCCAGCGTCGTTGCCTCATGTTCAACTCCTTCTGATTAAAGAGATACTGGAGACTCTTTCGATCAGTGAAAAGTTTGCACTTCGTTCCATAGAGGTAATGCCTCCATATCTTTAGAGCAAAAACTACCGCTGCCAACTCCAAATCGTGAGTGGGGTAGTTCTTTTCGTGCTCCATCAATTGTCGAGATGCGTATGCTATCACCTTTTCTCTTTGGGTCAGAACACAACCCAACCCGACTCCAGATGCGTCACTATAGACCGCGAAGTCTTCAACTCCATCGGGTAGAGAAAGAATCGGTGATTCACATAACTTCTTCTTTAGCTTCTCGAATGCATCTTCGTGCTTCTCGCTCCATGTATAAGTAGCTCCTTTGTAGGTCAAAGTTGTCAATGGAGCAGCTATCAAAGAAAAGCCTTGGATAAATCGTCGGTAGTATCCGGCTAATCCTAGAAAGCTTCGAATCTCCGTGGGACTTTTTGGTCATTCCCACTTCATTACAGCTTCGATCTTTGCTGGGTCAACCATTATCCCCTCCTGGTTAACCACATGACCCAAGAATTGGACTTCTCGGATCCAAAAATCACATTTTGAGAACTTTGCATACAGTTTCTCCTTCTTTAAGACTTCCAACACTTCTCGTAGATGCTGGCCATGCTCCTCCTGGCTTTTCGAGTAGATGAGAATGTCATCTATGAACACTATCACGGATTTATCGAGGAATGGTTTACAAACCCTGTTAATCAAATCCATGAATGCTGCTGGAGCATTGGTTAGTCCAAACGACATAACCAAGAACTCGTAGTGTCCATATCTCGTTCTGAATGCAGTCTTCTCAATATCCTGATCTCTCACCTTCAGCTGATGATATCCTGACCTAAGGTCGATCTTTGAGAAATAGCTCGAACCTTGCAGCTGATCGAATAGGTCATCAATTGTCTGCAATGGGTACTTGTTATTTATTGTTGCCGTGTTCAGCTCTCTGTAGTCTATGCACATTCTCATGCTCCCGTCTTTCTTCTTCACGAATAGCACCGGAGCTCCCCAGGGTGATGAACTAGGTCGAATGAAACCGTTGTCCAACAGCTCCTGAAGTTGCGCCATGAGCTCCTTCATCTCCGTCGGTGCCAATCGGTAAGGTGCCTTTGCTATCGGTGTTGTGCCTGGTAAAAAGTCTATCCGAAACTCCACTTGTCTATCAGGTGGTAATCCGGGAAGATCTTCGGGAAAGACTTCCAGATAATCACACATGACTGGTATATTCTGCACCTCTTTCTTTTCCTTCTTAGAATCGATTACGAATGCCAAGTATGTTGCACATCCCTTGGACAAACATTTTCTGGCTTTCATCAGGGAGATGATTCCAGAATTTACTCGGAGTTTGTCCACGTACACCATAAATGACTCTTTTCCGGGTGGGTTTACCCTTACTATCTTCTTTCGGCATTGAATCTCAGCATCGTTGGCGCTAAGCCAATCCATACCCAAAACGATATCGAAACCGTTCAACTCTATTGGTAATAGCTCTTCGTGGAATTCGTTTCCGTTTAGGTCGATGACGATGTTCCTAATACGGTTACTAACAGGTACGAACTTGCCACTGGCAACTTCCACAATTAGGGCATTATCAAGTTTTTCTATAGGCAATGCTAATTTCCCACCAAATTTATGCGACACAAAGGAGTAGTTGGCTCCGGAATCAAATAGTATATTGGCAGGCAAACCATTTACAAGAAAGGTACCTGAAGCGACATCTGTTGCCTCCTTCGCAGCCTCGAGCGTCATCTGGAAGGCTCTCGCCTTCGGCTTTGGTGGAATTTTGGGCCTTGCCGCGTCTTTCTTCTTTGGGCAATCCTTAGCAATATTCCCTTCTTCACGGCACTCGTAGCATACCCTCTTGTTGATGGTGCACTCATTGGCATAGTGCCCCGTCTTCCCACACTTATAGCAGGTTACTTCCTCGCTACATTTTCCCGAGTGCTTCTTCTTGCACTTCTCGCACCATTTTGCTTCGTTCCCTCCTCCTCCAAACTTCTTGGAACTGAACTTGATCTTCTTATTGTTGGGTTTAGCAGACCCTTCAAATTTTCTCTTCTCGCCAACCTCAACCTTGCTGGCAGCCCTTCCTTTAATCATATCCTCTACAGATTTGGCAGCCCAGATAGCTGCCTCCAGAGTATGTGCCTAACGCACTGGCACCGCGTACTCCCATGGGAGTCCCTTAGCGTACTTGTCGATCTTTGTCAGCTCATCCGGGACAAGACGCAAGGCAAACTCCATCTTCTCTGTGAAGTTGTTTGTGTATTCATCGATTGACATGCTTCCCTTTTTCAGGGTCAGAAACTGGTCCTCTAGCTCGAGCAAGCGTCGTTGCCTCATTGGGGCTCAAAGTCTTCCCCAGGGTGTTCCACCAACGCACAGTGTCTCCTCGGAACTGACGCACCGCAAACGTGGTCTGTAGTTTACCTCTGCAACCACACGTCATGAAAGCTAACTCCATCTCCGATATCCAATCCATGACCCCGATCGGATCTTCCTTTCCAGAGAAGGTCGATGGCTTGCAAGTCAGAAAATCCTTGTACTTGCATCCATTCCTCTCGACTCCGTCATCCTGATTGATTTTTCGAACTATTGGCGGGTTGGCTTGACCAACGGTCCCACTGTAGTTCCCCTCCTCAGACTGCCCTTCGTTCAATTCGGTCTGTTCGATTGGTATGGTAGCTTCCTCTCGATTCTATTGGAGCAAACGTCTGGTTTCCTCCATTTGACGATCCAACATCGCCTGGATCATCGCTTGCACTCCGGCCATCGTTATTGGCTCAGCAGCGGCTACCACAACCGATATTTGCTCAATCACTGGAGGTTGGTTTCTGTTCCCATTTGCATTCCCGGCTCCATGCGGGTTCTTGCCATTTTGATCTATACACCGAATAAGGTGAATTTAGATCTTTATTTAGGATAGTCGTTTAAACCGTCCTTATCACTCCGAAACGTTTACATGTTAGTTCTAATATCGTAGTCGTACGTTTAGAATCCTAAACACATAAGGTTTCCAGATCCGGTCCGCAATAGACCATAGATCCGAACAAATAACAACATATCAGGCACAAAGCATTTAGCACATAAAAGCATTTTAGGCATAATTCCTAAAATAAGCTAGTGCTCACATCTCACAATCATCGCTTAGCATTCTAAGTTTAAGTCTAGAAATCCTACAAATTCCTAGTTCGCTTAAACTAATGCTTTGATACCAACTGTGACATCCCCATTTTCATGGCCAGAAAAGACCGATTTTGCTTATGCTTGTTTGAAAATCAGAGTATCATTTTAAATAAAAGTGTTGCGGAATTTGTCCCAAAACAAAATATGATAAAGATTTATCAAAAGCATTTCCAAATAAATGTATTTCATTAAAAGACTCGGGATGTCATGTTCGATACAGATCAAAAGCATAAACAGTACAACATAAGCCTTACTACATTATTTCGTATTTACAGGCCTATACTCCCTTATCTCTCATCCAAACATCTATGCTCATGCGCCACTACCTGTAATACAAAAACTGAGTGGGTCAGGCTTGGGAGCCTGGTGAGCACATAGGGTTTTCAACCCACAATAAATAAGTTTATTAACTTTATCAAACCAAACAAACCCGATTACCCGTTCTCGTTATCCTCACTTTACATCCCTAAAACATCTAACACAAGGGACCTAGTCTAAGGACTTTCATCGGGGTGACAACACATGCTTCGGGGGTTCCTCAGCAATTCATGTCAAATAAGGCAACCATGTGGGGGATGGAGTACTGTTGGTAAACACACAGTTCAAATAAACACCTACAGGTTGCGAGCCTGCTAGCGTTCCACTGGATCGTCTAGAATAGTCTGTGGTCGTCATCTATACTCCGCTAGATGACTGGATCATCAATAACATCTATAACGAAGCCTCTCATTATTTTATTTTGTCACACAGCCACTATTACATCTACCCATGTTTTACCCAACACATTTTGTAGATATAAAATACATATACAGTTTAAATCATTTAAAACATGTATAAAATCGTTCATCCAGCATAGATAACAAGTATACAGATAATATGCACACACAACACGTAATTTATATAAAATACTTCATATCTATGTGTAAGTTGAAAGTAACTATGCAATCACTTGATTAGGTGGTGACTTGGTACTCGAACAGCACTTGTTATCTCAAAACAATTTTTCCTTGACCAAAACCTAGTATCAATACCACTAGGGTTTAGTTTTAACGTTAACCGCGACTAATTAATAGTCTAACTATTATTACTATTATATAAGCGTTAAATAACACTCTATATAACTCATAATAATAGCCCAAATAATTATTTTAAGGTCCTAGTAATGTTACTATAATTAAATAAAAGCTATATTAAAAATAGCGTAGGCGTAG
The DNA here is from genome assembly GCF_052849685.1 of Lactuca virosa. NCBI lineage: Eukaryota > Viridiplantae > Streptophyta > Magnoliopsida > Asterales > Asteraceae > Lactuca > Lactuca virosa. The sequence continues at coordinate 148,868,307 of NC_136429.1, read as the reverse complement.
CTCACTTACAGCGGGTTTTGTAGAAAACCGGGCTTCGCTTGGAGCAGCGTTTCCGAACCGAAAAACTCTTTTTATCGGGATTCGGGAGCCTCGGGGCTTCCTTTGGGTGCTAGGGGTTTTTCCTAGGGTTTAGGGGTGGTTTGGGATCTTAGAGAGAGAAAGAAACTAGAGAGAGAAAGAGAATTGGTGTGAAAAATCCGGAACTCTCGCCCCCCTTTTATAGCCTGCGAGGCCTCGGACTACGCTGGGCGTAATCCTTGGCTACGCTGGGCGTAGATCGGATAAGGGCTCCAGCTCGTGTACAGCTGGCTCGCACTCGGACTTGGAAGGGATAAGGCCAAGTACGTCGGGGGTACCCAGCTTCGGACGCGGGGCGTAATGCGAGGCGATGTGTCATCCATCCGAAGCGAAGCCTTGGGCAACAAGCAACGGCTCAGATGCGGCCACGTCATCACCTTTCTCGCAGATTCGCAATTTTGCCTCCCGAGTTCTAAAAATCATAACTTTCGCATACGAGCTCCGTTTTTGACGTTATTTATATTCACGCGTAGGCGGGAACGTACTCTACAACTTTCGTTTAGACTCTGTCGGCTAATTTTGACTCTATTTTAAAAGTTATATTTTTAACAGGCCGGGACAGGATTGGTCCGTTAAAAATTCATAACTTCTTCATCCGACGTCCGTTTTCGTCTGTCTTTTTATCGATACGCTACTATTAACGAGATCTTCGATTCTCATTTAGGTTGTGTCAGCTAAAAACAGCTCGGTCTAATATTCGAACTTCGGGTTGTACATTGTTAAGCCGAAACTTCGAAAAATCATAACTTCCTCATACGAAGTCGGATTTGGGCGTTCTTTTTATGGACGCTCTCAGTTTAACATATTCTACGAATTTCGTTTAGATTATTAAGGCTAAAAGTCGCTCTATCGTAAATTCACTATTTACGCTTCCCGGTGTCGTGTCGGTTTCGTCGTGAAACTTCGACGGATCATAACTTCTTCGTTATAACTCGGATTTCGGCGTTCTTTATATCCCCGGAATCCTTGTTTCGACCACTACGACTTTATGTAAAGATATCGGGCTTATCTCACACTATAATTTTGACGCTTAATTTTATCCTTTATTTATTATACATTTATAAATAAGTAATAAGCACACGAATACGCATAATTCACATAATACTCAAATATTTCATCTTTATTACTTCAAAAGAGTTACAATAGTTGACCTAGACTATTATATTATCTAAAATGCTTAGCCCTGAAACACGGGCGTTACACCAAACCCTAAAGTCAACCAAAGTTAACACTCGAGTCAACAGTCCATGTTGACCCGACTCGTCGAGTGCAATTATGTGACTCATTGAGTCCCCTTGTTCCTTCAGAAATGTCGCGCAAATCCAACTTAACTCGTCGAGTTGTCTCATCAACTCGCCGAGTTACTCATGTCCAGACTCGTCGAAGAAAAACCCTAGCCGACTCGTCGAGTTGGCTCATCAACTCGGCGAGTCCCTTAAGTCTATTTTCTCATTCAGACGTTTTAAGGCAGAATTAAAACCCTAAACTCTAGATCTAGCCTCCCAAGGCTGAGATACCACGTAAAGCTGCAAGCTTTACGTCCATGCATGGCACTTAGGGCTTGAATTGCCAAAAACAAGACCCATTTAGAGTCCTAAGCATAAAAGCTCTCCTCTAGCTTGATAAAGCTTGGACCTTTGGGCTTAAGGGACCTCACAAGGTCCAGATCTGAAGTCTCAATCTCTGGGCAAGCTCAAAATACTCAAAGTCTCAAGGAAACATGGAAAAAGCCCTAAAAGTTCCTAAACACGAGATCTAATCAAAATAATGAGCAAGGTGGTGACTTTTACCTTCAAACAGAAGCTAAGGATGGATAAACACCAGATCCAACAGTCCCTTCTCGTTCCAAGCCTTGATACTCTTCTCTTCTCTTCCAAAAGTGCACAAGAATGCTCAAAATTAGCCCTTCTCTCTCTCTTAGATCAATCTAAATGATTAGGGTTTCACACAGGGGAGTAAGGTGACAAGGGTGGCGGAAATGAGGGCTTAAGGTCCTTTAAATAGGACACAACCCCGGGAAATTATGGTTTCCTGTCACAGTGCCAACTCGTCGAGTTGGTCGTAAAACCCACGCGGCCAAAACTCTTCTCTACTCGACGAGTTAGGGCCTCCAACTCGTCGAGTTGCTCAATGAAAATCATGAAAATTATAAAAATATTATACCTGGGAGTCCGGACGTTACATAAGAACACAAAGAGGTAAATAAAATTTGTTTTTATTAATGGATAGGAAGAACAATTCGTTACAAGAAGTTGTGCGGAACTATTATGTGGCAAAAAAAACTATTCATTCTACTAACTAATGCTCATATATATAGGCGTCAAAGGAGCACCATATATGAATCCTAAGTTGACAGTTCAAAACCGCAAACATAAGATTAAAACATTCTGAAATCATGATATATTTTGGAATTGAGAAAAGACACTAAACATTATAATATAATTGCGAACAACGCATACAACTAGACACAATATTATTTCCAAATCCTAACAGTCTCCCCCTTTGTGTCAAGTTGTTGTTGTGGTGTTTTCTTTCACTTTCTCTGCGACTTCAAAAACCTTAGGAATAGTATTCAATAGAGTCATCCGAATAACAATCCACCATCTAAGCATATCGGAAACACATTTCACATCACCTTCATTGTTTTTCTTATTTGCCTTCACTCTGTCGATGATTTGATTCAGAAATGTAGTAGAATACAAATGTTTGTCTCTTAAGAGAAAACATGCATCTTATCACCTTCTCATTTTCCTTGATCTTATAAGCCACTCCCCAAAGATATTTTTCCATAAAACCAACCTTGAAAGAATCTACATTTTCAGGAGGTGGAAAGGGCTTCAGAATGAGCTTACTTTTAAGAACCACTGTATTTCCAAATCCATTTTTGAGACTTCAAGAAAATAAGCCCGAATCATATTCTTGAGAAATTGATAGATTGGTTCATATTTGACTTTGTCCTTGGAAACAATGTTGAACAATGAAATCCAATCAAATGGATTCATGAAAGGAATGTTTTCCATAGAGAACACATGAACCTCATGATTATGACCTCTAAAAGATCTTAAATTGATGTTTGCGAAGCCATCTACTACAACAGGTTTTCTGACTTTCAACCCGTCAATCCTTTTTAAACTCCAAGATTCATATTGAGGCTTCTAATTTTTCACATAAAAGTTGAACAACCTTTTGTTGACAGAAACATTTTCCATAGGAACCTTTACAATGTTTTCAAAACATTGGAATTGAAATTCATTTGGTGTGATTGGGAAATCTAGTTGACATTCAATTTCGTCTTCAACTAGGAAAGATGTTGAGGCTCCAACCAAAATAGATTCGGATTATCAACTGTTTTATTCTGAATCCGATCAGCTGTCTATTTAGGAAACATAGCCTTCTTTGAAGCGAGAATATCTTCAAAAAAAAATTCTTCAGCTTCAACTTTTGCTTTTTTAATGCATTTAATGCATCAAGTTCCTTGTCACGCTTTTCACGTTCTTTCAATTCTTTTTCAAATAGATTCAGATTAAGGTCTGCATTTCCTTCCGAAATGATATTAACTTCTCCTTTACCCGATCCAGAAGATACATTACCCTTCCGACCAGTCTTCACTTCTCTTAGATTTTTCAACTTATCTTTCAGGAATTGTGTTTCAAGAACACTTTTTGAGGCATCTGACATAGCCATTTTCCCAGTTTCATAAGGATTTCGCAAATTAACTTCTGGAATTTCATCTTTATTAACAGGAATTTCATCTTCATTCGCTTTTGCATCATCTTCATCATCCCCCCCTTATTGCGCAGTAGCATAGCTACTCGTAACATTTATAATTTCAGTTAACTTCTCAAAAACATGCTTCATTTTGGCATCAATAAGCTGTGGAGTATAATCAGCATATAGAGCATCCTTCGTTTCAACAATTCGAACAAGGCGATGATTAATATCAAAGTTTTGACCTTTCACCAACATTAACTCTTCATTTATTTTTTCAGGCTCAATGGTTGCATTCTTCAATTGTTCTTTAAGAACTCTCACTTTTTGTGTAGACTCAACAAGTGCATCCATGATTTCATTTTTAATGTGCAAGATCAGTCTGCATTCTCAAGATAGAGTTTGCAATAGACATATAATGATCTGCATTATCACGTTGAAGACCAAAGCGAACACTTGAGAGAGGTTTCTTCTTAGTTCAAAGAGATAAATGAACTACTTCAATCACCTTGTTGACTTCAGTGAAATTTTTATCATAAGAAGTTTGAAACTCAGACATAAACTTTTTCATTTTGGAAGACATTTCTTTGATTTCAGAAACAACATTTTCAACTTTTTCATTACATTCTGAAATCTTCTTGACAGAATCATCAGCTAACTTCTTTTGAGACTCAAAGGTGTTTGCATTAGCTTTTGTTAACATTTTGATTATTGTCAGATCATAGATAACCATATTTTCCTAATTTGTTATGGGAAAAGTGGTTGTATGCTTAAGAATATGATCCATCTTGTTGTTCAACTCACAAAATTCACCACGTGTCATTGGAGCAGATAAATTTTCCTCATCATCAATGTCAACTCTAAAATGAAAATTGGGAATTGAAATTTTTTCAAGAGATTCAGGTTCTTCCCCAGTAATAAAATCTTCATCAGACCTTGGAAACATAGGAGGAATGCAAGTAGAGGTAGGTTCCGATGTAGTCACACCAATATTGACATTTGAGTCCTCATTAGATGAGGTCTTAGGGATGCCTGAAGTTCTATTCTCCTCGAGACTAGATTTGAAAGTAGAAACTTCTGGTGGAGGTTTTGAAGTTGTAATAGTTTGCTTCACTGATGGATCTGTTGCGGATTTAGTAAAGATTGGACTCTGAAATGGTGAATTGGTTTGTGGTTGAGATGTTGGTTCAGAAACAAATGTCGGAATGTTTGTTTCAATCGGAATAGATGTGGATATCGAAGGAGGTGGTGGAGGAGTATGTGAAAGATTAATAATGGGATCATTGATTATGTTTTCAAAAACATATGACTCAGGTTGAATCGGAACAGATGAAACAAGTGGAGAAGAGACGGTCGAGGTAACAATCGTTGCAATCGGATTAGAAGTCGGTAGATGAACTTCAGAAGTATGAGCAGTATCTTCCTCATGTAAGATAGTATCTTCAATTCGAACATCATTGTGAGTATGATCCTACGAATCTTCATCAACTACAGCTGGATTAGATTTTGGTTTTCTTTGTTGCTTCGTTTTCTTGGAAACGCCACAAGTTTCTTTTTCTTTTTGTTTTCCTCCTTTTTTTAGAATATCAACAGTTTCAAGGGTTTCTTGCAAAGAGGCAGGAATTTCACGAACACTAGATTTCAGAATCTTCCTGTAGGCTTAGATAATATCGATGTCAAGAGGAACCCTAACCAACATCACCTATGGAATAGAACTAATAAAATTGAAATTCTTAGGATCATAAGTAACAAAAGTAGTCGTCTGCATCTTCGGAATCTCAATAACCACAACATCCGACATAACAAGAACCTAATAATGATTTAGAGATCGTTGAACAACTATCGACCAAAAGCGAGCATAATAAATTTCTGAATCTTTGGTATTAGAACTCACACTTTGAGTGAATTGAGTCTAAACAATAGTTCTATAGTCAAAATTTTCCCCAAAAAATAGTCCATAAATCAATGTGTAGAAAAACTTGCTTGCACTATCATAACCAGTAACTCTTTCTGATAAACACTTGAACAAGATAGTGAACAATGCATTCCAGATAGGAGGCAAAGCAGACTTCTGAAATTTTGATAAAAGAGAAAGATCAGAATTGTACCCATTTGATGAAACATAGTAATGTGACGATAAATTGCTACTAAATGTGGATGAAGAACATCTGGAGAAGAAGAAATCCATAGCAATTTATAGAAATTCGCCTTGGAAATTAAAGTTCGATGCCTATGAACCTCAAAATTCATTACCTCTTGAGCACTGTTGTAAATAGCCGTTGAATACGCATGGGATAAGTAAGGTAAAGGAACCTGCTCAAACATCGTTAAAGCATTCATCAATGGTGAATAGTTCAAGCATTTGATCAAGAGTTGAATATTAGGGTTATACTTCAATGAATCCAAATCAGCAACCAAATTCTAATTGACTTTGATTTTCAACATAGCAGTTGATGTAGTTTGATCCAAGAAAGAAATATTCTGAGAAGAATCCATTTGTAGACGAATATTTCTTGCAGAAAATGGAAGAAAAATAGAGAGATATAGAGAATTATGTGTAAATTGTTTGAGCGTAAAGAGTAGAAGGAACAACTCTTAAGCGTTATATAGTCTTGGATAACCAAATAGTTTTTAATTTGAATTTGAACTGGTATCCATAAGTGGAGAGAGAAAGTGTTGTTCACACATTAAATGCATGTCACTTCCATGTCAGCCAAGAACTCTCATGCCATCTTCTCAAAATTAAAGATCCAATAGAAAACCGCCAACTCATCATTCTTTGTAAATTCTTTTGACGTCGTTTGAAATTGCTAGAATGGCATCATTGAGCTTCAAAAATACGTGCCATGATTTGATTTTCCATTTTATGAAATATTCCTTTTCAATTTGTAGAAGTTTCGCAATCACTAATCCACCCTTTAGCTTTGCATAAGCCAAAATAGAATCCATTGGAATTACGATTAGGATGGATTGCGAAACCAAATGTAGTAGGCAAGTGTAAGAAGAGTTTCATCTATTAACGAGAAGAATGACTTGAATCACTAACAAGACTTTGTGAAATCATGGTCTTGATTTGTTTTACCTGAGACCTCAAGGATTTCAAGTGAAGTGTGTGATCGTGCTAGAGAAAATATATTTTAGAAAAAGGAAACTTTGGTGGTGCATTGTCACGCCCCGCTAAAGCGGAAACACGAGGTGTAATAGTACAAAGGGTCTCATAGAAAAAGTTAAAAGACAACACCAACCATAGTATTAAAAGCATTACAATTTACAATGTGTTTGAGCATATTTTAAAAGAAATTACAATGCAATTGCAAAACAACACATGCGAATGCTCCTAAAAGTGATGTGTCCCATAGTTCCATCTTATAGACGAGTTCCTGAAAAAGCATGTAAAATGAGCGGTTAACTACCGAAATAGTTGGTGACTACTCACAGGTTTATAACATAACATAATTTGAAGTCATGAAAATCAGAATATTGATAACAGTTTCCATAAACGAATGTTTTGTGCTAAAATAAGTAAATAAGTTTTCATGAATAGAAGTTCGTTGCTAAAATGAGTAATAAAGTTTCCATAAATAGAAGTTTGTTGCTAATATGAGAAAAAAAGTTCGTTGCTCAAATGAGTAAATAGGTTCACTGCTACAAAGAGCAAACACGTTTGTTGCTACAAAGAGCAAACAAGTTCATTGCTAAGACAAGTAAATAAGTTTCTAGTAATAAAGGTTTGTTTCTATAATGAGAAACAAAGTTTGTTGCTATAATAAGTAAACTAGTTTGTATGTGTATGAGCAAACAATGAGTTCACAACCAGACCTATGACTGATGCCCTATCAAGATCTATGCTTATCGTTCCATAGATGAATATGGTATCATGCACTCAAGCAATCGGGCAAGTGAGGAGTTGTCAATTCCTAATAGCGTTATCCGTAATGACCATTGGCTCAAAGAGTTAATGGTTAGAGTAAAGTGTAAGGGACTTAAGACGATAAGGCCTCATGTTTCAAGTTGCATAGACATACATAGCAAAATATAGCAATCAAGTTTGATACAAATCAATTTAAATACAACGAACAATAAATAGTTTTTCGGACATGCTTTTCCACCCCAAAACATAAAAACCGAAAATAGGGGGATGTGAATACTCACAATGCTTTGAGATAATGCAAATGGTGCCTTGAACTACACTCCACTCGTACCACTATCGATTCCTACAATGATGTTACACACTAATGAGTCTTTACTCGAAATCTAATACTAGTATACTTAACTTCTACAATAGAATTATGCCAATAATGTGTCAAATTTTTAATATTATTAAGTCACAAACATTTTTCTGTGAAGTTAAGATTTCTATGAATCAATTTGTTGTATAACAAACTCAAGTGGAAATTTCCATTATTAAAATGTTAAAATATAACATTTTAGGAGGTGTTCCAATGATTAAATATTCAAAAACTAAATCAATTTAGTTCCCAAATTTCCCAAACTTTGCATTTTAGTTTAAACTGAAGTCAAATACCTTAAGATAAATTGTCTTGAATTTTTGATTTGTCTAATTATTTTTCACCATTTTAATTTCTTGAATAACCACAAATCATGGAAAAATAGTAAATGGTTATGAAAAATTCTTAGACTTTTTGTGTAACTCTTTCACAGAATCCCTAAACTGGGAAAATTATTAAATGTTACTTTTTAATTAATTAAACCTGTTTTTTGTAATTTAATTGTGTTTGTAACAACCCAAAAATACGGTCCAAAAAATTCGTTTTTATTTATAATAAAACCATAGTAATCCAATCATCTCATAAAAACATAAGTAGTAATATCTCAAAACATCATGTTAAAACACTATATCAAAATCACATGTCAAAATATCAAAGTAATTTCTCCCAGGCTAAACATTGTGGTGTGTGAAATGCAGTCATCCCGAGCTCTTCCCTTTGCTACTGGAAGTACCTGAAACCAAACTGAAAGTGTAAGCACGAAGCTTAGTGAGTCTCCCCAAACTACCACACACCATACACATAACATATAACATGCAGCTAGGAGATACGAGCCTCGCCCACACTCAAGGAGATACGAGCCCCCGCCTACACTCGGCTAACTTATGAGATACGGGCCTCGCCCACACTTAGCTATCTATGAGATACGGGCCTCGCCCACACTCGGTTGGCTAGGAGGTACGGGCCTCCCCCACGCTCCTCTATATGGAGGATACGGGCCCCCGCCCACACCCCACTATCTACACATATATACAAGTATCACACAGACAACAAGTATACCATAATCTATCAATTCATAATTATACTCAGATAATACTAAGATACGGGCCCTGCCCACACTTAGCTACTAATCATAACAAGTCTAAGATACGGGCCCTGCCCACACTTAGCTACTAATCAGAAACACGGGCCGGCATTGGTGTCTTCGACCCGTTCCTACTGAAGGAAACTCACCTCAAATATCGAGTAAAGTACCTGAACGTCTCTTCTCCTGCAACCAGCTCTACTCACTCCCTATACAAAACAACCCCTTAGATACCATTCCTTACATCAAGACCCTTTCACAGGCCAACCTTGGTCAAAGTCAATGTCCAAGTCAAAGTCAACGCTCAGTCAAAGTCAAAGTCAACAATCCGAGTTGACTCAACTCGTCGAGTCACCCCCCTGACTCGCCGAGTTCCCTTGTTACTCATAGTCGTGATAACACGAGCCAACTCGTCGAGTCCCTTCGCAGACTCATCGAGTTCTACCTTGTACAGAATCAGGACAAAATCGACTCAACTCGTCGAGTCCCTCTCTGGACTCGCCGAGTTCCTCTGTCTGTTTGGGCCATCTTAAACGATTAAGCCCCAACTCCTCATATATAAGCTTCATACTCCTCATATACCCTGAAAATGCCCTTTTAAGGGTAAAGTTTCCAACTTAACCCATTAATACCTTTCCTTAATGGGTTTAGCTCAAACCCTAACTCCTTAGGACCTAGGTCTTGGTCCACAAGCCATCCATACTCCAAACTAAAGCCTACAAACAGAGATCTAGACCCTAAACACTACATGGACACGTAAAGCTTCCACCTTTCACTCCATGCATGGCCTTTTGGAGCTTAAAAGGCCCAAAATGACATCCTATGGCTTACATGGGCTTCAATGGCCATAAAGTTTGCACCTTTATGCCATGAAAGCCCTCTATAATACCAGATCTGAAGGTATGCTCACTTGGGACATCCATATCCGAAAGATGAAGCTTCTTGGACCAAAAACCCGATAAAGTGAAAACAAGGAGATCTAAGAAACTACTAGGCAAGTTAGAAACTTGATTACCAGAAAATAATGAGGATGGAAGGAAGTCTCTGGATCTACTATCTTCTCCTTGAATCCTCTAGCTTCTTCTTCTTCCACAAGCTTCAAATCACACAAAGTTCACTCAAAAATGGCTCACAAACTCACACAAGGCTCTAGGGTTTCGTGGCTAGGGTTTTGGGACTTGGAGGTTGAAAATCAGGCTGGCATATTGGGATTAAGATGCTTAATTAGGGTGCAAAACCCCGAAATTAGGGTTTCATCCTGGCAGCCCTACTCGTCGAGTCGAGGCTCTCAATTCGTCGAGTAGGTGACTTAAAATCCCACGTCCATTCTGGTTTCTACTGGATGAGTTTAGGGCTCCCAACTTGTCGAGTAGCTCTACAAAAGTGAATAAAATATAACTAAATGTGTACCAGGAACCAGGCGTTACAGTGTTGTACATCAAGAAATTTTAATTAAACAGTAAATAGTAATTAAAAATCACACAAATTTTTATTTGCGTTCCAACTAAAGTTAAAGATTTCCAGAAAATGTGTCATGAATTTTAGATATGTATAGCCATTTTTCCTATATTTAATTCTCTAAATCATTACAAATTCATGAAAAATAGCAATAAGTTAAGAAAATTCATAAAACTTTGTGCACCATTGTTATGAAACATATATAATCTAAGAAAAATATAAAAACTGATTTTCAAACAGTTTAACCCGATGTTTTCTGATTTTTGTGTATTTATCATATCAAAATAGAGATAAATAGAAAATAGTTTGAAAAATTCCCCAAAATTTGTGTACTGGTGTTATCGGACATATAAAAGCTGGGAAAAATATAAAAGTTGGTTTCCATACAGTGTAGACATTTTTCTTTGATTTATTCACTTAAATAAGCATTAACTCGTGAATAATTATTAAACAGTTAAGGAAAATTACCAAACTTTTTGTAAAATTTATATACAACATGTAAGCTGGGAAAAATGTCAAAGGTGATTTTCATATATTGGAGTCTGAGTTTTTGGATTTATGTGTATTTAATTTTCGGAAAATAAAACAAAAATAGCTTACAGAAGAGAAAAATTATCCAACTTTTTATATAGCATTCTAATGTAATACAAGATGTTCTGGTAAATTGTCATTAATTTTAGATGAGTAAAACTATGTTTCCCTATTTTAGTCCATTATATACCCAAAAATCATGGAAAAATATGAATACATTATGAAAATTTTCCAAAATATTTTTCTAAGTATTCCAAATGGTATAGGAGCTGCGAAAAATCATAGATGATCATTTAACCTTCCCTAACGTGGTTTTATGATTTATTGGATCTCAAAAAAAAAGAAACTAAAAATCATACCAAACGGTAACAAAAATCAATGAAACTTAATGAGAAACCTTTATTTAATTTAGGGGTCGTCCACGGATTTATCTAGGATTTATGGACCTCAGAAAGTATTTTATATGATTTATGGCTTTGTTTCCTTGCAAAAATTACAATAATCAAAGAATTGAAAACAACTTTTGGGAGTTTCCAGATCTACTTATTTTCTTATTGTTATTCTGGGAAAAAATTGTTTTGAACAGAAAAGGAGATTTAGATCTTAATTTGTGAATAAATCTTTTATGACATATTTGAAAGCTTTTTAACAACATACTTTGATCATCTAGCATCTAAGCTTGAAGATCATCACATGCATGTTGGTTTGAAGACCATTCATGAGTTTGAAATGTTTAAAAGTCATTTTTGAAATAAGAATCATGGTTCATGTGGTGATTTCCCACCAAAACTACGAGTCGTATATAATCAAAATCGAACAGACTGTCGAATGGGTGAATCTGTCCTAAGCCCACAACTAAACAATGAACAGGAAGTAATGCGGAAATCACACATTCCATTGTCTATCAGATATTAATTTTATATAACCCTAGTGTATATGCTAAGTGATCACAGAGTTTCTAACCCTTAATACTGTTTAAAAAGTATATTACTACGTAAATGTGTCGTTGTTTTCTCCATGTGAGTTCTCATAACCATACTAATACGACGGATGGCCTGATACGACGTTCTTTAGGAGTCGGAATCGTTAATGACATTTTTCACCCCCAGAACTTCCGTTCCAACTGTAGCTAACAGTCAGGGTGTGGGATTGTCAGTCTCGTAAAGATCTATACACAAACTCACGCTCTCCCTCCAGGAGACTCTGGTTATTAAGTCAGGACTTGGTTGGTACTTAGGTAAGTACATAAAGACGTCTCACAAATTGCTTCAACGAGTTTACGAGTAATAAGTGAAAAACATTTTGTTAAATAACATGTAACTTTTCTTTAGAAAGATCTATGGTGACAGACACTGTGAAAAGACTCATAAATTATACCTATTATAATTTATATGTTTGTTTTGGTGTTGTTATCCGACTTAGTAAATATGATATATAAGTTCCCTAAACTATACCTATTATAGTTTATATGACAGAAATAAAATATCTAAGAAAGATACCCTTAGCTCGGCATGTTACAAAAGGGCTACAGTTTTAATGAAACATGTTTTATCTTCATATGTATATAAGGAATATATGATTTAGATTAAAAAGGCAGTCAGACAAGTGATTCCTCTTTAAATCCACAACCAGACAAGGAACAGGAGGTAAAGCAGAAACACTAGTCCTAAGCCTGTTAAATCTTAATCATATATTTATATACATATACAAACATATATTTTTGGAAAAACTATAGTATAAAATAAATTAAGTAGTTTGAAACAGTTTAAATTAGTTTGATTCGGTTAAAATAGTTTGAAATCATTTGGATAATAACACAAGATTTCCTTGTGTTTTACTTGTATCCCCCCCTAAAAACATTGAAAAACGGTAAAATGTAGGGGTATGAACTCACCTCGAATGTGTGTGCTAGTTCAGACGTGAAGTGATTACGAAAGATCCCCGAGTTAGAACACGTGCTAGTAGCCGTATCAATATTATTTGGAATTATTTGGAGTGTTTCTTGGTTTTTTCGGTGTGTATGGGGGGTTTTCGGTGAGTGTTTGGGTGTTTGCGGTTGGAGGCTTGAAGATTTGAAGATGTTCATGAATGTTCTTGGTGTTATTGGTGTTCTTGGTGAAAATAAGAAGATATGGGTAGAAATCTCTTAAAGATATGGGGTTTACGGATGATACTTGAGAGCAAAAAGTGAAGTGTTTACGGTGTGAAATGTGGTAAATGAATTGAGTTCACGGTTGAACATTTATATATAGGAAAGTGTTTACGGTTCATAATGGGCCTTATGATTGTGTTTTCGGTCTAGCCTTTTTCAAGAATGGGATTTCGGTCACACTATGACCGAAAACCCCATTTGATCCTTATTTCCAAGCCGTGAACCTATTGCTTCTAGAACTCTTGGACCGAAAGCTACTTACACTTGATTCCTTGGACCGTAAACACATATATGGGGGTTATTTCATGTTTTAAACTTTAAACTTTTAACTTATGTTGACATATATTAGCTTAAATCAACTTAGGTTTCTAACCACACTTAGTTATTAGCTCTATAAACATGCCCTAAAGACTATAAAGGATACAATGCAACAAGGACTACAATGTGGTTTCACTTGTACTAGGTTAGCGTTTAGACTTTGCTAGGTCTAAAATTTCCCCGTTGTGACACATATCAAAATAATATCATAACACATGTATGGGTATTTTGGGAAATACTTACTTGAGCTCGGCCGATTACACACATCACACCCCTTTTCATTTCAGATATAATTTTAGAAAAGTTGTTTTCTTTCAAAAAATTTACCAATTCCTTAGTTTGAGTAAGACACACCCGAGAGTGTATACGAATCGCTCAAACCAAGGCTCTGGTACCAACTTGTAATGTCCCAAAAATACTAAGTAAAAAAAATTATTTTAAGTCAACCAAAATAGTCATTCATTCATTTCAAATACCAAAATTATATGTAAGGAAATTGTATCAAAGTTATCTGAGTACAAAACAAAATCATAGAATGCAGAACACTGGTGGATGTTGTGTGATCATGTCGGGCCCTTCGCTTTCGAACCAGAGGTACATGAAATCAAAACATAAACTGCAAGCACAAATCTTAGTGAGTTTCCCCCAAAGTACGCCATACTAAACATACATAATAGCACGAAGCTAAACCGAGCCTATTTCACCCCTGAGTCTATTCCATCTCCTTTGGTATCTTTCAATTTGTATGGGTCTATTTCACCTCCGAGTCTATTTCTTGCCTTATGTGTCTTTCAACCGATACGGGTCTATTTCCCCTACATCTAAGCATACATTCATAACAATAAGAGTCACAAAGACAACAAGCACATACATGCATATCATCAAGTGTCACAAAGACATCTATCATCCTACAAACATAATCCAGTGGGCCAGAATTGGTGCCTTCGTCCCCCGAGTACAATGAAGAGACTCACCTCTCAGTCGATACTCATCTGATGCTTCTCTCACTGCCAGAAATATCAATGCTACGCACCACCTATACCATTACACAAGGTAACCCTCAACTCTTATTCCAAAACTAGAAGTTTGACCAAAAGTCAACTTAAGTAAAAATTCAACGATCAACATTGACTTTAGCTAATCGCTCTGCCATGTCCTTCATACGATCGAACAGACGCGCATTTCCCAGTCGCCACACCGTGGCGACCTAAGGCCACGACATGGGCACTCGGTTTCCAACAACTTAATGGGTGAAACCATTTTCCTTGATTCCAAGAGCTCCAAATCTCATATTTGGTCCGAAACACGGTCTAGAAGGATACAGTTTCCAACTTTATCCATTAGGACCACCACAAATGTCAAAATCCAAAACCCTAGGTCCAAAGAACGCTAAATACCACAATGTCTTAACCATTAAGCCATTAATTCGAAAAGTCCTTGACCCAACAACTCTAAAAGGGTATCTATTACTAGATCCAACATAAAGGTGGGTGCTTTATAAACATGCATGTCTTGAGGCCATAATAGGTCCAACATATGGGTTTTTGATAAAAATCTCATGCATGGCTCAAAATCTTAAATATACTTCATATCCCACCCAACAACCATTCCAAATGTCTGAAAGATTTATAAAGTTGCAAGCTTTATGAAGTCTCACCACTCCAACTAATAAGAACATGTACATTATGGGCTAAAATGTATGATCTAGCAACCTATTATGATAAAAATCGAGTCTTGGACACTTACAAAGATCTAGAAGAGTGCTATTGTGAAGAATGGAGGCTTACTTGCTAGATCTTAACTCCCTTTTCTTCATTCTCTCTTCAAAACATCCACAAACACCAACAAGGGCGTCAAAAATGAAGGAAAGAGGTTAGTGTTTGATTTATAGTTTTAGGAGGTTGATGGAGGATGAGGGTGAGCAAAAACCTAGCCTCGTCATTTCTTTATATAGGAGTCCAACCCAAAAAGCTAGGGTTTCCTTGAAACCACCTGCCACGTCGTGGCACTTATAGCCACATCGTGGCGGGTCATTAAACCTCGCGACCATGAAATCAATCGCCACGTCGTGGTAAAGATCCAACACATCATGTCCATCTATGAATAAGAATTAAAGAGTGTTTGTTGGTGGTTTATGAAGGAGAAGAAGAAGAAGACCATTTGGAGTGGTGTCTTGATTTTGAAGATCTAGGGATAGCTCATCATTTACAAGCTTTTTGAGGTAAGAAGCTCACATCTTGATGATCCATGAAGCTACATCTAGTTATGTTGTTATTTTATGTTTTTTGAGTCCTTGGAGTGATTGATGAGGTTCTTGACTCACTCCAGAAGTATTGGTGTTAGATCTAGGCTTCTTTTGGTCCCCTTGTTCATAAAAATGCAAGCTTTATGGTGTATCTTGTGTTGGGTTATGAGCATTCTAACACTCCTAAGTGTACATGCAACCCTAAATACCTTGGATCTATGTTTTCTCTATTATACATACAATTATGAACATCCAAGGTATTATCCTAATCTAGCATACAAAATAATAAATATAACAAGATAGAATACATACCTCTTTCATGTAGAATGTCTTCATGAAGCTTGAGTGCCTAGTGCCCCAAGTGTGACACCTCAAATGGTTCACACAACACCAACTACACTTGGAATAACTTGAGAGAAACTTGAACACTCCTTGAAATCGTCTAGCCCTCACACTCACACATTAATGCACGATTTCTTGAGCCATGGGATTCTTTTATATGGTGGCTATTAGGGTTACACCATGTAACTCATAACTTTACCCATTCCTTATGCTCCATGGATTTTAACCTCCATGGAGTATCCATGGGTCACCCCATGGACTTAGTCCAACATAAGGAATCTTGGATCACAAGCCCACATATATAAGAATGAATGATTTACACAATCAACCCATATATTTAATTAGTCTCCTTTTGATCACTTAATTAATTCCAAATTAATTCTTGATCAATACTAATTAAATAACCTTATTAATATATTAGAACTTATAATATATTAACCAACCTTAAGTATTATTTCTCTCATTATAGTCTATCCAAATGCATGATGCCATGCAACCCAAATGGACCATGCCGGGTCGGGTCAAGTCTTACCAATTATAGTTATGGACTTAGACATTAATCCAACAGTCTCCCACTTGGATAAGTCTAAAACTATTATTGCGTATGACTTCAGGAACCGATCAGCAATCGTAGCTCTCAAAAGCTTCTGTCGAACTCTGACCTTGTCGATGAACTCTGACCTTTGTCAATGACTTGTCCATTAGATAAGGGATCATATATTCCTCCATTCTAGATATCATATGGACTGAGACATGGATTATCAATCATTCTCTCTGTCCATTTGTTGTTTCCCGATTTCTGATTCATGATGACTGACTGATTGAACAAATCAAATCAGTCCTGGCTTGGCCAAGCACTCACATGTATCATCTTTAAATCATCGAGGGGCCCACAGATATCGCTTTTATCCCGAAGGTAAAAGGAATGGATAAACTTCGACTCATATGGCTTGTTCTACTACTTGTTGAATCATACACAAAGGCACGTTTTATAACATCGAGTTACCAATGCGTTTTCGTGCAATCAATGTATAACCAACTCATAGTAACAACTCATATCTCCAGGTTTGAAGAATATAAGATATTATCGTCTCATGATCACTCGTGATAAAATCCATGAAGTGATTCAAATGAGCGCGGGTTGAATCCAATACTCAGAACTTATGAGCACTCATGAGTGTTGTAGCACCACTTTTTCCACCAACTTGGACCTCTACAAACCACCCCATGACAGTCTTGATTCATATCTACTTCCAACATATGACCGACTGTGGATGGTTTGAATAACTTAATCATTCAGGAAGAGCGACTTAGTTATTCTGGAAGTCAAAACATGCAAAGTGAAACACAAGAATAAATGAATCAAATATGGTATCAAACCCTATGAATATAAATAAACACTTTTATTTAACACCATACTGATTACTCATTATTCATTGTTTCGGTTTTATCAACTTTATACTTGAATTTAAAACAATAGTTGTCCCATGCTCCAAGCATGTACACTATGTTTTCTAAACACTAGTCATGCCATACACCAAGTATGCATACTATGTTTGTCTATGATCTTTACTTTGTAAAATAGATCAATTGAACATCACTCCAATGATCCTCTTTTCACAGTCCCAAATCCTTACTTCAAATGCAAGAATTCCAAATTCATGCCATTTACTGAAATCTGTTAGATTCTAAACTTATATGCATTGATCCTCTTAATGATTATGCACGAAGTCAGAAAGACTTGACAACAATCATTACAGAGCATTCCAAAGGAGATCTGCTCCTTGGAAACATCCTTCTTTCATTAAGTTTCCTAATCTTACACAGATTGAATAATTTCTAACTTTGAAACATTTCCATATTCCATTTTGACTATCACTTCTGAACAAGAGTTGGCTCCTTACAGATTATGTCAATATGGTCCTTCCAGAATTAACATTATACTTCCAACTGTCCTTGAGCAACCAATCTTTGGTAAACCTTAGATTGTCCTCGACAATTGCTTAATCATTTTAGTCATATCCAATTCTAGACCTTTTCCCTTCATAATGCCCCAGGCATTTGGAAAATTTTAGAAAGGATGAATATAGCACATGTAATCGATCAGATATCCGAAGCATATGGGACACGATTCATGATGTCTCACATAAAGACTAAACCAGTCTTTTGCTATAATATTTCCATTTCCAAAATTCAGATTATGAAAAGGGATGTCGTAATCATAATCGAATTTTAGAACGCAAATAATGGACCCATATATAGAATTTCCTTATGTTGAGCCATTCCAACATGAAATTCATATATATATCCTTGATTAAATACGATTAAAATCTCAATCTAAGCTTTTAGAATTGAAATGAAGTATAATTTCCTCCCCCTTAATTATAGCAAAACAACTTTTTCAACCCCTGCAACCTCACGAATTGAAACTTTTGTTTTCTATAATTAACATTGCTAACTTGCAACCTTTGTCATAATTATCATGCTCCCACTAACATGATGATTATTAGCATAACACTTATGCTCCCACTAGCTTTGACATGTACTCATAAATCAGCTGACTTTCTTACCAAAGTTCAGATTTCTGATACTAGATTGTTTTGATAAAACTTTATCAAAATCATACACCTCTCTTAGATAGCTCACATGTGTGTCTAAACAATTTTAGAACTATGAAAAGGGATGCCGTAATCATAGTCTCAATTGTTTAGACCTTTGCCACTTCTCACAAGTCCATGTTAGTGTGCCGGTAAACCACACACGCTCCACTAACGACTTTGAGAATGCAAATATCACAATTGCTATCTAGCTAAAATCTACTTAGTGAAAGTGTTTCCTCACCATCATTTTCATGAATCGGAGAGAAACCTTATGACACTTAGATTTAATAGTGTATGTGTTCTTATCCATGTGAATTTGTCAAAACCATAATCACAAGACAAGGTTAGTGACAAATCCAAACTCATATTGATTAAACTTGTGCAATCTTAAATTCTTGCCATTTGGCAGCTCAGGTGCCTGCCATTGCTTCCAAGTAGTTGTGCAACCAATTGAGAACTCTCAGAACTCCTATGCAAAGCCAACTTGAATAGGCACAAAAATTTCAACACGATAGGTTATAAACCTCAAGTCGTGTGCTAGTGAAGGACTTTAGGTTTTATTCTTGATTAAGTCTTGAAACTTTCAAGAGCTTTAAGACTCCCACTGTCCTCTTGACATATAAGACTCCCTTGTCAAATATTCAAGAGATAGTGTGGATTCTTTATCAAGACTAACACTTTACACAATTGGCCTAAGTTGGTCTCTGTTTTATCCAAAACATCACAACTTACCAATTTCAAATGTACAAGAGTAGATAACCTTTTACTCTTACATTTGACTAGTGTTAACAAACCCTCTTTAAGATATGTCACTCAAGTTACAATCTTGGAGTATGACTCTAAGAATTGTTTTGGAACGAAGTATGACTCATCTTTTTGATTTAACCATTTCAACAATTCATGACTCCTCTTCTTAGTCATAAGAATGCACTAAGATGACTTTAGAGGACCAATTGTGATATGGTATCTTAATCATTAAGATGATCATAAACATGATACTAAAGTACTCTCCCATCTTTTCAGATTTGAGAAACTTTTATCTTTCTGCCATACTTTGATTCTTTTTATTCGTTCTGTCTCACATTGAAACTTCTCCAATGCTACAGACTTATACTTAAACTTATAAGTATAACCATATTTACTGAACTTAAGTAAATCATGATGAATAGTCTTCTTGATCTTTTGTGGTGGACTTGACCAGTGCACAAGAATGTGTACTCGATCCCTTAGTCCTTTCCTTATTCACATAAGGAATTAGTCTTCATTTTCCAAGCTGAAAGTTCTCATTCATCATACTATACAACTTGCATGATTCCAAGTTTCGGTCCAATTGAACCTTGGGTGATGAGAATCTTTCCTTATTTGGTAATATTAGACACTACCACAACCGAAAGAATCAAATCCATTTTTCCAATATTGCTATCAATGGAATCTTATAAGCAACAACTTTTCACAAATGCCATTGTAAGGATACTTAAAATAAATAAAATCAAAACCTTTTTTCTTTTATTTTAAAACTTTGCGGAAAAACTTATCCTTACAATCCATATGAAAACCTTGTTGTTATCTATTCCTAAGAAATATAAATATCATAACTCTTAAGTAATAGCCCAAAATTCTGATCACCGAACCATGCGATTGAAATCCATCTTCGCGATCAGAATCAGCATGTACTTAATAGAGTTAGACAATGGACTTTACCTGAAGTAGAGCCAAACTTATTGACTTTAACATCCTTAGGTAAATTTGGCAGCTTCGTAACCAATGCCCCTTCCTTTGGCAATAGTTACCTATGGACCCTTGATAATGGGACTATCTCAGACTTCGCCTCTCTCTTTACCATTGGGTCAACCGAGTTGACTATGGCCGATCCCTTTCCATTGGGAAGAGAGAGCTTTACTGGATATCCAATGTCATCATAGTCAATGTCCATAGCGTTTTAGGAAGTTGATCTTAGCAAATAGATAAGATCATTAAGGGTCTTGTCTTAGTCTGTTTCATAGGATTCCCAAAAGAACTCACTATGTGACTTAGAAAGTAGTTGAGCCACCAACTTTCTCAAGACTTTGACACCAAACTCTCCCGGCTTGTCAATATGTGACTACATCTCCAAGATGTGATCACACCTAGACCTTGCCTTGCCAATAGGGCTTGAGTGACCTTAAACGTTTTAGGAACTTGTGGGTTAGGGAGAATAATTGGAGGAGGTGAAAGAAGTATGATATTCATGGGACATCATCTTCATTTAGGAAAGCTTGTTTCAAGAGATTTGGGAAGATCATAAATGTCTAGACCAGACATCTTTTTGGGAGATATTCAAGATAGTTGATTTAAAGTCCTTAATATGACACCCAATATGAAATATTAAGGCTAGGACCCAACAAACTATTTTATAACTTAGAAGAGGGATGTCGTAATCCAAGCTATAAAATATTTGAAGGTAGGTGAATGACGATTCACCAATTTCCACCATGAAAAACGAAATAATTTATTAGGTTTTAATTGGATTTGAAAGTCCTAGATCTTTGAGATTCATTGAACTGTTCAAAGGCATGTTTCAATCTCGAGTGTGCCCTTCAGGTTTTGTGACTGGGATGCTGAGGATCACAAAACAAGGTGTGAATAACCATGCAAATATACTTGGTACCCTTAATATTTACCCCTTAATCAGTGTGTCGGTTAACCACACACGCTCCACCAATACTATGATAAATATTAAGTTACCCTTTGCCTACCTTGTTAAGTCCAGGTTAGTGTGCCGGTTAACCACACACGCTCCACTAAGGACTTAAGCAAAGTGCAAAGTGTAATTTCATGGGTTAGCACCAAATTCACATTTTCCTAAATAACTAAGATGGGGTATTAATAAGAGTTTAGTTACTTAGTATTTATCATTAATACTTTTAATGAAAGGAGAATTATAGTCCTTGTCCTACCCGTTCGGCTAACGACCCTCCACCAGTCAAGGAAGCGGTGGGTGAGAGTGGACACCCATTAAACTGCCATTTTATAGGCAGTAACCTTATACCCCCCTTATAGACCGGCTTCGTGAATGAGGCCTACTAACGGTAAGACTGACTTTACTCTTATACATATATATAAATATTATTAACTTATAATATTATAAAGTATAAGGGTTGAATTTTAACTTTTAAAATTCTAAGGGCTAACTTGGAATTAAAGTATTCATAAGTGAAAACTTTTCAAATTCCAAAACTTGAGGGCAAGTTTTGAAACTATTCAAAACTAATTAATTCCATAACTTATGAGTTTAAAGTAGTTTTAATTAAAAAAAAAACTCTTCAAGTTCCATAACTTGAGGACAAGTTATGGAAGACTTTAAACTAATTAATAAAAAAAATAACTTTTTTTTTATTGTAACTTATGGAACTAATTAAGGTTACACTTTTTTTTTTAATTTAATGAAGAGACTCTTGAACCTCCATAACTTGAGGACAAGTTATGGAGTCATAAAACCATTTAATTAGAACTAGACTCTTCATTTTGTAACCTTTGCCAACTTTTATGAGTTTTATGATTCTTAAATGTGACTTTTCATATAACTTGAGGACAAGTTACAAAAACACACTTTGGAATCAACTCTTAGATTAAAATGGATTGAAAACAACTATTTCACACAACTTTTCTATTAATCTAAGAACCTCATAAGAACAAGATATTCAAATCATCAATCTTCAAGAAATTAGCATGAACATACAAACTAATACAAATCTTGAAATTATGACAATTATCTTAGAAATTGGATTAGCATGAACATTACCACATCAAAAACAAGTTTATAAGTCCAAAAACATCTTAGGGTAATGTTCCTAGTCCAATTCCAGCCAAAACAATCGAATATATGCATCCAACTCGATTTTTCAGCTACTTTTGCAAGTATAACAAGAAAACAAGCCTAGGCTCTGATACCACTGTTGGTTTATGAGCATTCTAACACTCCTAAGTGTACATGCAACCCTAAATATCTTGGATCTATGTTTTCTCTATTATACATACAATTATGAACATCCAAGGTATTATCCTAATCTAGCATACAAAATAATAAATATAACAAGATAGAATACATACCTCTTTCATGTAGAATGTCTTCATGAAGCTTGAGTGCCTAGTGCCCCAAGTGTGACACCTCAAATGGTTCACACAACACCAACTACACTTGGAATAACTTGAGAGAAACTTGAACACTCCTTGAAATCGTCTAGCCCTCACACTCACACATTAGTGCACGATTTCTTGAGCCATGGGATTCTTTTATATGGTGGCTATTAGGGTTACACCATGTAACTCATAACTTTACCCATTCCTTATGCTCCATGGATTTTAACCTCCATGGAGTATCCATGGGTCACCTCATGGACTTAGTCCAACATAAGGAATCTTGGATCACAAGCCCACATATATAAGAATGAATGATTTACACAATCAACCCATATATTTAATTAGTCTCCTTTTGATCACTTAATTAATTCCAAATTAATTCTTGATCAATACTAATTAAATAACCTTATTAATATATTAGAACTTATAATATATTAACCAACCTTAAGTGTTATTTCTCTCATTATAGTCTATCCAAATGCATGATGCCATGCAACCCAAATGGACCATGTCGGGTCGGGTCAAGTCTTACCAATTATAGTTATGGACTTAGACATTAATCCAACATCTTGAACCATGCATGTGTTAAAACCTTTTTTAAGTACTTTTTGAGCTCATGAGCCCCATTAAAGACATGCATGTATGTAAAGTTTCCAACTTTACGTGAAAAGTCACCCTAAGGAATCAGATCTGAGAGTTTGGCTTAAAGTCTCAATGGATTAAGTGCTTAATGAAGAGGGGTGGTCAACTAGGGAGTATGTTAGGCGTACCAAGCTGGTACGCTGCGCGTAATAGCCCTAGAGGGTGTACGTTAAGTGTATGAACTGAGTACGCCCCGCGTACTCAGCAGGTGGGCTTCGGATATTGGGCTTCTTGGTTTTGGGCCCATGTTTGGACCTTAGGAGATTAGGGTCTTGTTGGGCCATCAAATTTCTAATTTTGGGATGATGCTATTATTTTGGACTTTTTTATAGGAAGGCCCATGAAGGGATTTGGGCCCAATTTGGAAGATTGGGCCATAATTGGGCTTTGGCCTTTGGGTGACCATTTTGGAATTGGGCATTTTGAGTAGTTGGTTTGGGCCTTGGCCTTGGGCCAAGTTAGGTAAAGGGTAAAATGGTCTTTTACCCTAGTGTAGACTCTTATTTATGGGTCAGGATCCAATTATTAATTGGATTTTATTTTATGATGATAGTGCGGGGATTTTCGGACCAGCAGCCAGAGATTTATCTGTGATATTTAGCAGTCTGAGGTGAGTTTCCTCATTGTGATTAGCGAGTCGAAGGCACCAATGTCGTCCCGTGGTTTATTATGTTAGGTTGCTAGATGTATGCGTGACTCTTGCATGTGTTATGAGTTGGTATGTATACCGAGCGGAGCTCGATGTCGGGCGAGGCCCGATGACTGTATTGTATGCTATTGTCTTTGTGATTATTGCATGTGTTAGTATGATTATATGTTTATACGTTTATATGTGTACCAGGTGGAGCCTGATGATTGACAAATCTATAAACCGAGTGGGGCTCGGTGTCGGGCGGGGCCCGAGGCCGGGCGGGACTTGTTTTTGGGTGAGGCCCGGTGAAGGGAGGGGCCTAGTATGTGTTTATTATGTATGGTATGTGGTATCGTGGTGAACTCACTAACCTTTGTGCTTACGGTTTTCAGTTTATGTTTCAGGTACTTCTGGTTCAAAAGGGAAGAGCCCGAGATGAATGAAGTGCACACACCACCTCATTCCGTATTTTGTGATTTACTCTGATATTTTATGATGTGGTGATACACTTTGATCTATCTTGGTCGTATAACAAAGTTTTGGATTACCGTTTTATAAATTTAAAAATGAAATTTTTGGGTCTTATTTTTTGGGACATTAAAATGTGTTCTAGCCTTATGTTTTTTTATTTTCATAGGTTAGTTTTAGTTTCATAAAGTATGTTGTTATAACTAGAGAAAATTACATAGAGTTCTAGGTTTCATGTACCCACAAGTGTTTATGTAAAAATCCACAGTGCAAATAATTTTGTAACCTAGAAAACCCATCAATGATATGTACTCGACCTGATGTATCGTGTCTAGGGATGAGCATCAGAACCGGCCCGGGAACCAAACTTGGTGGAAAATAGGAGTTGAACCGGACTGTCGGTTCTATCGGTCCCGGTTCCGGTTCCGGTTCTTGTCGGGTCTTCAATGTTGGAACCAGTCCTCGAGAAATAGCAACGTATTTTGAGAAATACCTGTAAAATAACTTGTTATTAGTTATATTTGTTACTTAATAATTAATACTAATTCTATCTTAAAAAAAGTCCTTTTATCAATCATATAAGTTCATAATTCACAAAAGATTAGAAATATTGATCTCTAAAAGAAATCACGTATTTCTTTACTAATTTTGAGTTATGATCATTACCCAAGGAGCCCATGCAAAGCCATAAAGCAATGCCTGCAAATAACAAAAAATTAATAAAATAATAATTTATTATTTATAGGATTTTGCAAAATTTGGTCAAAATTGTGTTAAAAATAAAATGGACGTACATAAGCTATTGATGCTAGTAAGCCTATGCACATTAGTTTCTCTCCAACCAACGGATTAGCAAGAGGAAGCACCACCAACTAGATAAAAAAAAGTCAAAATTGTAATTTAACCAAAATTCAGTGATTAGCATTAGAAGTTCAACAGACATGGGTTATATTTAAGACGGTCCTGTTCGGTTCCCGGTTTTGGGCCGGTTCCAATGACTGGTTCCCAGTTCCAAGAATCCACAAGAATATCATCTTGGTCCCGGCCCGACCGGTTCTATCCGGTACAGGTTCCAGCCGGTTCCCCGGTTCAAGTGTTCATCCCTAATCGTGTCCCTTGAGCATGACAAGTCGTTATCAGGCAAACCCAAGAAAAAACCATTGGATTGTGGTCAAGAACACTCTCATGTATCTTAGGAGGACGAAAGATATACTCTTGGTCTATGGTGGTAAAGAAGAGAAAAGTGTAAAGGGTTACACAAATGAAAGTTTCTAGACGGGCATATACGAATTCTCGTTCGCAGTCGGGGTTCATCTTCTTGCTGAATAAAGGAGCAGTGACATGGAGGAGTTCTAAGCAAGATGTGGTGGCAGATTTGACTACATAGTCCGAGTATATATCAACTAATGAAGTTGTATAGGAGGTTAGATGGTTGAAGAAGTTCATCAGCGGTCTAGGTGTTGTTCCTAACATTGGTGATCATGTTTAGATCTTCTGCGACAATGGGGTGTAGTCGCTTTGACTAAAGAACCTAGATCACACAAGTGTTTCAAACATATACTAAAAAAGTACCGCTACATCAGAAATATTGTTGAAGAATGAGACATCATAGTGGTAGAGTATCATCAAAATAGAATCATGATGATCTGTTCACTAAGCCATTGTCACAGACCAAGCATGGTGGTCATACTCGGTCGATATGCATTAGATTTTCTAGTGAGCTGGCTGTTGGATTAGGTGTCTAAGCCCATAACTATAATTGGTATAAACTTGAATTGATTATAGCACAGTACTTTTGGGTTGCCTTTAAACCTGGCAATTGAATAGGATGACTATTAGAGAGAGAAGAATGACTTATTAATTTATTACTTGGTTAATAAATTAATTAGAAATCATATTGTTTAATTAATATTTAATCAGAAATTAATTTAGAATTAATTTTGGGGTTAAAGGAATTAATTAAAACTACAGGGACTAAAGGTGACAATGTTCAATAGTTGAGCATTGGCCAATTCTAGAACCTCCCTATAGTAGGGGGAACGAATTCTAGATGATCTTTAGGGTTTCCTTGGGCTCTAACGGTGCCTTGGAACTTGGATGCCTTAGGGAGGAAGTTAAGGGATAAGGGTTATCTTGGATATACCTGCCTTATCCAGTACCTTCCTAACACATATATAAACCCTCATTAGGGTTAAATTTCGGTAATGACTCCTCTAAGAGCCTAAGGGACGAAATTTCTCTTCTATTACTCTCTCTCTATAGTTTTCCTTGGTTGCTTGAGTTTGTTTGTGAACCATTAGAGGCGCGACACTTGTGGCGCTTGCTACCAAAGGTCTTTCAAGCAAGGATTTAGATTGTTTACAATAACAATCTAAAAGGAATGTATCATAACCCTTCTTATGTGATTTTCGATTATTATCCATAGATCTAGGGTTTATACTTTGTTGTTCATTATTGTATGTTCAATTACAGAAAACGTAGATCTTCAATTAGGGTTGCATGCACACATAGGATTGTATGTTTTCCTTAAAACCCAACAGTGGTAACTGAGCATAGGTTTAGTTTTCTATTGAATTGATACTAATATGAACTTGAACAAGGAGGAGAAAACAGAATCGTCATTCTGTTCTTCGAACTCGCCGAGTTGTTCTTCGAACTCGACGTGTTGGACTGCAACACGACGTGTTGGTCCTCCCACTCGGCGTGTTTGCGTGTCAGATCCTGATTTCAGATTTTCTTGCCTAACTTGATTTATTTGGTTAATATTTGGTAATTATCTTTTACTAAATCTGCAATAATCCGATTTTTGGTAATATTAGATAATTAAATAAGACCTAAATGTTAGGAGATAATTATGAATTTGATAATGTTGATTTTATTTGATTTTAATTATCCTTATGGATATAATTAATAATTTAATTAATTGTTTAATTAAAGGATAATTAATATATTCATAATTGGTTACTAAATAATTAATTTGATTATTAATAGGACTTAATAATTAGTGTTAACTTTAGGGTTGTTTGAGATTTAAATTAAAAGATTTAATTTTTGAAATTTAAAATGTAAACCCTAAATGACATTCTTATGGATTTTGTTGATAATTTAATTAAATGATTAATTAAAGGATAATTAATAAATCCATATATTGTTTAAATTTAATTAAATTAAAATTTTAATTTATTAAAAGATGTAACCCTTGGAATTTCAAAATGTTTAAAATTCACCTTATACTATATATATAATTAAGAGTTTAATATATATTATATGTATAAGAAAAGTGAGTCGAACCACTAGTACGCCTCATTCACGAAGCCATACTATAAAGGGAGTTTAAGGAAACGGCCTGTAAAATGACTGATATTGGATATCCATTCTTACACACCGCTCTCTTGTATGGTTGAGGGTCGTTAGCCGAACAGGTTCGATAGGACAATTAATCATCATTAAAAGTATAATGATAAATTAACTAAACCATTTTATAAAATCCCACTTTTAGTTACTTTAGGAAAAATGTGAATTTGATGTTAACCCATGAAATTGCACATTGCACCTTATTGGTCGTTAGTGGAGCGTGTGTGGTTAACCGACACACTAATATGGGACTAATATTGTTGGCAATGGGTGTCTCGTAAATTATCATTGAATTAATGGAGCGTGTGTGGTTAACCGGCACGTTAATTTCAGATGATAAATGACATCGAGAGTACCAAGCTAATTTGCATGGTTATTTACATCTCGTTTGTGATCCTCGGCATCCCAGTCACAAAGTGAGAGCATAATCGAGATTAAACATGACATGGAATAGTTCAATGAATCTCAAAAGATCTAGGAGTTTCATAAGATTGAAATTGGTAAATGCCTTACCTACCTAAAATAGATTCAAATTTGATTACGGCATCCCTCTTCAGAATTTGAATCGAAAATAAGGATCCTAGCCTTAATTTAAATTTTTGGGTTAATAATTAAGGATTAAAATCAACTAACTTGAATTCTCTATTCTCCCTTTACAGATGTCGAGTCAAGACAACAATGGTTCTCCTCGTTCTTCTGGAAATGTTTTTTCCTTATCTGAAGATGATATTCCACATGTTGATCAAGGTGAAAGAATGTTCCCTTCTTCAAGCAATGGTGTAACTGGAATCATGCTTCTCCAACTCTTCTTCCACCTCCTCCAGTGACTCCCTAAATCATGTCTTCTTCAAGTTGAAAAGTACGAAACTACTCAAGCTCTATTGGCATGTAAACATCACGATGGAAAGGCTGTATGTGTGCATGTTTTAAAAATGAAATCGTACATTGACATATTAGGGATGTTGAGTGTCGTTTTCCTAAGGGAGTTGGTCACTAACATGGTTCTAGTTTCGCTTCCTGAATCATATAGTCAGTTCATTAAAGACTACTATATGATGGACCAAGACGTGACCCTAATTGATCTAACATATATGTTGATTGTTGTTGAAGCAGAAATACTTAAGAGCACAAGTCAAGCAAAAATGTTTGAAGGATCTGTCTCCAAATTTTCCATGGACATTAACAATGGCAACATTGGTAGTCCAGAAAAGGTTTCTCTCCCCAATGGAAAGGGATCGGCCAAGGTCAAACCGTTGACCATATGGTAAAGAGAAAGGCTAATTCTGAGATAGTTTCATGTGCTAATCCCAAAAGGTCCATGTGTTTCTATTGCCAATTGAAGAGGCATTGGATGCGAAGCTGCCCAGACTACCTGAAAGATCTTAGAGATAATAAAGTCAAGTTGTGTGACTCTACTTCAGGTACATCCACTATATAACTCCATTATTTTATTAAGTTCATATTCATAGATTCTTAATACATGATGTGATAGTCACATTTTGATGTTTTTGCAGGATCTAAGAGAAAGAAGGAAGCTTAAGAAGAGTAAGCTGAATCTGATCGTGAGAGATGGATTTCGGTCGCATAGTTCGATGATCAGATTTTTGAGCAGCTGCTTCGGAGTTATGATAGATTGCTTAGGAAATATCTAGAGACATAGTTTTCATATATTTGCATTGTAAGGACAAATTTTCCGCTTATTATTAATAAAAGTGAAATTTTGATTTATTTACTTTATATTTCCTTGCAATGGCATTTATGAGAATTGATGGTTATATTTCTATTATTAGCAATGTTAAATATGGATTTGATTCTTAATTATGTCGTTTGTGGAAATGTCATAATCAACCAAGTGAAAAGGAATTCTCATCACCCAAGTTTCAATTGGAAAGAAACTTGGAGTCATACAATTCGTATTGTGTGATGTATGAGAATCTTGATCATTGGAAGATCATGACTAAGTCGTTGATCACATGTTTATGTGAGTCAAGTGAAGGACTAAAGGATCTAGTACACATTGATGTGGACTATTTAGATCCACCACAAAGAAAAGTAACTATATTCGTCATGGTTTACCGATGTTTCAGTGAACATGGTTGTGTTTATAAGATTAAGCATAATTCTGATACTTTGAAAAGGTTTCAAAGAGTGACAGAACGAGTAAGAAGAATCTATTAGGCAGAAAGATAAACGTTTCTCCAATCTGAAAGGAAATGAGAGTACTTTGTTATCGTGTTTTATGATCATCTTAATGATTATGGAACCATGTCACAAATTGATCCTCGAAGAACATCTTAGTTCAATAATTTGACTAAGAAGAGGAATCGGATATTGTTGAAATGGTTCAATCGAGAGATGAGTCATACTTCGTTTCCAAACAAGTTCTAGAGTCATACTCTAGTTACTTCAAATCGTATCTTGAAGATTATTTAAAACTAAGTAGGTTATAACACCTCATGAAATGTGAAGTAATAATGTTTTCTTACTCTGGCACATTTGAAATTGGTAGTTGTGATGTTTTTGTTAAAACAAAGGATAAACTAAGACCAATTATATGAAGTGTTTTCTTGTCAAGAATCCATACTAACTTTTGAATATTGGTTTTTCTTGTCAAGGAATGTTCCTTAAAAGAAAATTTTTATATGTCAAGAAGTCAGTGGGAGTCTTAATGATCTTCAAGAGTTTTAGGAGTCAATCAAGAATAAACCTTTTTGTAATCACTAGCACACAACCTAAGGTTGATAACCTATCGTGTTCAGTTGACACATTCTTGTTTCTGTGCACTTCCAGTTGAGTTGACAATGTTTATGAGTTCTATGGTTCCCATTTGACTGCAAAAGGCATAGCACATTGGTCAGTGATAATATATTGGTTAATGGAAGTGAGCTACTTAAACAACATGGAAACGCTGGTAGGCCTTTGAGCAACCAGAAAGCGATAAATTAAGAATAAGCAAAGTTTAGTCCATGAAAGGAAAAAACTAAATTTTGATTTTGGTTTTGTCATCTACCTTATCTTATTATTGTAGGTTGAAATTGATAAATTCACATGGATAAGAACGCATACACCATAAAATCTAGGTGGCAGAAGGTTTCGCTCTTATTCATGGAAATGATTATGAGGAAACACTTTAGCTAGTAGATTTTAAAGATTTAATAAATATCATTATGATTAGTGGTTGTGATAATTGCATTCTCAAATTCGCAATATGATTGCGGCATCCATTTTCATAGTTCGAATTGTGAGAAATGGCAATAAATAGTTTGAACGTTCAGGACTTATTTCTATAAGTTCTGAAAGGGTTTAAACACACATATGCTATCTAATGAAGATGTATGAGCTTGAAAAGTCTAGATGAATACTTATTAAAGCACCACGTATCAGAAATCTGAACTTTAGTAAGAAAGTCAAGAGCATTGATTTCTAGAAGTCCAGTTGATTTCTGGGTACATGTCAAAGCTAGTGGGAGCATAATTGTTATGTTAAGTGTTGTAAGTTGGCAATACTATTTGGTGAAAACATAGTTTACAAATTTGCAAGTTGCAAAGTTTGGGAATTGTTTTTCTATAGTAAGTTTTGGGGGAGAGGACACTTATACTTCATTTCAAATCTAAGAGTTTAGATTGAAGTTTTAATAAGACTTAGTCATGGACATATGTGAATATTGTGTTGAAATGATTCAACATAGGATATTCGATATATGAAAATATTATAGCAAGAGGTTGATCAGATATCAGGCATTATGTATCGAATCGCATATGTTTCAGATATAGGATTCATTACATATGCTATAATATTCACTTGTTCTGATTTTTCCAAATGCCTAGGGCATTAAGAGGGAAAATGACTAGAACTAGATTTGACTAGAGTTGTTAAACAACTGTCAAGAACAGTCTGAGGTTTACCAAAAGATTGGTTGCTTATGGACAGTTGGAAGTATAGTATTTGGACAGACCATATTGACATAATTCTGAGTGGATGTGATTCTTATTCAGAATTGATGGTCATATGGGAATATGGAAATATTTCCATAATAAGAGTTGGTTATTGAAATCTACATGTGAGCTAGAGACCTTAACGCAAGGAAGGTGTTCAAGGAGTCACCTTGAATTTGATACTTCATTACCATGAAATTGTTTTAGTAACAAAGTTTCAATGGAGCATTTTGTGACATCGTTGGCTAAGTCTCGATGACTTTGACGCCACGTCATCACAAAAGGATATTACATGTAAGGTAGAAATTATAACACTTTTAGTAGTGACTAGAATTTGGAATTGTGAAATGAGCATCGTTGGAATAGTGTCCAATCGATCTATTCACAAAGGAAGGACCATAGAGAGACATAGTATGCATGTTTATAACATGGCATGACTGATGTTTAATTCAAGTGATAAATTGATTAATCGAAACATTATACAATTAATAAAGTCTAATTAATATGGTGATTAAATAATAAGTGTTTTATTTATATTCAATAGTTTTGACACCATAGTTAATTAGGTTATTATTGTGTTTCATTTCGCATGTTTTACTTCCCGAATAATTGGATTATTCAAACATCCACAGTCGATCATACTTTTGGAAGTAAGTAGTGAATTAATACTGTCATGAATCAGATTGTAGATTGTCTAAGGGGTTAGATATAGTAATGGTTTGCGGCAGTATTCATGAGTACTTTTGAAATGGGGATTTAAGTATTGGATTAACCCACGCTCAAAGAATTACTTCATGGATTTTATCACAAGTAACTTTGAGACGATAATATATTATATTCTTGAAACGGAGATATATGAGTTGTTGTTTACAATTTAGTTGTGCATTGATAATATGTAAACACGTCAGTAACTTGATGTTATAAAACGTATTGTTGTGCATGATTTGATGAGTAAACAGTACAAGCATATAAGTCGAAGTTTATCCGTTCCTTTTGCCCTAACGGGAAAAGCGATATATGTGGGGCCCTCGATGATTTGATGATGGCATATAAAGCGCTTGGCCAAGCCTGGACTGAATTGATGTGTTCAATTAGCAGTCTAATATCAGTCGTCATAAATCGGAAATCGGGAACAAATATTGGACAGAGAGATTGATTATAATTCATGTCTCATGTCCATACGATATCTTGTAAAATGGAGAAATATTTGATCACTTATCTAAGGACACGTTACTGACTAGGTCAGAGTTCGACAACGACTTTTGGTAGCTACAATTTGCTGATCAATTTGGTAGTTATACTGGCAGTTATAGTTATTAGACTTATCAAAGTGGGAGACTGTTGGATTAGGTGTCTAAGCTCATAACTATAATTGGTATAAACTTGAATTGATTGTAGCATAGTCCTTTTGGGTTGCCTTCAAACCTGGCAATTGAATAGGATGACTATTAGAGAGAGAAGAATGATTTATTAATTTATTACTTGGTTGATAAATTAATTAGAAATCAAAATAAATGATTTATTAATGTATTATTGAAATAATATATTAATTAGAAATCATATTGTTTAATTAATATTTAATCAGAAATTAATTTGGAATTAATTTTGGGGTTAAAGGAATTAATTAAAACTACAGGGACTAAAGGTGACAATGTTCAATAGTTGAGCATTAGGTAGTTCTAGAACCTCCATATAGTAGGGGGAACGAATTCTAGATGATCTCTATGGTTTCCTTGGGCTCTAAGGGTGCCTTGGATGCCTTAGGGAGGAAGTTAAGGGATTAGGGTTATCTTGGATATATCTGCCTTATCCAATACCTTCCTAACACCTATATAAACCCTCCTTAGGGTTAAATTTTGTCAATGAATCATCTAAGAGCCTAAGGGCCGAAATTTCTCTTCTATTACTCTCTCTATATATATAGTTTTCCTTGGTTGCTTGAATTTGTTTGTGAACCATTAGAGGCGCGACACTTGTGGCGCTTGCTACCAAAGGTCTTTCAAGAAAGGATTTAGATTGCTTACAATAACAATCTAAAAGGTATGTATCATAACCCTTCTTATGTGATTTTCGATTATTATCCATGGATATAGATTTTATACTTTGTTGTTCATTATTGTATGTTCAATTAGAGAAAACATAGATCTTCAATTAGGGTTGCATGCACACATAGGATTGTATGTTTTGCTTAAAACCCATCATTGGCTTGATAGTTTTGAGTTTTAGTTTGATATATTGGAATTGATACAATATAAATTCTATCTGATTTGGTGATTATTTCTAGTGACTTAATAGTGTGTTGGATTGCAGCCATTTACATTAATTTATTTTTATGCTCCACTTTACATGTTTTGCAACCAACTTCCAGAGTATTAATTTAGTCACATCTCCATAGTCGGTCCTACTTCTGGAAGTAAGTAGTGATTTAAGATTGTCATGTAGTATTAGTAAATTGTTCATGGTGATGAACATAGCATGGATATGTGAATAATACTCATGAGTTCTTAAATGGAGATTAAGTATTGGAGTAACCTGCACTTAAAGATTACTTCATGTAAATTATCACAAACAATTCTAAGATGATAATACCTTATGTTCTTCAAACAGAGATGCATGAGACTTTAGTTCTGTAGGCTTTTATGCCTTGTTTTCTCCAATGTTTTTTGTAATTAGCAGCTATACAGGGTATGTCCAGATATGACATGATGAGTGAGGAAGGTCTATATAGTTGAAGTTTATTTTTTCATTCTTCCCTAACAACAGAAGCAATATTTATGGGTGTTGGGTTATGAGAATTACATCAATCCTATGGTACACATGCAAACCCTAATGCTCGGATCTAGTTTTTCTAAGTGTACATGAAACAATTGTCCAAGACTTGCAAACCCTAATCTAGCATACAATAAAAATCAAAATCTACATCTAATGAAGAGTTAAGATATTACCTTTTATTGTAGCTTGATGATCTTGAGCTTTTGAGAACTTTAGCACCTCAAGTGTGATGCCTCTAGTAGATCACAAACACCAAAGCAATTGGAGAATGCAAGAGAGAGATGGAGGAGGCTAAAATCGGCTCTGGATTCCTTCTAGGGTTTCTGGTATCCGATTTTAGGTGCCCAAGGGTTCCTTATATAGGTGAGGAATTAGGGTTTTAGTCAAAGACCTAATATGGTTGCTTAGGCTCTAAGCAGCCCACTAGATCCTTCCAGAACCTAGCCCTTGGACGAAATCCTTATGGGCTTCCATAAGATTTCGTCCACCCTATCTTTAGGGTTCCTCAGCCCACTCTACAATTATCCAATAATTACAATAACAGTCCCCTTATATCAATTAACCTCTTTTGACCACAAAATTAATTCTAAATTAATTCTCGACCAATGTTAATTAAATAATATGATTTCTCTTTTAATATATTATTCATATAATATATTAATAAATCACTTTTATCCTCTTTCTCATTTATTCTTCCAGTCAAGTTGCTTTGATGAAGGCAACCCAAAAGGACCATGCTACAACCGGGTCAAGTACATACCAAATATAGTTATGACTTAGACACCTAATCCAACAGTCTCCCACTAGGATAAGTCTAATAACTATAAATGCAAGTACGACTTCAAAATCCGATTAGCAATCGTAGCTCTCAAAAGCTGTTATCGAACTCTGACACGTCCTATAGATAAGGGATCGTATAGTCCTCCGTTCTCAAAAAAATCGTGTGGACAATCACATGGAACATAGCCATACTTATTGTCTAGCAGTTTGTTTCTCGATCTCTGATTTGTCTGACATAGAACTTAATGGAACACATCAATTCAGTCCTGACCGGGCCCGACACATAAGTCAAAACAAAATCATCGAGGGGCCCAAGATATCACTTTTAGCCTCGTAGGATAAAAGGAACAGATAAACTTCGACTTATATGCTTGTACTAATTACTCATCAAATCGTACACAACACTGTGTTTTATAACATCAAGTTACTGATGTGTTTACGCATTATCAATGCACAACCGACTCATAAACAACAACTCATATATTTAGGTTTAAATACTATATGATATTATCGTCTCACAATCACTCGTTATTAATTCCATGAAGTGATTCACGTGAGCGTGGATTAAATCTAATACTCAAATCTTATTTCAGAAGCACTCATGAACGTTGCAGCAAACCTTTGCTATTTCTAAACGCTTAGACAATCTACAAACCAATTCATGACAGTCTTCTTTCATACTTACTTCCAACGTATGATCGACTGTGGATAGTTTAAATAATCTTATTATTTAGGAAGCCAAAACATGCAAAGTGAAACAATAGTAAATAATTAACATAAGACAGTAACATTACTTATAAATAATACTCTTTTATTTAATCATCAAATGTTAATTACAATTTATCTATTACAAGTTTCTAAAATCTATCTAATCACTAAAACTAATATCGTCCTTCAGCCCAATGCTCCTAGCGTGCTGCAAGTGCTTAACCCCACTCAGTCCCTTCGTAAGGAGATCTGCTGGGTTATCCTCTGACGATACCCTCTTCACTACGAGGAGTCCCTCTTCTACCCGATGTCTGATAAAATGATATTTTCTGTCGATATGCTTGGATCTGCCATGATCCCTCGGTTCCTTGGTTAAGGCAACCGCACCTTCGTTATCGCAGAAAATCTCCATAGGTTCCTGTGTGGCCGGTACAACTCCAAGGTCTCCGATGAAGTTCTTTAGCCATATTGCCTTCTTCAACGCTTCGCTCGCTGATATGTACTCTGATTCGCACGTTGAATCAGCTACGGTCTCCTGCTTGGAACTTTTTCATGTCATTGCTCCTCCTTTCAGGGTAAAGACCCAGCCCGACTGAGAGCGGAAATTATCTCGGTCGGTCTGAAAATTGGCGTCACTATACCCTCGCACTCTCAAGTCATCACTCCCACCGAGGATAAGAAACCAGTCCTTAGTCCTCCGCAGGCACTTAAGAATGTTCTTTACCGCAGTCCAATATGCTCTACCAGGGTTCCCTTGATATCTGTTGACCATGGTCAAAGTGAAGGCCACATCAGGGCGAGTACATGTCATAGCATACATGATTGAGCCAACTGCGGAAGCATAAGGTACTCTGCTATCTCGACATCGGTACTCGGGCTTTGAGTCTTACTCAACTTGGTATTGCTTTGGATCAGTAACTCCCCTTTCTTGGAATTTTCCATGCTAAAACGTTTCAACACTTTATCCAAGTAAGTACTTTGACTAAGTCCTATTAGTCTCTTACTCCTATTTCTTAATATCCTTATCCCTAGAATATAAGCAGCTTCTTCGAGGTCCTTCATAGCGAAGCACTTCCCAAGCCAGGACTTAACCTCCTGCAAGGTTGGGACGTCGTTTCCTATGAGCAGTATGTCATCCACATACAAAACGAGAAAGCTAACTATACTCCCACTAAATTTGACATATACACATGACTCATCCTCGCTTCTTGAGAAACCAAACTCTTTGACTTTCTCATCGAAACAAAGATTCCATCTGCGAGACGCTTGTTTCAATCCATAGATGGATTTCTCAAGCTTACACACTCTATTAGGGTGCTTCGCATCGACAAAACCCTCTGGCTGACTCATGTAAACATCTTCAGCCAACTTTCCATTTAGGAAAGCGGTTTTGACATCCATCTGCCATATTTCATAATCATGAAATGCAGCTATGGCTAGCATGACCCTTATAGACTTAATCTTCACTATTGGTGAGAAGGTCTCATCATAGTCAACTCTGGGAATTTAAGTAAAGCCCTTCGCAACCAATCGCGCCTTATACATGTGTACTTTCCCATCCATGTCGGTCTTCTTCTTGAAGATCCATTTGCACCCGACCGTCTTACGACCTGGCACATTGTCAACCAAGTCCCAAATATGATTGTCATACATGGACTGAATCTCGTTGTCCATAGCCTCTTTCCACTTTCTAGACTCCGAGCCTGCCATGGCTTCCTTGTAGTTGTTAGGTTCATCCAAATTTATCAGTGTGCTATCACTAATAAACGTATCACCTTCAGTAGTACTATGGAAACCATTAAACTCAGGTGGAACACTAACTCTATTGGAACGTCTAAGAGGTAAGGACTCGTCAATTGGTTCAACAGGAGTTTCCTCCTCGGGTTGAGCGCCAGTGTTGGAGGTTCCTTCATCGCTTAATTCATGAAGCTCTTCAAGATCAATTTGCCTCCCACTGTCCTCTTGGCATATGAGTTCTCTTTCTCGGAAAACCCCTCTCCTTGCAACGAAGACAACATTGTCACTCGGTCACACCATTCAACTGCGGTGTCCTAGGTGGCGTCAATTGCGAAACAATTCCGCATTCCTTGAGGTAGTCGTGGAATTCAATACTAAGGTACTCACCTCCTCGATCGGATTGGAGCATCTTAATTTTCCTGCCCAGCTGATTCTCCACTTCTTGCTTAAACTCTTTGAACTTTTCAAAGGTTTCTGACTTGTGCTTGATTAAGTAGATATATCCATATCTGCTATAATCATCGGTAAAAGTCACATAGAAGCGGTTTGCATCCCTTGTGGTGGATCTAAAGGGCCCACATACATCCGTATGTATGAGATCCAATAAACCCTCACCCCTTTCACAAGTACCAGTGAAGGGTGACTTGGTCATCTTTCCAAGTAAACAAGATTCGCACGTGTCATCCGACTTGAGGTCGTATGACTCCAACACTCCATCCTTTTGGAGTTAGGCTATGCGTTTCTTGTTGACATGTCCAAGACGACAATGTCACAAGCATGATTTGTTCAAACCATTGGACGAATCAATGTGCAACACATTATTTCCTAGGTTATCTACAACATTCATAGTTTCATATACTCCATTACAAGGCAATGCTTCAAAATAGAAAGTACCATTCAAGAAAACATTAATAGAACGAATTTCATTATTAAACGAAAATCTAAAACCTTGTATGTACAAACCATGAAAAGAAATAATGTTTCTCGCCATTTCTGACGAGTAGCAACAATCATTTAAATCTAAACCTAACGCACTACGAAGCACTAAAGAGTAAACTCCAATCTTCGTGACAGGCGACACTTTCCTTTTCCCCATGATCAGGTTAATCTTCCCATGCTCCACATCCCTACTTCTTCTTAGACCCTGCAAATCAGAACAAATGTGAAAACCACATCCTGTATCAAGGACCCAAGAAATAGCATGTGATGAGTTGTTAGATTGAATAGTATAAATACCTGCAAAGGAGGGCTTTATCTTCCTATCCTTGATGTCATGCAGATACTTCGGGCAGCTTCGTTTTCAATGCCCTTTGTCGTGACAGTAGAAGCACTCTGCTTCCTTTGGGTTGGAAGAGGGGGTAGCAGAACCAGCTTTGGTCCCACTAGAAGATGATCCATCATGGGGTTTACCCTTGTGGCTCTTAGAAGGAGCCTTCCTCTTCTTTCCTTTCCCTTGCCCAATAGCCAAGACAGGAGCAGCAGTAGTAGGAGTAGATGCATTAGATTTACCTTTTAGACTACTCTCAGCAATCCTTAGCATGCCTTGAAGCTTGATCAGAGTGACCTCCTCCTTGTTCATATGATAGGGTATACGAAACTGGTCGTAACAAGGAGGCAACGAGTGAAGAATGATATCTATGGCCAGCTCCTCATTGAAGTTGACATTCAACTTCAGCAAGCGGTCCACGAATCTCTGCATTTTCTGCAAGTGAGCCGTAATGGACTCTCCATCCTTTATACTGGTAGTGATCATCGAGGCGATGATCTCATACCTCTCATGCCTGGCACTTTGATGGTACCTTTCCATCAAATCTTGGTGCATCTCGTGTGGATAGTAGTCCTCGTAGGACTTTTGGAGTTCAACAGTCATTGTTGCGAGCATGATGCAATGAACCTTCGTAGCATCTCGCTCATGAGTTTCGTACGCAGCAATTTCTTCAGGAGTAGCAGTGTTCACATTGACTTCCTTCAGCTCCCTGTCGAGAACATACTCTTTGTCCTCGTAGCGGGTGACCATGCGTATGTTTCGGATCCAATCATTGAAATTGGTTCCATCGAATATCACCCTCCCACACAAGTTCATGAGTGAGAATGAGCCAAAATCATTGTTGTTTTGAGTAGACATCTGAAATAGAAAAGGAACAAAGTTTAGATTAGATTACAATCCCCAATTAGACACCCAAATGAGAAATTAGGGCTAGGACCCAACATGATTATTTACAATTCAGAAGAGGGATGTCGTAATCTAATTGCAAATAATATGAAGGTAGGTAAATGACGATTTACCGATTTCCACCATGAAAACGAAAAGGATTTAAGTTTTAAATGAATTGAAATTCCTAGATTCTTTTGAGATTCATTGAACTTTTCAATGGCATGTTTAAATCTTGATTATGCCCTTCAAGTTTGTGACTGGGATACCGAGGATCACAAATAATGTGTGAATAACCATGCAAATGTACTTGGTACTCTCGATGTCATTTACCACCTAATTGATGTGTCGGTTAGCCACACACACTCCATCAATCTATGATAAACATCGAGTCACCCTTTGCCACCTTTGCTAGTCCCAAATTAGTGTGCCGGTTAACCACGCACGCTCCACTAACGACTTGGCAAGGTGAAAAGTGTAATTTCATGGAATAGCATATAATTTCACATTTTTCCTAAAGTAACTAAGATTGGGAATTTATAAAAACATTTAGT
Source organism: Lactuca virosa (assembly GCF_052849685.1). Classification (NCBI taxonomy): domain Eukaryota; kingdom Viridiplantae; phylum Streptophyta; class Magnoliopsida; order Asterales; family Asteraceae; genus Lactuca; species Lactuca virosa. The sequence continues at coordinate 148,827,710 of NC_136429.1, read as the reverse complement.
TACTTTATATAATCATTATACTTATTAATGAGGAATTGGTTGCCCTATCCTACCCATTCGGCTAACGACCCTCCACCAATCAAGGAAGCGGTGAGTGAGAATGGACACCCATTAAACTGTCATTTTATAGGCAGCAGCCTTATACCCCTTTATAGATCGGCTTCGTGAATGAGGCCTACTAACGGTAAGACTAGCTTTAATTTATATATATATATATATATATATATATATATATATATATATATATATATAATAATTAATCTTATACTATTATAATAGTATAAGGGTTGAATTTTTACTTTTAAAACTCTAGGGTTTAGAATTTAAATATTTCAAAATTAAAACTATTAATCAAAAATTTTAAATTCCAAAACTTGATGACAAGTTTTGAAACTTTTCAAAACATCTTTTAGATCAAATTTGAAAAATAATTAATTAATCATATTATTAATCTTTATCACATAATTGACCTAATCTATTTTTTTGACAAGATAATTCAGATTTAAAATAAAAATAATTAATCTTTATCATATAAAATAAGTAATTATCTTATTTATGACAATTATCTTTAAATTTCATTAGGATAATCAATACCTTATTGAAAAAATCGGATTTTATTAGTCAAAAACGTTTTTGGTAATTATCCTAATTCAATTTCAGTCAAAATCCCGAAAAATCAGCCAACAGACGACCCGACTCGCCGAGTCACTGTTTGGACTCGTCGAGTTGCCCTGACTCGTCGAGTTCATCAGGTGACTCGACGAGTTCATCAGTCAGAGGCAAGATTTTTCGAATTTTCAGCTTTGAACAATTTTGATATGCATCAAATACAAAAGAAAAACGACCTAGGCTCTGATACCACTGTTGGGTTATGAGCATTACATCAATCCTATGGTGCACATGCAAAACCTAATGCTCGGATCTAGTTTTTCTAAGTGTACATGCAACAATTGTCCAAGACTTGCAAACCCTAATCTAGCATACAATAAAAATCGAAATCTACATCTAATGAAGAGTTAAGATATTACCTTTTATTGTAGCTTGATGATCTTGAGCTTTTGAGAACTTTAGCACCTCAAGTGTGATGCCTCTAGTAGATCACAAACACCAAAGCAATTGGAGAATGCAAGAGAAAGAGGGAGGAGGCTAAAATCGGCTATGGATTCCTTCTAGGGTTTCTAGTATCCGACTTTAGGTGCCCAAGGGTTCCTTATATAGGTGAGGAATTAGGGTTTCAGTCAAAGACCTAATCTGGTTGCTTAAGCTCTAAGCAGCCCACTAGATCCTTCCAGAACCTAGCCCTTGGACGAAATTCTTATGGGCTTCCATAAGATTTCGTCCACCCTATCTTTAGGGTTCCTCAGCCCACTCTGCAATTATCCAATAATTACAATAACAGCCCCCTTAATTCAATTAACCTCTTTTGACCACAAAATTAATTTTTGACCAATGTTAATTAAATAATATGATTTCTCTTTTAATATATTATTCATATAATATATTAATGAATCACTTTTATCCTATTTCTCAATTATTCTTCCAATCAAGTTGTTTTGGTGAAGGCAACCCAAAAGGACAATGCTACAACCGGGTCAAGTACATACCAAATATAGTTATGACTTAGACACCTAATCCAACAATGGGCCCCTTGATGATTTGGTATTGACATTAAATGCTTGGCCAAGATCTAACTGAGTTGATTAAATCAATTGTACAGTCTAATGTGGTCATCACAAATCTCTATCGAGAAACATAACCTTGAACACTAAGATTGAATTGCTCCCATGGCTCGTGTTCATATAGATATCTTGTAGAACAAAGGAATATTTGATCACTAATCTAAGGGTTGTTTCATAGCTAGTTCGTATAAGTATAACGGTTGTATTGGATAGCAGACTTTCTATCTATTATTAGGAAATATTAGACCATACATTGTTTGGGACTTGTGCAAGTGGGAGATTGTTGGAAATAGTGTCCACAGTCACAACAGTTTGGTAATATTATTATTAATAGTAAAGTCATTTTGGGTTACACGCAATGACATATTTAAGCAATAATTGACAAAAAAGAATAAATATGATCTAGTTTGATAATTTATTAGTGATTAAATAATTAATAGAAACCTGTAGATCTTAAAGGGTTTAAAGTGTAAGATTTGAGATTCAAATCTTAGGGATAATTACTTAATGACCTAGTAATTATCCAATAAGAACTCTTAACCATACCCTATAAATAAAGGACCATAAAAAAGATTTGTGATTAATTTCATTCTACCATTCGGTTTTAGCCTCACCCAATCTCTCATAATCCCGTTCTTCCAAAGAACTCGATGAGTCCTTGAGCATGCGACGCATCTGCCGATCGGCAACCTATTTAATTAGCATTTTGGTGATCAAGTGTTTTCACCAACAAGGGGTTGGTCAAGTGTTTGTTGTGTTGTTTCTTGGGTATGACTACAAGAGATGAATCTTAGTTTGGATTCTATACATCCATATAAGTGGCTAGAACTACAAAAACAATGTTGCAAGGGTATGTTTTCGGTTTTTCCCACTTTGTTAATTTTGTTGCATTAGATTTTATGAACCTGTGATCCTCTTGTGGGATATGTGTTTTTGTGTTTGCTTCGTTGTCTTTGTGGCTCTTTGATTGTATGTGCATATTCCATCATATATCTTACTTTCTTACCTAGGAAATCGAAAATATAGTAGAAAAACAGAGGCATTACCATATGTGTTCCCAACCTCAATGTACTAACTTAGAGGTCGTAAACTTCGCATTAGTTTGCCTTAATGTCAGAGCTCGTAAAAACATAGGAAAGCTTAAATGCTAACTTGCTGGAAAACAAAGACGTCGAAACGGTAACTAGGGTTCTAATATGAAGAAGAAAAGAATGTGGATGAAATTTTGAGTGACAATGATCAATTCAAAGTCATATGGGAGTGATGGTTTCGTAATAGCGTTGATAGAATATGAGAGAGATGAAAGGTGAAAAATACATACTTACCCTCATGTGAAGGCACGTGTTTAACCAAAGAGATGGTTTTTAACGTGAGTTATAGGCATGGATCAAATCCATAAATAAACCTATAGTGTTTGTCTTTAAAATTTATAATTTACATCAATAACAAAAGTAAATACATCGTTATTGGCATAGGGAGATCTCACATTCAAACCTAGGGGGTTTCAATGGCCGAAAAAGGGTGGTCAAAGCAGTTTCTAAAAGAGTTGTTTAGTAGTATTGCCAAAAACAAGCATTCTCCCCTAAACTTTGTAAATATGGGAGAGTCGCAATAACAGGGGCGGACCTAGTAGGTGTCCTGGTATGGCATCGGTCACCTACTTTTTCTGTTCGCAGTGGAAAAAATTTTGATTTTTCGATTTTTGTACCTATTTTTCTATATCGGCAACACCTATTTCAACATCGACAACACCTAATATATATTCCTGCCCGCCCCTACGCAATAGAAGGAACATTTATAAAAAATATTACTTTACAATAAAAATATAATGACATTGGCTACTTACGAAAGCAAAGAAAGGAACATTTGAATATTAATATTACAAGGAAGATTCAAGTCTTTCAAAAGACTCCTGCCGATCAAAGGTCAATAATGGTAGTTAAACATTAACGGGTATGGTGGTTTCTGGTCTCCCGTTCTTATCTCAAAAATATTACTGTTATCAAACTGTTTTTCACGCAGACGTCAATTTTGAATAAATTTTACATTTATAGAAACGTTAGATTTATCAACTCACCTCTCGAATTAAATGCCACCATGAAACTGGTGAAAATTTTTAATCGATTTCACCTTTTTTCGCGGGAAACCTTTCAAGTCCGCCGACGCTTTCTTCAATTCTGTCCCCTCCATACGCCTATCGTTTTCAAGCTCTTTGTATTTTAATCAGAAACCCCATTTGAATTGACCAATTTTTGGTTAAATTAATATATAGAAATAGAAACGTAATCGAGATAAATCGGATTTTAAATAATTTCTTTGATAGTTGGAGTAGGTGGGTTCGATTCGTTTTGGGGCAACTTCATCAAATTTCGATTAAAGATGGAGTTGCATCACAAATCGTTCATTGTTTTAGGTAATTAGTTTACTATTTCTTTTTCTTTTTTGTTTTTTCTTTTTGTTTGTTTCCCAATTCCACATTCTTTAATTTAATTTCTCCTTTTGTGGGTAGGTTTTTTCTTTGATTTTTAAATTTTTTACAGGTGGGGCTTCCTTGAGAATATTATATCTCTTGGAATTTAGCGAAAAACCCACGGATTTTGAGATCTTTATAGTTCGAATTTCGCAGATAAGTTCCATTCTAGTGGGAGACTGCATTTCTTCTTCTTCTTCTTTTAGTACATGGCTCTGCAAATTTAGGATCAAATTAGAAAATGTTTGAGGAAGAATTTGCAGGGTGTTGATTGAGAAAAATAAATAAGGGAAAATTGATCATCATAAAAAATGACATTTGAGGCTGTAGATCATAATCATAATCATCAAGGTGTTGAAACGAAGAATGTTTTGGTGGGAATTCGATTTGATGAATGTGGTAGAGAGCTTCTTGATTGGGCTATGGTGAAAGTTGCAGATGCAGGTGATCGTGTAATCGCCATTAACGTTTGTCATAATTCAGGTAACTTTTTCTTTTTCCTTTTTTTTATTTTCTTGAATATGATGTGGTTCTTGTTAAAGGATTTATTTTTTTAATATTCAAATTACTTCAATGTTTTACAGACTCTGTATCAAAGTACAAGAGTTTGTTGGATGATTATCTGGCCGATTATGAAGGCCTTTGTGACCAAAAACAGGTATTGTTTTTCAACATGCTAAACTTATTACAATGGTCTCAAGTAGACCAAGGCGCCCTGGTGCAGTGCACCAAGACGCCATCATGTGCATCAAAGCATCAACATCTGGTTGTTGTTTGATACACAACAAGATTAGAATTTCGAATTTCGAACATGTTTTTTTTTTTTTTTCAGATTGACCTTACGGGTCAAGTAGTGAGAGGGAATTCAATACGGAAAGTTTTGGTTAAAGAAGCAAAGTTTTATTCTGCAGCCGCTGTTATTGTTGGGGTTAGCAAGGTCAAGGCTTTCGGGTAAGTGGATGTTTTTAAACAAAATCATTTTTCTGTTCCAAGAAAATGAATCTTTTCGTATGAAAATTTTAATTTAAAGTATCTAACACATGGTATACTTTGGAGATTGTGCCTATTCAAAAAAAAAGTTGTTCCTTTTTTGCCTATCAATGTTATAAAGGACTTTAATACTCTTGAAAATTTTGTAAAAAGTGGAGTTACTAAAACCTTATTTCCCTCTTTTTTGTACATTAAGTTAAAAATATATATATTCATATATGGTTTACGACATTAAATTATGTTTGCTATTAAGTTTATCAAGTAAAAAAAAACATCATTTAATACTTTTACTTATGTTATTTGAAGGTGTTGGCTTTCAATTGCTAAATATTGTGCAAAGAAACTACCTTTAGCAACTGAAGTTTTGGCTCTCCATAATGGGAAAGTTGTTTTCAAGAGGTTTTCCAATGGCCAACTTTCAGGTATTTTCATTTGGTATATCGCTTACATAACATAAAATCTGGTCATGTTAGGCCATAGGCATGACATGATCAGGTTTATGTTACAATCTGATGATCCTAATTTACGCAAGTTTAATTTTTAAAAAACGTGTCTTCTTTTTTTTGTTTATGATCTTATACTAAAGTTTTTTGACATTTTTACCAATCACAAATGGGATCAAATCAAGAATTTCCAAAAAAAAGAAGGCAAATAAATGAATAATGATAGAGAAATCTACATGAGGCATGAGTTTTTACTTTATGACAAAAACTACATACATAAAAGCAAGAAATAGCAATGTATTTTTATTGATTTGTTTATTATAACATCTTACTTTTGTTTCGTGTTATAGCAATATAAACCAAATAAGCAAACACAAAGCAATTTAGTTGCTATAATTGCTATTTTTCAAAGTTTAATGTTCTAAAATGCTTTAATTTGGTAGATTTTTCCATTCATCTTTTTTTCTCCAACGAACATTTACATAACCTTTACTGAGACGCATCTTTAATGACCATACTCGTGTTACTATCATGTGATATGTTAGGATTATTATATCAATGTTATCGTATCTCAAGACTATAACACATCAAACATTAAATACCAAATCTCAATATCTACCTCCTTTTAATTATATATTAATTATTTTCTAAAAAGGGTCAATGCGAGATCCGAGGCCAAGTTTCTACTTAATCGGCAACTCCAATTTGAAAGACACCCAGTCGGAGTTTTGCTACTCCGAGGCCTCAGAAATGGGGAGACACAGTTCCGAAGAGATCAAAAGCCTAAAAGATGAAGAATTAGACCCTTTCGAACTGCGGAAGAAAGCTCTGAGCTCTGTTTCTGTTGTGATCGAGGATTTTGCCCATCAAAGACCTGGATGGCCTCTTCTCCGAGCAAACACCGTGTTAACGCCGTCGGCAATGGAGGCTAGAAAAATGTCGGTGGTGAAGTGGGTGATGAACTTGCCGAACAGGTCGACGCCGGGGACTCCAAGAACGCCGTCGTCGAATAGTGAAATTAGCCCTAAAAGCATGGCGTCGGATTCTAGGTCGGAATCTAGTTTGTTCACAAACACGAGCAACGAGAGTGGAACTCCGATCGATAAAAGCCATGAGTTGCCGGAAATTTTGAATCTTTTACTCAAAACTAATCCGTCTCGATGTCAATGGTTTGGGTTTGATCTACTTAGAGCCTCAACATCTAACTTTGCGTCAGGTAATTTTACTGATTTTGAGTGTAGATTTTTAAGAAAATTAGCAAAACTGATTGAAAATCGTCTTTTTAATTACAGAGAATTTGATCGGGAAAGGTGGTTGTCATCGTGTATATAAAGGGATGTTTCCTGATGGAAAAATGGTGGCTGTGAAGATCAGAAGGTCATCAAGAGAAGCATGGAAAGATTATATTCTGGAAATCGACATTATGACTTCGCTAAATCATGAAAACATCACACCTCTTTTAGGGGTATGCGTGGAAGAAGATAACTTGATTTCTGTTTATGATCTCGTGCTTAGAGGAAATTTAGAGGACAATATACATGGTAAGTTTCTTTCAGAAAAGAAATTTGATACGTAAAAATTTTAAATTTACTACAATTTTCTTTTTAGGGGTGAAAAAAGGTACATAAAATTACCTGTACTTGTCCAGTTGTCCAGTTGTCCTTCAAACCATTGATTTATGGTTTTAGCCTAAAAGTACATATGAACTATTATTTTTTATTGATTTGTCCATTAAAATATTATTTTTATCATTTTAGCTATTAAACTATTATTATAATATATTAATGAACAATTAATGGTTTTATGGCTAAATCCATAAAATGGTGACAGTAAGTTGCGATTTTTATATACTTTAACCATTTTTAAAACTGGATAACCAGGAAACTTGTTGCTTTTTAAACCGTAAAAAACATGATGATTTAAAAATAAATAAATAAATAAAAACATGCTGATTTAATTGCTAAAGAAAATAGCTAGAGGCTATTTGATAATAAATGGTGAAAATTCGTTGTACTTTTTTTTTCGTATACGACCATATTAACTACAATAATCAAATTTGTCCTCGATCATTGCTCTTGTTCTTGGTAAAATTTCATCTAATTGATTAAAAAAAATAACGATTTTGCTCTTTTATTTCTGTATCTAGGTGCCACGAAGGACAAATCGATTTTATCATGGGAAATAAGATTGAATATAGCCATTAAAGTTGCTGAAGCTTTAAACTATTTGCATAAAGAATGTCCTCGGCCTGTCATTCATCGTGACATCAAGTCTTCCAACATTCTTCTCTCAGAAGAATTTGAGCCTCAGGTTTGTACCATACCATCTAGCATAGGTGCACAAATGGATTGGGTTGGGCTCGGCCAGGCCCAATCCCAGGTGCACACCACACACTGTGCAGTGTGCCTGTATCTAGTAACTTTTTTTGGGAATCTAGCGTGATTCGGTTTGTTGAATCTTGTTTGCAGTTATCGGATTTTGGGCTTGCGATATGGGGACCCACGAGTTTACCATTCCTGAGTCATAGTGATGTAGTTGGAACATTTGGGTATCTTGCTCCCGAGTACTTTATGTATGGGAAAGTTAGTGAAAAAATTGATGTTTACTCTTTCGGTGTTGTTCTCTTGGAGCTTTTGACCAGAAAAAGACCGATCAGTTCGGATCCCGTTAAAGGCGAAGATAGTTTGGTCATGTGGGTAAGAATCTTTCTTGAAACCTTGTAAATATGCCATTTGTCGATGAGGGTATTTACGTCTTTTGCACATACAAGAGATTGTGAGTGAGTCCCTCTCCTACCTTTTTTCAAAAACGTTGGAATTTTTGTTCCAATGCATGCCAAACCGAGTATAACTTGTCGAGGGTAACAAATGGGGTCTTAGGCTAATTGTTTTTTGGGGTTTTTCTAATTATATTATGTATATAATGTAGGCAAAACCGAAGCTAGAAAAGGGTGATCTTGCAAGCATATTAGATGTCGATTTGGACAAAGAAGTCAATAAAAATCAAATAGTTCGAATGGCTCTAGCTGCAACACTTTGTCTCACAAGATCAGCTAGAAGGCGTCCCACAATGAACGAGGTTTGAGAAAACATCTATTCATGCTTATAATATCCACTACCTTGCATTTGTTACACTATACACGACTTGACAAACTTTCTAGGGCTATTTTCATTTGTTACACCTTGTCTTTTTAGAAGGAAAAGTCGTAAACTCTATTTTTTGTAGGAAATTTTATGACATTTTCTGTTTTGTTTGTCTTTAGGTCTTAAACATTTTAAGAGGGGAGCATGATTTGGACAAGAAGTCAACTCAAAATGATTTGGAATTGTTGTGTACTAATGAAGATCATGACGATGATGATGATGATGATGAAGTTTATCCGGAATCAAATGCGGAGTCTCATTTGAGTCTTGCATTTCTTGATGTTGATGATAAGTCAACATCGTTTGGTAGTGTGGATGTAAATCAACACACACGGCATACATTAGAAGGATACTTGAGGGGAAGGTGGAGCCCGTCTTCGAGCATGGATTAGGTTTGTTTTTGTGTGGTGTGGGGAAAATTCTTCGGGTTTTTTTGTGAAGAATGTAGATAGTTTTGTATAGCTTGAGAATGTATACGAAGGGGAAAAAAGAATGTGCACCCGATGATGAGGTGTTGTGTGTTTTTACGAATCGAGATGTAAACGTGAGATTTTCTAGTGAATTGAGAATGCGTGGTTTTCATTCAAATTTGTCTCGATAGTGTTTGTCACACAGGACAAAAGTCACACAATATATATTACATTTAACATGCATTATATTAGCACCATCATTCGGAACAAAAAAAATGTAATTATATTTTCAAACGAGGTGGAAGATGACTTGTTCTTAGTCTTTCGTCTATAAAATAACATGACTTCTTTCTCGTCTTTATAATTAAAAATAGATCTAGAAACTAAAATGTCTATTGCAGTCTGGTTACGTCTCTTGTCTTAAGTAACGAAATTTTCATTGGGCCATATTTTTATATTATATATCCTTATTCATTGTAAAATATATTTTTATATTAGAAGTTACCAAAAAGTAGAAATTTTGTTATAAAAAACATACGCAAGACAAAATACCAAATGTTAATGGATATGTTGAATGATAACTGATAAAGAACAGAAATTAGGGTTTGATGAAATAAGATCAAACAGAGAACGATTGAAAAGAAAGAAGATGATGAAATAGACTAATTGATTAAACGATCAACACAATCTAAAAAGATTGCCCAGGGAATCTCCCTCTCTCTAAGCCAAAGCTTAAGAGCCAATACAAAGTATTACACTATCAATTTTCCAGACATCCCTCTACTGTGACCTTTCTCTCTATTTATTATAATCCTAACCCACCTAGGAGAATTTCCTGTTTTGCCCTTTACTGGGCCTTCTAGACAAAACGTATAAAATTTTTGCTTAAATGGTATTTGGGTCCAGCAATACTCATTTCCTATCAATAACGGGTTAATGACTTGGTATGTAACTAATGGTTCTTCATTCACATATTTGATCGGTTTCTTTTTCTTTGTACACCATATACCACCAACTGAATTTGTTTATTTTTATATCAGAATTCCTTGTTTATTTGGCTACGTCGTATTGTCGGTTACATCTCTTATTTGGAAATTGAGATGATTAGATGGATGTAAATATTATGTGTAAGGCTGTAAGTGAACCAAAATAACATGGAAAAAAGTTTGATCATGTTCGTTCATTTAAGTTTAATCGATTAAACAAACAGACACAAACATATAAATAACTAATTTTCGTATTCATGTTTGGTCTTTTTACAAATCAATTTATGTGTGTTTATTCTTTTATGTCCATTAGGATGCTAAATGAACACAAAAACATTAACGAACATAGATGAACATAAACATACAAATCAATATTCTTACACTTATGTTAAAGGTGCTTCAAAATTGTAATTATGCATGACAATTTGTTGTTCTCAAACATGCAACCTTAAGTAGGGTTGCATAAGATTATGATGCATAAACATAGTACTTCTTTTTATGAAGCTCTTTTCTTATTGTCGTTGTATGATTTTAATTTTATGTAAGGGAGAAAATACCATGGCTCTCAAGTTAACTATAGGGATTTAAGAGTATAATTAGGACTTTTTATAAGCCTATTATATAGAGTCATCTAGATGTTATATTTTATTCATTCCTTCAGCCATGTACAGTGAGCCATGTACAGTGGCGGAGGCAATGTATAATGAGGGGGGTCAGTGTACGATTAGGGGGTCCATACATCCCACTTGAAAGTGGATCCCAGCATATATGCATAGCACATATACATACATTATTTATTTTTTATTTTTTTCAATTAGAAAGTTCTTCATTTGGCACCCACTAATCATGCTTTCTTAGCTCTTTTCTTTCTTTTTCTACCCAAATTCACCTTTCTTTTTTTGCCATGCACAGCAACACTTTAATGGGTTAATTTAATTTTAGTTTTTTTAATTTTGATTATATTAATTAATAGGTCTGGATCCGCCACTGGCCATGTAACCATTTTTTATATAATCGAGTTACATTACTATACAAAGTTGTGCCATATGATTTTTTTCACATGGGTTTCCACCTATATTTTTGTTTTTGGTGCTCTTTTATTTTGCTTCTTTTGATCATCATATTCTTTTATTTTGCTTCTTGTTGTCATCATATTTATGTAAGGTTCAAAAATATCATATACAATGGAGTTAATTGTTTGGCTCTCGATTTAGCTAAGGGATGTTTCCAGTTTGTTAGGGGTTCTAAAGTGTCATTAGGACTCTTTGTATGACTATTATATAAAGACATCTAGATGTCATATTTTACTCATTCCTTCATCTATATTATTTTTCCTTCTCCTTGGAAATTTTATGTAACATTTTTCTTTATAGTTGAGTTACATTAATATACAAAGTTGTGCCTTGTATTTTTTTTACACAGTTTTCACCTATATTTGTGTTCTTGTTATTATTTTATTTTGCTTCTTGTGATTAGGGTTGTAAACGAATTAACGTTCAGCTTACCATTCAGTCGAAAGTTCGTTTAAATTTATTTACTTAATAAATTAACGAACATGAATAAGATTTTCCGTTCGTTTAGTTAAATTAACAAACGTGGACAACGATGTCATTCATTCATTTATGTTCATAAACATCTATTCATATTCGCTCATTTACATTTGTTATATTTAGTCATTTATATTCATACATTTCCGTTCATTTAGACTACTCGCATCATCAACTAAACTTAACATAACTATCTATTAAAAAACTAATTTATTTTTTTTCCACCTATACAATCCAACCAAACCCGTTTTCTATACCCATTAACCACCCAACCAAACACGCTGATGATGTGTTGTGTATTTTAACAAATCAAAATGTGCACCCATTGTTGCCATTCCTAGTGACCTCTAAGTTGGTCAACATTCAAAGTGTTTTTTGATACAATGAACGTTCGGCTCTAGACAATTAAAGAACCCAACCATCTTCCGCGTTAAATGGTTCAGTTTTTTTTAACTTTCATATCTTATCATTGAAAACAGATCTAAAAACTATAAAGTTTGCTTATTAGAATCTAGTATGCCTCATCTGGTCTTGTCTCAAGTAACCAAATATTTATTTGGTTATACTTTTTATACTACAAATCTTAACTATCTGTAAAACATATTTTATAAAATAAAAATCAGCCTTTGGTTATTGTGTAGTTGCTGCAACTCAATTAACTAATAAACAACACAATTCTAGGCATACATACAATACAACATCAACATTCATGTTTCTTGAAATCCACTGATAATTTTCATTTTCAAGCATATAAATAGCAACTTAAAATTTGAATTTAAATGCCATCATCTTCATGATAAATACTTTCAGCCATTTGCCAAACCTGCAACGCATTGTCTTCAGCCACACTAGAAATCACCCATGGCTCGTTTTTGTTCCATGAAAAGTCTGATATTTTTGCCTTGTGTCCACCATGTGAGAACAAAAGCTCTGGTGGACCATCTTCAGTTTCACCTTCCAGCTGTTCATCTCCAATCCTGAAATAAGTTTGAACAATCACCCAAATTCAGAAGATGTGTTTGGAAGGATAAGGGCATTCAGGTCTTTTGACACAAGTCTCAGTTTAAGTACCTGTTTAGGTCCCACACCATCAGCCTTCTGTCATCAGCAGAAGATGCAATCACAGTTTCATGGTTTGGGTCCCACTCAACTTGGAATACCTCCTCCCTGTATATTAAATTTTTATGTAAAATAAAATATTATATAAAAAACATAAAAGCAAAATTAAGAAGCATACGTATGACTACTCAAAACATGAAGAGGCGATGTTAGTTTCCTCATGTCAAAAAGCCCAACTGTTGTATCTGAAGATGCTGTAGCCAAAACCCACTCATTGAAAGGATTAAAAGATAAATAATTCACCTGGAAATTATTATAAATGTCATTAGAAAACTGAAAAAGAAAAGCTATTAATATTAAAAAAAAAAAAAAAAAAAGTAAAGTTTTACCTCTTTCTCATGAACTACAACAGATTGTTCATGTTTATTTGTGCGTAAATCCCAAATCATTAGCTTACAATCATCCCCAACAGAACCAAATAAGCTTTCATTCTTCAAATGCCATGATACATCTTCAACTAAACTCCCATGATCCTGCATTAACATTTATCATTTAATTTCAACTGCAAGAATTATTAACACTCACTAATAAACCATAAATGATAAAACCTAAGTAATGAAAGATACAAAAAGTACCTCGTAAATGTATTTGGCATCAAGAACTTTATTTGAAGGCATTGCAGACACATCCCATAAACATATTTTACAATCATTAGAACCACTCAAGAGATACCCTTCTTTAAAAGAGCTCCATGAAAGCCCATAGCCTTCTTTTTCATGACCCCTTAACTTTGCATCAGGTTCACAAGAGCCCCCTTCATCATTTAAAAGTTGTTTTGTGGAATCAAATACATAGACTTCAGAAGAACTTGTCTTTGCTGCAATAATTGATGGGTTTTGTGGCATACATCTTGCCCGATTTACCTCTCCATCAACATGAATCTTCTGAATTATCTCTACCTATAAGCATTAGGTAAAAAAAATTAGGCTAAAGGCAAGAATCAGCAATGTAACTTTGTTGATTTGTAGTATGATGTCATAATAAATAAATGAATACATAGTAAGTTGCTGTTTCTTGCATTTAGCCCTAAAATGTAATCCTAGATATCAATGGATGCAAGTGCTCTCATAAAATTGACACATACGTCGGATCCAAATTTCATTTGCAAGATTTTTATTATTTTGTATTGAGAGTTTCTTATATTAGAATGGGTTACAATTTTTGAGGTGCCACCCTGCATCATATCTACTACAAATCTTCGGATCCCCAAAACGTTTGTAAGATTAGTACTTTTCTAAAATTGAAGTGTGGGAATCCAACAATTTACTTATCTAGACAATTCAATAATAGAAATTTCGTTGTGGAACATAGATTATTGTACCGATTCGAGTAAAGAAATAGCATAAGAACAAGCGACCGACTGACCTTAGGGATATGAGGGTTTTCGTGATTGGTGTCGAGAGAAGATGATGGATTAACCGGCAAGAGGACATCTGCGACGAGAAGGAAGTTAGGACTTTCATCGGAGGTATGCGTCCCGAGAATCAGCTTGTGAGTGGCGAAAGAGCCGTCTTTGTACGGAGACGGCGGCGAAGGGAGCCACTGAACGGTTAGTGAAGGCCACTCAAGAGAGTGAGAGACGATGAGATCGTATAAGAATGGAGAGTTCTTCTTCCATACACTGAACTCCTCCTCCACTTGGTGGTCTTCGCCGGCGCCGGCTCCGTCGTCTTCCTCCGACCTCATTCTTCTCTTTCTCTCTCACTATCTAGATTGTTTTCCCGCGTAGGTTTGGAAGTAGAAATGCTGAGGCGGCAAACTACAAGCGTTATATGCAAGCTGGAATGGGCTTCAGGCCCATTCAATACTTCATTATCGGTCCATATCTATTTTTATAAATTGGCATAAACATAATCATATAAATAAACTTGTGAATATATATTTTTTTTTTAATATCTAATTTTTGGATATTTTCAAACATATTTAATAAGGCGATATTTTGGACCAAATCAGTTTTGTTTTGAATTATTTTATTTCATAGCAAAAAAAAAATTGACAAAATGTAGATTTTAGATTTTGGATTTGGATTTTAGTATAAATTGTGCCGAAGTATTTTGAAATTTCAAAAACATGTTTGAAATATGGATAAACAAATCCTAAATTTCGAGAAAAATATTTAGTATTTACGGAAATCTAACGAAACCATAACTTCTAATAAATCTTAGTAAATATGTTTTCAATATAAAAACTATTTTATATGGATATGTCCGTTAGGCTAAGGGTGTTTTGCCACTTTTTGCACATTCTTTTTGCCGTCACGTAAACAAAACATCATTTTTGTCACACTACATAGAACTTTTACCATTTAGGAGGGTGGTTTATAGAATTTGAGAATTAAAAAAAATCAAAAAAAATAGCACTTGATTGGTTGGTAGGTGGGGTTAACTAATAATTGAACTCGATAGATATGTAGGTGCGGTTAATTAATAATTGAACTCGATATATAGGGAAAAGTTCAATAGAGAACCATTATTAATCAAGGAACCAAGGAATCGATCCAAAGCGTCGAAATTTAAAGCGATCAACGGCAAAAAGATGGGTTGTAGACTTTTACAATGGACGCACATGTACCGGATTTTAACGAAACTCACTTCCTTTTTTCCGTTTAAAATTTTTATTAGGCCATGTTTTTATTGAAAAAAAAACTGACTATACCGTTGTTTATAATTTTTCGTCTTCTTTTTATATAGATCAATGATGATATATAAAAAACGAAATTTTTTTTTTCGAAAAAAACTCACTTCATTTTCTTTGTTGAAAAGTTAAGGTCAATTTTTTTATAGAAAAAAAAAATTAATAAATATATCAAAATTCATACTTTTTAGTACTTTTTAAACATAGATTCATATTAATGTTAAAAAAACGATATTTATGTTCAGATTCATATTGTGAACCTGTTCAGATTCATATTATGAACCTGTTCAAATTCATATTGTGAAGTTGTTCTGATTCACATTGTAAACCTTATCAGATTCACAGTGTGCATAATAGTAAGTCAGATTCACAATGTGAATCTGAATTGATCGAACTTTTTCACATTGTAAATGTTAAAAATTGAAATATTTACAGTTTAGATTCACAGTGTGAATCTACACTAATCGATTTTATTTTTTTGTCGGTGTTGATGTTTATTAATAGAGTACAAAAAATTGATTTTTTTGGACATAATTAGTTTTTTTTTTATAAAAATAAACTAAATATTGAAAAAACTAACAAAATTAAGTGGGCTTTTTCGGAAAAAAAAATCGTTTTTTATATATCAACATGGATCTCTATGGAAAGAGGACGAAAATCGAGAACAACGGTATATTCTGGTTTTTTTTCGATAAAAAATGTGGCCTATAAAAAAAATTAACGAAAAAAAGAGGTGGGTTTTTTGGTATTGAGGTGAAATTTTTGGTATAATTTGGTGTGTGTGCTTCCAATGTACAAGTATACATCTATATATTGTGAGGTTCAATAGAGAATCATAATTAACAAATAACCAATGAACCAATCGTGAGCGTCGGAAATCATAATGATCAACGGTCAAGGAAATAGATGTATACTTGTACATTGGACGCATACACGCACCAGATTATACCAAAAAAATTCATCTCCTTACCAAAAAACTCACCTCTTTTTTTCGTTTAAATTTTTTTTAGTCCACATTTTTTATCGAAAAAAAAAACCGAATATACAGTTGTTCTCGATTTTTCGTCATCTTTCCATAGAGATCCATGTTGATATATATAAAACGAATTTTTTTTTCAAAAAAAATCCACTTCATTTTGTTAGTTTTTTCAATATTTAAGTTCATTTTTATCAAAAAAAAAAAAACTAATTATACCAAAAAAAATAATTTTTTGTACTCTATTAATAAACATCAACTCCGACTAAATAAAACAAACCTCGATCAATGTAGATTCACACTGTGAATCTAAACTGTAAATATTTCAATTTTTAACATTCACAATGTGAAAAAGCTCGATCAGTTCAGATTCACATTGTGAATCTGACTTACTATTATGCACATTGTGAATCTGAGAAGGTTCACAATGTGAATCTGAACAAGTTCACAATATGAATCTGAACAGGTTCACAATGTGAATCTGAACTGAAATATGAATCTGAACAGGTTCACAATGTGAATCTGAACTGAAATATCGTTTTTTTTTTAACATGAATATTAATCTATGTTTAAAAAGTACCAAAAAGTATGAATTTTGATATATTTATTAATTTAACTTTTCAATAAAGAAAATGAAGTGAGTTTTTTTCGAAAAAAAAAGTTCGTTTTTTATATATTATCATTGATCTCTATGGAAAGATGACGAAAAATCGTTAATAACGGTATATTCGGTTTTTTTTTTTTAAAAAAAACATGACCTAAAAAAAATTTAAACGAAAAAAGTAAGTGGGTTTTATTATAATCCAGTGCATGTGCGTCCATTGTAAAAATCTACAACCCTTCATTTTGCCGTTAATCATTTTAAACTCCGACACTTTGAATTGGTTCATTGGTTCATTGGTTCATTGATTAATAATGGTTCTGTATTGAACTTTTCTATATATATATATATATATATATATATATATATATATATATATATATATATATTTGGAAACGGCAAATTTGTATAAAACTGAAACCCCCGACAAGCAAGAAGCTAAAAAGCGGGGGCCAGAACAACAGTACATAAAGACAATTATATAGAGGAGAATGGAAAAATATTCCATTCATCCAGGTTACAGATACTATTATTACCTCTACTTTTAATCCAAACATACACCATTGATTTAATGTTTTCCACTGCCCTTGTAATGGTGCACGACCTCGCCTGAAAGAGTCTCTCGTTCCTGATTTTCCATAGAATCCAGAGTAGCCCGTAACAAATAGCAACAAATCTCTTTCGTTTCTTTGGACATCTGCCCCATGTAGCAGCAAACTCAGTGATATCTCCCACATGTTGTGCATCAAAATCTTGAATATTACATCATCTTAAGATTTTGGACCTCACCATCGTGGCAAAAGGGAATCGAATAAGTATGTGATTGACACATTCTAAACCATTAATACATGATCCACAATATGAAGAATCGATATTGATACCTCTGCTCGCCAAAGCCAAAGCGGAAGGTATTCGACCTTGGGCAGCCCTCCATATGAACGTTGTGACTTTGATAGGGATTAGTTTGCTCCAGATAATCTTTAGTTGCAAAAGATTAGGTATAGGATTTCTGCCGATCTTTCTCCTTAGTAAGCAGACTTTGTATCTTCCATCAGCAGTTAATGGACATATAACTTGGTCTGATCCATCACCGATGTGCGTGTTTGCAATCACATTGGTTAGCCTTGTCACCTCCTCCTATAAACCATATCATGTAGGGCAAGACTTCCAATCCCACGTGACACCTTCACGATATATTCTTTCACCTACTAAGCATCTTTTTGTGATTCAAGATTATACAGTTCCAGAAAAATTGTCACGATATATTCCTTCCAATCCGACCAAAAATCATGCCAAAATTGAGTTATGTATCCAGATTTTATAATTAGATTGAAGATATTGTAGAATCCAAAACCCATATCCTCAATGTCCTTTTTTGTTGCTGCCACGTTTTTCCACACACCTGTTACTGATCTATTGGAGAGATAGTCAATAGGTTTATTGCTTAAGTTGTGTATTCCATAAATAACCTTGGCCCAAATTGATGATTCCTATGTCTTGAGTCTCCACCACCATTTAACAAGGAGAGCAATGTTCAAGGCTTTGATAGATCCCATGCCAAGACCACCATCTTGTTTTAATGCTATAATTTTCTCCCATGCAACCCAATGAATCTTTTTTGCCTCATTACTGCCACCCCATGATAATTTCCTACGTAATTTTTCCAGAGTGTCAATAACCCCACTGGGGGCTTTGAATAATGACAGGTAATACGTAGGTAAGTTACCCAGCACCGACTTTATTAAGGTGAGACGACCTCCAAACGAAAGTGTCTTTGATTTCCATTCGGAGAGTTTTGCGTGGAACTTGTTGATGATAGGTTTCCAGTTCTTGATTAGATTCATGTTTGCCCCCACAGGAACGCCCAAGTAGGTAAACGGTAGAGAACCCGCTTCACAACTGAGCAATCGAGCCCATCGAGTGGTTTCTGATTTTGAGGCGCCAACACCACACACCATTGATTTGTGAAAATTAACTTTGAGGCCCAACGACACATGGAAGCATTTCAGAATATGGGCAAGGTTTTTTAAGTTTGATTTACACCATTCGCCCATAAACAACGCATCATCCGCGTAGAACAAGTGAGAAATTATCGGACCATTATTTGGGAGCTGTACACCTTTAAAAATGCCTTTATCGCTAGTCGTCTTCAATGCCACATTTAAACCTTTCATTGCAATTATAAATAAGAAGGGTGAGAGTGGGTCTCCTTATCTTACACCTTTGGAGATGCAAAACTCTTTTGTGGGGGCACCGTGGATTAGGACCGAAGCACGCGATGATGACAAACATCCTTTAATCCATGATCTCCACTTTTTTCCAAAACCCATTTGTGCAAGAATTGAGTCCAAATATTCCCAATTCACAGAATCAAAGGCTTTATCAAAGTCTACTTTGAAGAGGAGTAACTTCTTTTTTATGCTTTTCGCCCAACCACACATCTCATTTATGACAAGTGGCCCATCTAAGATGTTTCGACCTTCAACATAAGCAGACTGAGTTTCATCAATAATGTTGCCAATTACCATCTTGATTCTTGTCGCAAGCACCTTTGAAATAATTTTATACATATAGCCAATCAAACTGATGGGCTTGTAGTCACTGAGGTTCATGGGGTCTTTCATTTTTGGAGCAAGCGAGATACAAGAAGAATTGCAGTCGCGAGCGAGTGTGCCTGTATCTTCAAAGTGTCTCACGAATTTCATTATGTCTGAAGATAATGTCAGCCAGTAATGTTTGATGAACTTAAATGTGAAGCCATCCGGGCCCGATGCCTTATCCCCGCCGCAAGCCCAAACGGCAGTTTTAACTTCGTCAATTGATATAGGCGCCTCCAGTCTGATGGCATCCATCATTGAGATGGATTTGAATAGAGGGTTTATCAATTTAGGCCTTGACACCCAAGTTTATTTAAACTTTTTGTGGAAGAATCGGTATGCCTCAGATTTTATATCAACCACCTTCGTTACCCATCTACCATTTACCATAAGGCCCGAAATCAAATTCTTTCGTTTGTTTGAGTTTATGTATCCGTGGAAGAACTTGGTATTCTCATCCCCATCAATCATCCACTTTACTCGTGCTTTTTGTTTGAGGTTCATCACAGCTATCTTCTCAAGCTCCAGTATTCTGTTAATCCCCCTACTTCTGGTTTGTAGTTCCATCACAGTAAGATAGCGATAATTAGCCTCGTTTTCTAGATGGACAATGGATTCCTTAAGATTCGTGAGTTCTTGAGTTTCTTTTTTGTTTTCAATATTTCTCCACTTCCTAATTTCTTCTTTGAGGTGTCGTAGTTTCGCCGCAAGGTATGAGTCTGCATTTCCATAGCCATTGAATTCACTCCAAGTTTTAAGTACTAGCTGATCCAGACCATCTAACAATAACCAGGAGTTGTAGAACTTGAAGGAGGGGGTCCAAAGTTTTTGAAAGTCGAGGAGAGAGTGATTGGACAATGATCGGATAGGTGTCTAGGGTGTGCAGTGGCCGTGAGAGATGGGAAGAAAGTAAGAAAATTCGAGCAAGCCAAAAATCTGTCGAGCTTGCTAAGTTTTGTTGGATTAGGTGTCTAAGTTCATAACTATTTCTGGGTCGTACTTGACCCGACCCGACATGGTCCATTTGGGTTGCATGGCATCATGCATTTGGATAAACTAAAATGAGAGAAATAACACTTATGGTTTATTAATATATTATAAGTTCTAATATATTAATAATATTATTTAATTAGTTTTGATCAAAAATTAATCTAGTATTAATTAAGTGATCAAAAGATGACTAATTAAATATATGGGTTGATTATGTAAACCATCCATAACTTGTATAGTGGGCTAAAGGCTCCATGGATTATCAAGTTGGGCTAAGGTCAATAGGATGCTCCATGGGAGTTACAAACCCATGGGTCATGGAAATGAAGAGCCATGTTACATTAGGGTTTACATGGTGTAACCCTAATTGTAACACACTATATAAAGGATATGTTATCTACCAAAATCGGCTATATAAGTAGTTGCAAGAGGGCAAGCCGATTTCTAAGTGTGACATTCTCTCTCAAAGTTTATTCCAAGTGCATTTGGTGTTGTGTGAGACATTTGAGGCATCACACTTGGGGTGCTAGGCTCTCAAGGTTTTCAAGGAATCAAATCAACTACAAGGTATGTAATTCTAGCCATCTTTTATGTTAAAGTTCCCCATGTATGCTAGATAGGATTATGAACCTTGGAAAAAGTATTTTGCATGTAATTTTAGACAAACATAGATCCAAGGTTTTCTGGGGTTGCATGTACACTTAGGAGTGTTAGAATGCTCAAAACCCAACAGTGGTATCAGAGCCTAGGCTTGTTTGTTTGATACTTGATGCAAAATGGTGAAAAAAGTCGATTTTCTTGCTGTCTACATGATGAACTCGCCGAGTCTATGGGGGGATCGCCGAGTCCATGATCAAACTCATCCTACTCGTCGAGTAGGTTCGTGCGCTCGACGAGTAGGAGCCTCAGAATGCAGTTTTTCGACTTTTGCTGCTGGAAATGAACTAGAAACATTACCCTAAACTGTTTTGGTGTTATTAAACTTGTTTTAGATGGCGTAATGATTGTTCTAATCCATTTACAATGGCTAATATCAAAATTCCATGATTTTATGTGTTCTTGAAGTTTTGATATTCATATTCATGTTCTTATGAGATTAGATGATCATAGGAATTATTTGTAACTTCTTGTTAGTTTTAATTCTTGATCATTATGTGTTTTAATGGAATCCATAATTTGTCCTCAAGTTATGGATTACCAAAAGTCTTTATCTTTTAAAGTTCATTAAAATCACATAGGTTACATAAAATGAAGAGACAATCACTTTAATAAACCCATTAATCTCATAAGTTATGAATTGAAGAGTTTTGTAAAGTTACAAAACTTGCCCTCAAGTTTTGGAACATGTAAAGTCATCATAAAAACTTTAGTTCCGACCCTTAGAATTTTAAAAAGTTAAAATTCAACCCTTATACTTTATAATATTATAAGTTAATAATATATATATATATATATATATATATATATATATATATATATATATATATATGTATGTATGTATAAGATCAAGTCGTCTTACCATTAGTAGGCCTCATTCACGAAGTCGGTCTATAAGGGGGGTATAACGTTATTGCCTATAAAATGGCAGCTTAATGGGTGTCCACTCTCACCCACCGCTTCCTTGACTGGTGGAGGGTCGTTAGCCGAACGGGTAGGACAAGTACTTATAAAATTCTCATTAAAAGTATAATGATTATTATAAATTAACTAAATGTTTTATTAAATTCCCAATCTTAGTTACTTTAGGAAAAATGTGAATAAGGTGCTATCCCATGCAATTACACTTTGCACTTTGTCAAAGTCGTTAGTGGAGCGTGTGTGGTTAACCGGCACACTAACTTGGACTTAACAAGTTAGGTAAAGGGTGACTTAAGGTTTATCATAGGTCGGTGGAGCGTGTGTGGTTAACCGGCACATTGATTGAGTGATAAACATTAAGGGTACCAAGTAATTTGCACGGTTACTTCACACCTCGTTTTGTGATCCTCGGTATCCCAGTCACAAAACTTGGAGGGCACACTCGAGATTGAAACATGCCTTTGAAAAGTTCATTGCATCTCAAAAGAATCTAGGAATTTCTAAAGACCAATTAAAACCTAATAGTTTATATTTCGTTCTATGGTGGAAATTGGTGAATCGTCATTCGCCTACCTTCAAATATTCTATAGCTTGGATTACGGCATCCCTCTTCCAAGTTATAAAATATTGTGTTAGGTCCTAGCCTTAATATTTCAAATTAGGTGTTATATTAAGGATTTTAATCAACTAACTTGAATTTCTCCCATTGTAAATGTCTGGTTTAGACAACAATGATCTTCCCAAATCTCATGGAAATCATACTTCTCTTCCTCCTCCTCCTCCAATTGTTCTCCCTGACCCACAAGCCCGAAGACTTGAAAGGTTCAATGTCACTCAAGCTCTACTAGAAATGAAACATAAAGATGGAAGACATGTGTGCACTCATGTCTTAAGAATGAAGTCACACATTGACAGGTTGAGAATGTTGGGTGCTGTTATTTCAAGGAAGTTTGCTATTGACTGGGTTCTTCAGTCACTTCCTGAGTCATATAGTGATTTTATTAAAGATTACTATATGACAGATTTTGACATGACCCTAATAGATCTTTCTTATTTGCTGATTGCTGCTGAATCAGAAATGATTTGGCGCAAGAATCAAGCAACTATGGGTGGAAGATCTACTTCTCAAACTTCCATGGACATGGACAATGGTAACATTGGAAGTCTATAAAAACTTTCTCTTCCCAATGGAAAGGGATCAGCCTTGGTCAACCCGGTTGACCGGAAGGTAAAGAGAAAGTTTAAGTCTGGAATAGCCTGTTGTACCATTCCCGAAGAGTCTATATGTTTTCATTGTGAAGGAAAAGGGCATTGGAAGCGAAACTGCCCTAGCTACCTGAAGGATCTGTAAGAAAAGAAGAATCAAAAGTTTGACTCTGGTTCAGGTAAGCCCACTATCTAACTCTGTTAAGTTCCTAATTGCTGATTGTTACTACATAATGTGACTAAGTTGCATTTTGATGTTTGGCAGGATCAAGCAAAGGGAAGGAAAACTTAAAGTAAAAGTATGATGAATCTGATCGCGAAGATGGATTTCTATCGCATGGTTGAAGATCGGATTTTTGAGCTACTACTTAGGAGATATGATAGATTGCTAGAAAAATATGTAATAGCATAGTTTTCATTTCAAGTTGCATTGTAAGGGAAAAGTTTTTTCACATTTATAAATAAATAAATTTTGTTTTATCTTAATTATATCTCCTTACAATGACATTTTATGAAAAAATTGATGTTTGTATGGTTCTAGCAATAATGGAAATGTGAATTTGATTCTATCATTTGTGGTAGTGTCCAAATTTACCAAATAAGGAATATTCTCATCAACCAAGTTTCATTTGGATCGAAACTTGGAATCATGCAAGTTGTATAGTATGATGATTGAGAATTTTCATCTTTGGAAAATTAAGACTAATTCCTTGATCACATGTATATGTGAGTCAAGTGAAGGACTAAGGTATACAGTACACAGTCTTGTGCACTTGCTAAGGTCCACCAAAAAAGATCGTCAAGACTATTCATCATGATTTACTAAGGTTGAGTAAATATGGTTATACTTAACAGTTTAAGTATAATTCTGCAGCATTGAAAAAATTCGATGTATGGCAGAACGAATACGAAGAATCAAATTAGGCAGGAAGATAAAAGTTTCTCAAATCTGAAAAGATGGGAGAGCACTTTAGTATCATGTTTTGTGATCATCTTAATGATTTAGAAATCATATCACAATTGGTCCTCTAAGGACATCTTAGTGCATTCCTATGGCTAAGAAGAGGAATCAAGAATTGCTGAAATGATTGAATCAAGAAGATGAACCATACTTCGTTCCAAAACAAGTCTTAGAGTCATACTCCAAGACTGTAAGTTGAGTGACATATCTTAAAGAAAGGTTTATAACACTTGTCAAATGTAAGAGTAAAAGTGTCCTACTCTTGTACATTTGAAATTGGTAAGTTGTGATGTTTTGGATAATACAAAGACCAACTAAGGCCAATTGTGTGAAGTGTTTCTCTTGATAAAGAATCCGCACTATCTCTTGAATATTTGGCAAGTGAGTTTTATATGTCTATAGGACAGTGGGAGTCTTAAAGATCTTGGAAAAGCCTTTAGATCTAATCAAGAAGAAGAAACCTATAGTTTATCACTAGTACACGACTTGAGGTTTATAACCTATCGTGTTGACATACTCTTACTTCTGTGCCCATTCCAGTTACAGTTGGCTTTGCATAGGAGTTCTGAAAGTTCTCAATTGGTTGCATAAATACTTGGAAGCAATGGCAGGCCCTGTACTGCCAGGTGGCAAGAAGTTAAGATTGCATAAGTTCAGTCCATATGAGTTTGAATTTGTCTTTAACCTTATCTTATGATTATGGTTTTGACAAATTCACGTGGATAAGAACACATACACCATAAAATCTAAGGGTCATAAGGTTTCTCTCCGATTCATGAAAATGATGCTGAGGAAACAATTCCACCAAGTAGATTTCAAGTAAGATAGCAATTGTGATATGTGCAGTCTCAAAGTCGTTAGTGGAGCATGCGTGGTTAAGCGGCACACTAACATGGACTTATGACAAATGAAAAGATCTAAACAATTGAGACTATGACTACGGCATCCCTCTTCATAGTTCTTAAACTGTTTAGACACACCTGTGAGCTATCTTAGATAAGGTGTATGATATTGATAAAGTCTTATCAAAGCAATCTAGTATCAGAAATCTGAACTTTGGTAAGAAAGTCAATAAAGTATTGTTTTTCTAGAAGTACAGCTGATGTCTGAGTACATGTCAAAGCTAGTGGGAGCATAAGTGTTATGCTAATAATCATCATGTTAGTGGGAGCATGATAATTATGATTAGTGGTGCAAGTTAGCAATGTTAATTATAGAAAACAAAAGGGTTTCAATTGGGAAAAGTTGTTTTGCTATAATTAAGGGAGAGAAAATTATACTTCACGTCAATTCTAAAAGCTTAGATTGAGGTTTTAATCATATTTAGTCAAGGATATATATGAATTTCATGTTGGAATGGCTTGACATAAGGAAATTCTATATATGGGTCCATTATTTGCGTTCTAAAATTCGATTATGATTACAGCATCCCTCTTCATAACCTGAATTATGAGAACTTGGCAAATAGAAATAGAAATATTATAGCAAAAGACTGGTCTAGTATCATGTCTTTATGAATCGTGTCCCATATGCTTCGAATATAGGATCGATTGCATGTGCTATAATATTCATCTGTTCTAAATTTTCAAAAATGCATAGAGCATTAAGAGGGGAAAGTAGTAGAACTGGATATGACTGATTTGATTAAGCAATTGTCGAGGACAATCTAAGGTTTACCAAAGATTGGTTGCTCAGGGACAGTTGGAAGTATAGTGTTAATTTTGGAAGGACCATATTGACATATTCTGAAAGGAGGTAACTCTTGTTTAAAAGTAATAGTTAAAAAGGGGAATATGGAAATATTCCCATAGGTGGAACCTATTCATTAAATCTGTGTAAGATTAGGAAACTTATTGCAAGAAGAATGTTCAAAGCTCTGAATATAGACTTTGTTTCCATGGAATTGATCTCCATTGGAATACTCTGTAGTGTCTGTTGACAAGTCTTTATGACTTTGTGCATAATCATTACAAGAGGACCACTGCATATAAGTTTAGAATCTAACAGATTTAAGCAAATGCCAGGAATATGGGATTTGTGCATCTGCAGTATAGATTTGGGATTGTGAAATGAGAATCATTGGAAGTTCAATCGATCTATTTCACAGAGTAAAGATCATAGACAAACATAGTGTGCATACTTGGTGTATGGCATGACTAGTGTTTAGAAAACATAGTGTACATGCTCAGAGCATGGGACAACTATTGTTTTTAATTCAAGTATAAAGTTGATAGTTTGAAACAGTATACAATGAATAATGTGCAATCAATATGGTGATAAATAAGAGGTGTTTTTATTTATATTCGTAAGTTCTGAGACCCTAGTTGATTCGATTATTCTTGTGTTTCACTTTGCATGTTTCGACTTCCAGAATAACTAAGTTGCTCTTCCTGAATGACTAAGTTATTCAAACCATCCACAATCGGTCATATGTTGGAAGTAGATATGAATCAAGATTGTCATAGGTTGTATTGTAGAGGTCTAAGATGTTGGACAAAGTGGTGCTACAACACTCATGACTGCTCATAAGTTTTGAGTATTGGATTTAACCCACGCTCACTGGTATCACTTCATGGAATTTTATCTCGAGTGATCGTGAGACGGTAATATCATATAAGTATTCAAACCTAGAGACATGACTTGTTGCCTATGAATTGGTTATATATTGATCGTATGAAAATGCATTGGTAACTCGATGTTATAAAACGTGCCTTTGTGTATGATTCAACAAGTAGTAGAACAAGCATATGAGTCGAAGTTTATCTGTTCCTTCTTGGAATAGAAGCGATATCTGGGCCCCTCGATGATTTTGTTTTGACCTATGTACCGGGCCCGGTCAGAACTAAGTTGATCTGTTCACTTAAGTTCTATGCCACACAAATCGGAAATCGGGAAACAAACTGCTGGACAATAAGCAAGACATTGTTCCATGTATTTGTCCGGCTGATATCTAGAACAGAGGATTATATGATCACTTATCTTAAATGGTGTATCATCATCTTCTCAGTTCCGAGAAACCTTGAAAAGAGCTACGATTGTTGGTCGGTTCCTGAAGTCATACTTGCAGTTATAGTTATTAGACTTATCCAAGTGGGAGACTGTTGGATTAGGTGTCTAAGTTCATAACTATTTATGGGTTGTACTTGACCCGACCCGACATGGTCCATTTGGGTTGCATGGCATCATGCATTTGGATAAACTAAAATGAGAGAAATAACACTTATGGTTTATTAATATATTATAAGTTCTAATATATTAATAATATTATTTAATTAGTTTTGATCAAGAATTAATCTAGTATTAATTAAGTGATCAAAAGATGACTAATTAAATATATGGGTTGAT
Source organism: Lactuca virosa (assembly GCF_052849685.1). NCBI lineage: Eukaryota > Viridiplantae > Streptophyta > Magnoliopsida > Asterales > Asteraceae > Lactuca > Lactuca virosa. The sequence goes on along the minus strand of NC_136429.1, from coordinate 148,800,035 downwards.
TATGTAAATCATCCATAACTTGTATAGTGGGCTAAAGGCTCCATGGATTATCAAGTTGGGCTAAAGTCCATAGGATGCTCCATGGATGCTCCATGGGAGTTACAAACCCATGGGTCATGGAAATGAAGAGCCATGTTACATTAGGGTTTACATGGTGTAACCCTAATTGTAACACACTATATAAAGGATATGTTATCTACCAAAATCGGCTATATAAGTAGTTGCAAGAGGGCAAGCCGATTTCTAAGTGTGACATTCTCTCTCAAAGTTTATTCCAAGTGCATTTGGTGTTGTGTGAGACATTTGAGGCATCACACTTGGGGTGCTAGGCTCTCAAGGTTTTCAAGGAATCAAATCAACTACAAGGTATGTAATTCTAGCCATCTTTTATGTTAAAGTTCCCCATGTATGCTAGATAGGATTATGAACCTTGGAAAAAGTATTTTGCATGTAATTTTAGACAAACATAGATCCAAGGTTTTCTAGGGTTGCATGTACACTTAGGAGTGTTAGAATGCTCAAAACCCAACAAGTTTTGCATCTACCATGCTCATGAATGTAAATCGCTCCCCTCCCATATTAAAATCATGAAGCCCGGATTCATGAATACAGTAATTAAACGCAGCCGCACTAGCAGGGCAGAACTGTGAATTGAATCTTTCTGCTCTTCGTCTCATTACATTGAAGTCTCCAAAGAGTAGCCAAATCCCTGAGTGGGCTAGTTTGATTTGAGATAACTCATCCCACATGACTTTCTTATCAGTTGGCGATTGCGGACCATATATGTTCGCAAAAATTGTTTTTCCAGGTATCCCGGACCAAACACCAATAATGATCAAGTAATGTCTACTTTTAATTACCTCAGTTTTCTGAAACAGCGATGTATCCCATATTGAAATCAGTCCCCCTGATCTTCCAGTAGAATCTACACCATCAAAGTCCAAATCTTGAGAGTCCCAACAATCACGAGCATTGATCTTGGAGAAGTCAGTGAGTTGAGTTTCTTGAAGCCCAAGGAAATTGATTTTATGTTGAGTTTTGAGATTCTTTACCCACCTGACTTTAACATCCTCCCCGATTCCACGAACATTTAGTGAAAGAACATTCATTGACAACGATTTTGATCACCGATTTCGTCCACAATAGTCGCAAGGATCCCATCGCCCAACTCAATTTGAAATCCCAGCTCCTTACCCACCATGACAGTTTGAGAAATTCCATTTGGATCAACACTATCCATATCAGAGTGATTTGATGAACCGGATAAACAAGGGGTAGGGTTGTGATTAAGGTCTAAATTTGGGGGTTCTTGAATATTCGAGACTGAGCGTATATATATATATATATAATTCTATTCGCACAAAACATGCAAATAAGTGCGTCTAACATAAATAATAATTATATAGGGTTTAATTCTCATGATGTGCCCCTATCTCATGATTTCATTTTCTAATTCTTAATGATGGAGTTAATCAATTAAAATAAATAAACAATAAATACGTGAAAATGTGTAAATCCTCATATTTTTCCTTTATTGTTAAAAACCCGTTCCTTTCTCCTTTACTCGTTCTATATTGCATCTAATTAAACTCCATGGATATCCTAAGACCTAAATCCATAGTCTAAGGTAGGGACAATGCATTTCTTAGCATTCAACAAATGTTTGGAAATATACTTACGATGCATGTGCTTCTCCAAACCTTCCGACAGTTTTAGGTGGCTACCTTTAGTTGAGTACTTGTATAATACTTCATATCAATCAGCTACGAAGTACACCCCATATGAAGTTGTTTATGATCAAAAGCCTCGAATTAATTTATATACCTTATCTATATGGTGTTAGTAAAGTAGAAGTTGTGGATCGAAGTATGATTGCTCTAGAGGAAGTACTACAAATATTTAGTTGAGAGACCAAAATTAATTAAAACAAGAGACATTAGATCAAAAAACGACATTATAAGGAAGAAATATCAAGGGGGAGGTTTTGTAACCAACAATCCAATTGAGTTTAAACTTAATGTTCATATTGATGGGTTTCGAGCAATACATCATTCCTATGGTGTACATGCAAACCCTAATAGCTTTGGATCTAGTTTGTCTAATGAACATGCAATTGATAATCCAAAGCCATAAACCCTAGATCTAATAAACTATAACTGAAATTAGGGTTTAGATCTTACCTTTGATTGTTATATAGCAATAACAATCAATCCTTGGCTTCAGAAAGCTTAGTGCCTCAAGTGTTGCACCTCTAATGGAGCCACAAACACCACTAAGCAACTTGGATGAAGAGGGAGGAGAGAGGAGGCACCAAAAACGGCTGGAAACCCTAAAGGATTACTTTTCCACGTTTTTGGGGCTTAAGGGTCCTTTATATACATGTAGGCTATTAGGGTTTACAACTAGGAAACTCTAATCTGACTGCTTAGGCCTTAAGCAATCCAATGGACCATTCTAGAAGGCCCTTGGACGATTTCTTTATGGACCTCCATATAGAATTCGTCCATTGCCATCTAATGGATCCAAAGCCCAACTTTGTAACTATCTTATAATTACAATATCAGTCCCCTTAATTTAATTGATCTCTTTTAGTCACAAAATTAATTCTTAATTAATTCTTGACTAATATTAATTAAACAATATGATTTCTCCTTTAATATATTATTCTTATAATATATTAATAAATCATAATCAAACCTTTCTCTCTTTAATTCATCCTACATATTGCTATGGTGAAGGCAACCCAAAAGGACCATGCTCATAATCGGGTCAAGTACATACCAAAATAGTTATGGACTTAGACACTAATCCAACACATATGAACGATAAAAAAAACAAGATTGTGAAATGATTTTGTCGATAATACCATATTTTCTTGGTTTTTTGGCTCAAAAGAGTAACTCATTCCTGAAATTCAATATCATCCAAATAAAAGTGGAAATGACAACATCGCAAAAAATCTTTCGTTCTTGTTAAGACATGATGAATCCGCATATTTAAGTCTCTCTAACGTAGAGACAATTGAAATATTATCAACATCCCACCATTAGCAATTTGAGACCAAATCAAATAAGCAATAAGGCACGAGTTGAAGAGGTGATCATTTGTATGCATATCACAAAGTAAGCATAAAACAGACTCAGTCTTAACTCCTTTTTTTATCTAAGTTAACATTGGTGGAAAGTCACCATATAAATTCCATCAATTTCTAAATCCCAATCTCAACCATTTGAATGATGGTAAATTATCAATGGACACATTAGCTCACGCAATCGTAGGTCAAGAGTCAGTAACTAGCAAACTTGATGACAATCATTAATTCGATTCAGGTTACGATTGGTACACATCATTGGTGTCAAGATTTAGATTCGTTTGGTTATTTTTCGATAGATTGGTGTGTCGTCATCTTGGTCATGTCTTTCTTGATAGGTTTTTTATATACTTCCTATAGTAATTATAATGGCAGCAGAAACATACAAAGTTAATCTAAGGCAAGCAAATTCTAAGACCTACAAGGATCTTAACTTAATTGATATGAGCTACTACACGATGGATAAAATTTTACTAACCTTTAGTAAAACCAATTTGTTTAAAGAGCTTTGATGTAGATCGAATCCAACAAGTCAAGGAAGAGCAACCAAATCAGATTTCCTCTAATGGCTCACACCCAACAATACCAAACTATTTGATGTAAGAAAATAACTCTTAGAACAATAGAGATTGACCAAGAAGTTAAAGAAAGAAGAGAAACTTTAAGAATCCTTTAGAGGGGGACGAAAATATGGAGTGCATAAGGGGTATTTATGGGTTCTAATAGCTTGCAGATAAAGTATATTTGAATAATTAAATAATCATATTTAATTCAAATTCAAATCTTTTCTTTTTATCCATGCCTTAGACGAAAATTCTAGGGTTTATCCCTTGGAATTTCGTTCACTCATTTTAGGGATCCAGAATGTTCCAACTTATTCAAATATTGAATAATTAACATTCAGTCATTGTACTTTTAATTAGCACAGATTAATTCTAGATTAATTCTAATTAATTCCAATTAATTTTAAACTAGTTTCTAATTAATTAATCAACACATGAATAATTAATAAACTATTTGTAAATCTCTTATAACATTCAAATACTATTCATTGATGGCAACCCAAAAGGACCATTCTATTAATGGATAGTCTTACCAATTTAGTTATGACATTGGGCATTATAACAACAGTCAACAATTATTCCTAATGGTGGGAATCAATGGAATATATTTGTCCTAATAATAATCAACGTCTTTGTTTGGAGGGAGGTCCTTAATCAGTTGTCGGCCAGGACAAATATGGATCATAGGGGTGTTAAGATGGAATCCATAATGTTCTCGTGATGTGCTTTTTACATGGAAAATGCAAATCATTTGCTCACCGGGTGTCCTTTGGCGGCTCAACTTTGGAATCAGATTAGCGTTTGGATTGGTGAAAATAGGATGGGTTTTTGCTCTATTGACAACATGTTTTAGTGGAGTGACGCTTAATCTATTGCTCATTTCACCGAGCTATTTTGAAAATTGTGTACATGAATTTGATATGTTTTCTATGGATGTATCAGGACGTGCTTATTTTTTGGGACAATACCTACAAGAAAGATCAATTATTTGATTACATTATTTATTTTTCATATAAATGGTGTTTGTAATAGGATTTGAAAATCTATAAAGAATTGGAATGGATGGATGTAAAGCCTGCTCATGAACCAATTGTCCTTTTCCGCTATCTTCTAGCTACACATTTTATATAACTATGTCTTTCCAAAAAAATTATGAAATCACTCTTGATGAAGCGATTCGGCTCACCCTATTGGCTCATGTAACATCCCTTAATTTTGAAAGATTTGACTACATGTGAATAGTTGACCAAAAGGGTAAATTGGTCATTTCCATGAATATCATGAAATTATGAAGATGTAGTTTCATGAATAATTTGAAATATGTTTAAATCATCTTTATGATATGGTATAAAGTTTGTGAAAATCTTTATGCCCAAGAGTTATTATAGAATGATATATGCTAATGACATATGATCATATAAGGTCACACCTTATAGCAAGTTACTACTAATTGACTATTTATTAGAGTAAATTTTATTATTAATAATATCAACACTTGTATTTAATTGGAAAAACATTATTGAAAATAATATTTTACCAACTTACTGGGAATTATTGTTTCTAGGAAATAATAATTAAGAGAGCATATAACTAGTAAATATCATATGGTATGATTATAAATGTTGTGTGTAACTTTTTGGACACTTATAGTAACCATTTAGTTAATATACAACTAGCTAGTTGGAGCTTGATTAAACACTTCCAAGAATTCAAAGTCGTGGGCTTCCACCATGGGTGGTGATTGTGTGTTGTCTTCCATTTTACTATCATACGTCTCATAAAAGAGTCTCGTGCTTTCATTAATGGTGAGGTTTGACTTAGTACACATGGATTGGTATATAAAGAAGAGTATACATCAAAAACTAGCTATTTTTTTGCTAAGGATTCTCTTCTTTTTCTCCTCACAAAATCATGAGCTAGGAGCTCATTATCCTTCTCTTTCTTCTTGCAATTTGGTGTTACAATTAAGGGTTCATATACTGCTTCTCTTTAAAGTTCATTTGATATGAACTCTTAAGGATCAAGAACAACATATATACAAGTAAATACTAGCATGTTTTGGTCGTTTATCCTTGTTATCTAATTAATATGTATCTATATATCTTATTATTATATCTTTCATGTTGTTACGCCAAGTATCTTTATACATATATTGTTTCTATTTGACCCACGAAAGCTCCCATGTATATATATCGTTTGTATAATGCATATTTGAGTTATGGGGAAAATATGGTGATTAACATGGTATCATTATGTCTAAGCCTATCACAGTCGATCCTTCCATGTGCTATTTATTTTGTCTTCTTCTTCCCTCTTGTTCTAATCTCGTCAATCATCATGCCTAGAGAATCAAGCACTTCCAACGCTCCTCCTCATAAAGTGTATGGAATTATCAACATTAAGACTTACGTGCGTCTCATCCTTGATCTAACATCCTACAACTATAAACTCTGGAGTGCCCTCTTCAAGGCTCACTGCATAACGTATGATGTTCTCGACCATATCGACGATACCTACGATCCGCCAAACAAGATTCCCATCGATCCAGAATGGGAAAAGCTTAACAATATGGTAATCCTTTGGCTTTTTGGCTTTATTTCTCATAACCTTATTACCTATGCCCACTCTCCTAAATCTAACACTCGTAAGGTGTGGTTGAACATCCACTCTCTTTTCTATGAAAATAAAGAGTCAATAACTATGTAATTGGAATCTGAGATCATAAATATTTCAATGTGCGATCTGTTCACGCATACTGTGAAAAAAGTGAAGAAAATTGTTGATTTGTTGCAAGGTCTTGGTAAACCGCTTAGAGAAAGAAACTTGATCATTCATGCCCTAAATGGACTCCCAACCAAGTATGACAGTGTTGTTAATATCATTTGATTCACCAAACCCTTCCTCGCATTCTCTGAGATGCGATCCATGCTTGCCATAAAGGAAACTCGCCTTGCTACTCCTCGGATCATTACTTCGGCTCATGACAATCACTCCTCCTCTTTGTCTTTGTTACACGTCGGGACAAACACATCCCATCGCAGTGGTAACTCTTACCGTGGAAATCGGTGTGGTGGTGTGGTCAAAATCACCGCTGAGGTAGTGGAAATTCTTGATATCAGCAACATGGCTCCAATGGTAGCCAACCCTCTTGCTCGCACACATATGACTGGGTTTATCACCCACCACCCATGACACATCAGTTCTGGAACGCACCCCCCTTTGACCCAAAACTCGTAGACTGGTCCTTCTCATTCGCATCATCTTCAACGGTGGAATAGGTCCACCTCGATTGGCCCATGTATACTTGACAGTCGGCCTACATCAGCCCAACAACAAGGAAATTTCAACAACAACATCCCATAAGCAAATTTTCACACTTCCGGTCTAATTCAACCTCCATGGACTTGACCCACTAATCAGCCCACATCGCTTCTCGCTCTTTTTAGCACGATGACTCTTGATGACCCAGGAACCAGAAATGGGGTCATGGATACCGGGGCAACTGATCATGTCCATGCTAATGTAGGTATACTTAATTCTTATTCTAATAATCATTGTCCTCGATCTATTTATGCTGGTAACGGTTCTGCAATACCGGTTGTGACCTTAGGACATTACATTTTCCTATTTCTAATACTTATCGTCCACTTCATTTACAAAACGTTCTTATCGCACCACATATCATTAAAAACCTTATATTTGTTCAGAAACTTACTACTCAAAATAATTGCTCTATTGACTTTGATCCTTGTGGTTTTACCGTTCTTGATTATCAGACGCGTCGCCCTCTAATCTGCTTTGATAGCTCCGACCCGCTCTACCTAGTTACTAGCTCCACCAGTCACGCCTCTGTCACCACCACACCCACCACGTGGCATCAACGTCTTGGTCACCATGGAGATCCAGTCTTGAATCATTTAGTTTCTACCCATTTTATTTCTTGTATTTTACCGAAAAATAATGTAACTTTCCATGTATGTCAACTTGGCAAACACACTAGACTTCCTTTTATTTGTCAGATTCTTCTGTTTATGCACCTTTTGAGATTATTCGTTCTGATTTGTGGACATCCCCTATATCTAGTTGTGGTGGTTTGCGTTATTATATTTTGTTTCTTGATCATTATACTCATCATCTTTAGGTATATCCACTTGAACAAAAAACAGAAGCTTTTGAAAAAAATTTACATTTCTCTAATGTCATTAAAAATCAATTTAGAGGTACCATTAAACAGTTTCAGTGTGACAAAGGGGGAGAGTATAACAACAAAGTCTTCCATGATCACTTTGCATCTCACAATATCACTTTATGTTTCTCTTGTCCCCACACCTCTCAACAAAATGGAAGATCTGAATGCATGAGTAGTATTATCAACAACATGATGCGTACCTTACTTTTCCACTTCCATCTCCCTCCTACCTTCTAGCCCGAAGCCCTTAACATGGCAACTCACCTTCTTAATATCTTACCCTCTGTTGCTATATCTCATGACATTCCCAACTATCGTCTTTACCATCGCCATCCCACTTATGACCACCTCCGTGTTTTTGGATGCCTATGCTTCCCTCGCCTTCAACCCACTCATAAACTTCAATCTCAATCCATTTCTTGTATCTTTCTTGGCTATCCCACCTATCATCAGGGATTCGTTGCTTTGATCTCTCCACTCGACAAATCATTATTTGTCGTCACGTCACATTTAACGAGTCTGTCTTCCTATACGGATCGGTCACCCCCACCGATCCTCCCTCCTATGATTTTCTCTCATATTCTCATGTCTCTCCAAATATTCACCATATATTTCACCCCACCAATCTCCCATCGACCAACACTCCTCATAAAGAGGATGACATAGACTCTCCTACTCCCTCTCCTTCACCTCATCATGAGTTTCCTCCCTCTGATTCTCGTGATTCACCATCTCCACCTCCACATCCACCTCCACCCCCACCCCCACATCCTCCTCTCTCTCATCATATGTATGCTCTTCTTAAAGTGGCATTGTGAAACCCATTCAATGCCTTAATCTTCACGCCTCCTTGTTTTACCCCATTCTCGAGGTCACACATCCAGGCTTTGAAAGATCCAAATTAGTATAAAGTCATGAACAAGGAATATAATGCTCTTATTACGAATGGTACTTGGGTGCTTGTTCCATGACCACCAGAAGCTAATATGGTCCATTTATGTGGTTGGTTAAACATAAATTTAATGCTGATGGATCTCTTTCTTGATACAAAGCTCGATTAGTTGTTAACAGGCGAAGTCAACACCACGAGATAGATTGTGATGATACTTTCAGTCCGGTTGTCAAACCAGCCACAATACACATAGTTCTCAGCTTGGTTGTCTCTAGAAATTGGCCTATTCACCAACTTGATGTGAAGAATACTTTTATTCATGGTCATCTTCTCAATACTGTGTATATGCACCAGCCTCCGGGTTTCCGGGATCCCAACACCCGAATCATGTTTTTCACCTCCAGCGATCCTTATACGGCCTCAAACAGGCTCCTCAGGCTTGGTTTCAGTGGTTCACGCAACATGTTCTCCACTTGGGTTTTCATCACAGTCTCACGGATTCTTTTATATTCATTTATCATCATGGAGTCGATATTGGCCACCTTTTATTATATGTTGATGATATTGTATTGACTGCGTCTACTGCTGATTTGCTTGAGTCCATCACCTCTCAACTTAGTAAAGAGTTTTCCATGAATGACCTTGGCCCTTTCAACAATTTTCTTGTGATCTCTGCCACCCGCTCTTCTAAGGGTCTTTTTCTCTCTAAGAGAAAATATGCATCTAAGATTCTTGATCGGGCTCATATGCTCCAATGCAACACAGCTCATACGCCTGTGGAGACTACGTATAAGTTGGATGCTACTGGTCCCCCTGTCGATGACCCATCCTCATACCACAGTCTTGCCAGGGCTCTTTAGTATCTCACATTCACACGCTCGTACATCGCCTTTGCAGTTCAACAAATTTGTCTCTTTATACATGATCCCCGAGAACCTCACCTACATGCCCTAAAATGCATTTTACGCTACATTTGAGGGACTCTTGACCATGGTCTACAAATTTACGTCTCTCCCGTGTCATATCTTCATGCTTACTCTGGTGCAGACTGGAGAGGATGTCCCATTTATTGTCGATCGACATCGGGTTACAGTGTATTTTTGGGTGAAAATCTCATATCCTGGTCTTCTAAGAGACAGGGAGTCATCTCACGGTCCAATGTCGAATCAGAGTATCATAGCATTGCTAACGCCGTAGCAGAGACATGTTGAGTTTGTAACTTACTTCAAGAGCTCCGATGTCCGCCCGCTAAACCTACCATCATATATTGTGACAATATCAACTCAGTCTATATGACGCCGAACCCTGTCCAACAACAACGCACCAAACACATAGAGATTTGCATTCACTTCGTGTGTGATATTGTTGTTTGTGCCCTTCATGTTCCGTCTTCCGCTCAGTACACATACATTTTCACAAAAGGTCTTCCGATACAGCTCTTCAACGATTTCAAGACCAGTTTAAACATTCAGAATGGTCCTCCCAATCAAACTGCATGGGGGGGGGGGTAGAGGATTAATATGTACCTACGTATCTTATGTATTATCTATTTCATATTGTTGAACCCAATTTCTTTATACGTATATTGTTTGTATTTGGCCCAAGAAGGCTCCCTTGTATATATATATATATATATATATATATATATATATATATATATATATCGTTTGTATAATGCATATTTGAGTTATGGGGAAAATACGATGATTAACAATCCTTGCTTGGTAGATACTTATAGAGAGCTTATTCTTTATAGCTTAATGCGACACTTCATCAACTTCCATCTCCCATGATAATCACAGTCTTCAAAGGTTGTAACACTTTTCCTTCTATGGTTGATTTAATATTCTCATGCTTTGCAAAATGATCCTTCGTGGGTTAAAAAGAGTTGTAAGTTTATTCTATTTTTAGACTTCCGTTGTTGTTTTTAGCGATTTTGGAAAAAATGATTTTGAGTAAAACCCAACAGTTTTTTCAAGTGAATAAAGTCATGAAATGATGTCGTTGGACCATAAGGGTGAAATGAGGATTTTTATGATTTTGGTGTCTAACTTATGGCTTAATTGATTAAGTTTGGTAAGTATTTTGTCAAATGTGACTTAATGGAGGTTTTAAGCTCATCTGTAACACTCCAAATCAGGTATTACCATTTGAACCCTTGAATTGAAATTATATAGCATAATGGTCACTTAGTACGCGGGGCTTACTCCAGGAGTACGCTTAGCGTACTAAGGATGAATGATCGCGGATGGTGGCCGTGTACGCGGGGCGTATGTAACAGAGGAGCAAAACCCTAATTTTCGGACTTGAAACCTATTTAAACATCATTAAGCCTCTTGGACCAAACCCTAATCAGCCTCCATAGCCTCATTTCACCCTTTTACCTCAGAGTTTCCTTGTGAGAGTGTTCTTGAGCTTAAAGAGTGTATTTGTGGCCATTTTAGAGCTTATTCAAGAAGAAGAAATTCCTAAGCAAGCTTGGAGTGGCATTGGGCTTCAAGAATCTGCATCTCGTTCACCTTGAAGAGCTTCTAGAGGTATAAAGTCTTGATCTTGCCATCTTATTCATTAGATCTAGTTAGGGTTTTCCATATTGTCCCTTTTGTTGGTTCTTGGATCTTCTCTTGAGAGTTGAGCAACTCCAGAGACTGAAATGGTTAGATCTGAGCTCTGTGAGCATGCTAGATGCATAAAGGTGCTAGCTTGAAGGTTATCTAGACTCCATGCATGAGTTTGAAGCTTTATATGAAGTCCTAATGTGAAGAATGAAGTTTTGAAGTCCCATATGGCATGCAAGGGCATAAAGTTGCCAACTTTATGCCCTAGGATGTCTTAATGAACTCAGATCCGATTTTGGACGTTAGAACATCAAGTATTAAGCACTTAATGGAAGTAGATGCTTAATATGCTTTTACGATGGGCGTGATATAGTGTACGCAACACGTACAGTCTGGGGACTCACTACGCTAAGCGTACTGAAGTGGTACGCTAGGCGTACGCACCCCAGTGGGTTTTGGGCTTCATATGGGCTTGTAGATTCTTTGGGCCTTAGCCAGTGTTGTGCCTAGTCATATGTTGGGTTAGTGGTCCCATGAATCTGTTTTGGGCCCTGGTGGTTTTGGTTGGGCCTTATTGGGCCATGTGGCCCATCAAATAGTTTTGGACATGAACTTTGGGCCCATTAGCAAAGGAAGACTCTTGAGCCATTATGAAAGGACTTGGGCTTGGGTACTTGGGTTCTTTAATTAGATTATATTCAACCCTAATTTTGGGTTAATGGTATTATTGCTCAACACGAGTGGTTTCGGGCTGTTAGGAGAGCAGCTTTCGGGTTCAGCAGACAGAGGTGGGTCTAAGGCACCAATGCATAAGAGTGTAACATATTTAGAGAAATGTTTGATTCTAGAGTTTTGTTTCGAGGATTCTGTCGGAGGTTAAAAATGCCAGTCCTGAACAAAATTTGATTTAGTTTCAACCCACTCTCCCCCCTGGTTTGTGATTGTCTGCCCCAAAGAGTCATCAACTCTCCCATGAACAAATTTTGGTTTTGTTTCATCCCACCCTCCCTCTTGAGGACTGTGATTTCAGATTTTGTTTTTCTTATTCCTTTTTTAGTCAATTTGTTATCTTGTTGTCGGATCTGGTATGGTATTTTCATATCTTCTGTAAGTTCGCCATTTGTTTTTCTTGTTATCGGATTAGTTCTGGAGTTTGATTTTTGGCGATTTAAGCAGAAATATGTGTTCAGTTTTTGTATTTTAAGTTCTGTGATTTAAGCAAAGATCTGGAGATCGATTTTTGTATTTGATCTAGATTTCTATGTGTGAAGAGTTTTGATTTTTGGATTTTGATCTAGATTGCTATGAGTATGATGAGTTCGATTTTTTGATTTTGATATTTTGGATTCGAAGGCTACTATGACTGACCTAGTAACCTTAATGTGTTGTTGGTGAAGTAAATCTCATCGGGAATCATGGCCACCAAACAAACACACACAATAAGGGTGTCGGAGGTGTGTAGCGACTTCCGGTGGTGGCGACTTCTGGTGACGAGTGGAGGGCGGTGGCATATGGTGGATGGGGTATGGGTGAAATTGTTGTGTTTTTCTTTTCCTTAGAAAAAATAAAATGATTAATAAATAACATAAAATTAAAAAATAAATACATAACGGTATAATAGTCTTTTTACAACATTTAGGGACCAACAACGCAATAAAATCAAATTATAGGGACGGTCCGAGTTAAAAAAATAAGTTAGGGACCAAACGTGTAATTTATCCCAAACCACAGGGACCATTCGTGTAATTTACTCAATAAAATAAGAATAATAATGAATTTGTGTGACACGTATTTTATTAATCCCCGGGTTTAATATTTTCGAGGATTAAACAAACATATAAAGTATGACTAGAAGTTTGTGTATTAAAAAAAAATTATAAATTAATGATTTAAAATTTGAGAATTTATTGAGGCGTGCTCACACGTTACAAAATACAAATGACTATTCTGTCATAAGCTTACAAATTAGTGTGTAATCAAAAGTTATATATTACAATTTAAAAAGTGTTTGCCAAGGATCTTTAGAGTATTTTAGCTTTTATGTTCTTTAGAAAAAAAAAACTTGAATCAAATAAAAAAATATATTTTTTGAAAGCTAATTCAATGAGCTTTTAGTGTTTTTATCCGTTAATTTTATATAATTTTACTGATTTTAAAAGCTTATATGTATTTTTGTCAAATATTTATGTAAAAATAAATGCCCCAACTATTTTTATCAAACATATCAACTAGTAAATTAAAAATTAAAAAGTTTATACATCTTCATAAGCTTTGAATCACAACCAACCAAATTTTCCTAAAACACAATTCATAGTTTGAACTAGAAATAATAATAGATATGAATAATAACAATCAAAATCATAGACTTGATAGGCTCTAAGCTTCAAACAAATCTTTCTTTTTTACTTAATAAACTTAATACATAAAGCACTTAATCCAAACAGATGTATATATTACCGCATCACATGATGGCACATGCACCCGTGTTTTCATCACTAAAAGCCGTAGTGTACCGAACCTCAGTCGAACTCGCCCGTTCCAAATGGCGGCTCCCCGGGTCTTGATCATACCGCACGTACCCAGCCGGTGCCTTCTTGTCATACACACCCTGAGCATAAGGGTGGGCCACCACATCGTATGGCACGTAGGGCCACAACTCGACCTTTTTACCAGTTCGATGAGCCACACGGGCCACAACCTTGTGTGGCTCAACATAACCTGTGACTGTGAGCTTATGTTGTTTTGGTTCGATGTTTATTGATGTTACACCCTTCATTCCTTCAACAGACCTACGCACCTTCCTTTCACATCCTTCGCAGTCAATCTTTACTTTAATCTCGACTGTCTGTAAATCATGACATTGTACATTAATTTATTTGTATTACAACTATGTACTTTGCAAAATCTATATGATTATTGTTACAACAATGTTATCCAGATAGATAACGATTTTCACTGCTATAATTAAGTAGATTTTTAATTTTATATATATATATATATATATATATATATATATATAAAGAATACAAATTCTATACGACCTCCATTTACTAGTTGTATCTTATGTGTGAGTGGATGAGTGTGGTTGACTTTTTATATAAGGGAATGATATATATAATAACATCAAAAAAATACTGAAAATACATTGTTTAATGTTTATTTATGCAAAAATGTTTGATATTGTACCATTTATCTAATTGACAAGACTAAAAACGTTATATAAATATTTTTTTATTTGTATCATATCAAGTTATCAACTTTTGTAATTTTTTTTTATCAGAAGTATAATTACATATATCTTCTAAAAAGTGTCTCTACTCATATATCAATTATTACTTTATGAACATGAGATATTTTGATTACTTTTTGGAATTAAAATTGGTCACCAATGTTAGGTCAATTTTACTACCCATGGAGTTGAAGGGCCTACTTGATATCAAAATATCTAAGAGTTGTTGGAGGCACTGTAGTACCCAAAACAAATCATTAAAATATCTTCAATAATGCAACGACTTTTTAAAATTAACTTCTTGTTAATCATTAATATATGTTAATAATTAAGCTACTTTAGATTTTTATTCAAAACCCACAAGAATGCATTTCCCAATTGCTTTAGTGGATATTCTTAAAAAAAAAAAAAGCAAGTGGGAAAACACTCATAAGATCGATTTTTTAACAATAAGTTTGTGATAAAAAGTTTACCAATTTTATTGTACAAATGGATAAAAAAATATATGTAACTATATAAATTGATATAATGATAATAAACTGAAACATTATTGTATAAATTTATAGAATATTCAGTTGTCAAATAAATTAATAAAGAAATTTGAGTTTCCCGTGTAAGGTATTTGCAAGTAGAACCATTCTCTGTCACTTTCCTCTGATTTTCATGAACCCTAATAAGCTCTGAAAACAGTCAGAGTATCTATTCGTACAACTCGCACTGCATTAGTTACAAATCAATAATAAACAGTAGTTCTACTACTTTTGAACTCCAAATGCTACAAACACTTGAGATTCGATTACTAACACGATAAAGCATATTGTAACATCGAAGTGTGCATTGGTGTGTTCATTTTTTTTTATCAGATCCTTAAAATATCTCAAAAGGGGAACAGCAACATCATGATTTCTGTTCATAGAAACTTGAAGAATGACTGGATCGAAATCCGAAAACGAAGTAGCAAATTAAGCTCGTAAGAATTTGTGAAAAAATTTACCTGTAATTGTTTGCGATTTTTGTGGTTATGATGACTTCCGCCTGAGCAATCGAACATGTTAGAGAGATGATCTAGAGCCCCCATTTTTTTTCTTTCTCTGTGTAGATTACGAGTTACAGGAAGATGATTCTGAAAATTAACCCTTCTCTGAATTTATAAAGGGTCATTAGTTTCTTATTGCCCCCTTGTACTTCTTTCACTCTAGAAGTTTTAGTCCCTAAACTTTAAAGCATGTGCACTAAAGTTCTTTTTTTCCCTCTGTATAAATAATTTTTAGGCTATACGATATACCAACAATACATCTCAGCGATGTCCAATGCGGGCAACAATGCACGGTGGGAATATCGTGTTGGTTAGGGTTGTGCCCGCAAATCTGACACTGTCGTGGTTCCAGCCACGTTGCACTGTCTCACTTACCTTTCTCTCCATTGCTATTGTATTGTACATGAAGTCAGCGTTGTGTAAATTTTGTAAGGAATTTTTAATACCGCCCTTTGAATTTTCTGGCATATTGTAATTTTCTGACGTAGTACATTTTTTCTAGTATATGTTATCCTAAAATCATGTGTTTTATTATTGACATTTTGTTCTAACTTCGCAATAACATCAAATATTGCTAATGGTATATGTTTTTGATCCATTTCCGTAGATCCATTTTACCGTATACATTGGTTTAAATCCTGAGTTGAATCCATTATGTAATTTATTTATTTTCTAGTTTAATTTAATGTATTTTTTTAGTTTAGTTTAATGAAATATTTTAATTATCTTAAACTTTATCTAAAATTTCATTATTATTATTTTAGATTGAAAAATAAAAAAATAAGAGTGAAAAGTAAAAGAAAGTATAACATAGGTTGAAAGAAAAAAATAAAAGACTGACGGAACCGAGATGATGTTTATGTGGCACAAAGAAAGAAAAGGAAAAAAGGTTACACCACATGGCCTTATTAGGATGAACGGAGTCGAAGGCAAAAGGCAATGTGTTGGCTGAGGTGCCATTTTAGCATCGGCGGGAACACCAAACCACGTGCTAGTGCCGAGCACCATCAAGAATAAGACACAGTGAAATGCTAGTTCACTTCTTATGTGAAATACTTCTTAAGCTTTTAAGTGCTTAACACAATTAGATACTAAATGAGAAACACTTTAGAACACCAATACTTGCAACTAGCTTCAAAAGGGAGCAAGGTTGCTCACGGTTTTGAGAGTGTTCTAAGGGAAAGATTAGTTAAAATGTAAGAATTACCCTTCCTTATGTATACCGACATGCAATATCTAATACTCATACTTCCAATTAATGCAAAGTAGTGGTATCTTGCAAGTAAGGTGTGTAAGAGGGAAGTTGGCAAGCAACCTCCCATACCTTTGATATTTTTGCCCCGAGAGAGAGAGAGAGAGAGAGAGAGAGAGAGAGAGAGAGAGAGTTGACTAGTTACTCCAACCAGATTAGTTAATATAACTAAGAAAGTTAAATGGTAACCAAAGTGACCAAAAACTTGAATATAACTTATTAAATCAAACCATATGATATAATAACCAGTTTAAACTCTCTTTAATTATTATTTTCATAAAACAATAATGATTATCTAATTAAATACATTAGTTTTTTTATATTTATTAATAATCATATTAATAATAAATATTCAATATGTGTCAGTTTGATTAAGATGTGACCCTATATGATCATATATTATTAGCAAATATTATTCGATAATGACTCTTAAGCATATAGATCTAACAATAAGGTTCGACGGGATGTTGCTTCAACAGGAATACAACTTCGCCTCTTCAACCCACCAACATCGAAGGTTACACATGGGTGGGACTCTGTCCACCCTTATGTGTTTTCCAATTGGCGAATCGCTAAAAAAATCATTTTTTTAGTTTTTTAACAATTTAAAGATTATTTTTCCGGTTTGATGTGATTTTATTTTTTCAAAATAACATTGAATTCTTTTTGGCAGTGAATAACAATATGATTTTTACATAAAAATTCAGAATTTTAATAGTTAAATAATAAAAAATATTTTTTTGGAATCGTTAAACCGTACAAATTTCATACTATATTGGTTTTATAGAATTCAATTTTTTGTCAATTATTTATTTAAAAAAAATATTGTATGATGGTTAATCGAAAAAAAGAAACAAAATAATATGTTTTTAATTTTCTTTATCTAACTTGGCATTTTCAAAATTATAGAACTCTTTGGATATGTTATTTGACTTATGCTTTTGGTAGAATGATTTTGTTTTTGTTTTTAACTAGGGTTTATTTACTTGTTTTTTATTTTAAATAGGGAATATAGATTTGGAATAAATTAATAGAGAAAATGGCAATATAACTTAATATGTTAACTAGTAATTGAGCCTACATTTTGCTGCGGGTTTTTACGTGTTTTTGTTGCGTGTTAAGAAAGTTGAGGAAGGAAATCATATTATATATATATATATATATATATATATATATATTACGGAGACGAGGGATAAACACGAAAGTTTAAAAATTAACAAATAAAATTAACATTTTATAAAGTTGAAGGTGGAAGGGGTAAAAATGGTTTTTAAAAAGTAAAGAATAAAAAATATTAATTTATAAAATAGATGGGTTACAAGGGATGAATTATATAAAGTTAATGATTAAACTTGAAGTTCACGCATTAAGATAGTTGTACATTGTGTTTTAACAACTGCATTCTTAGTTAAGTGCAATTGTCTCACAAACCAAAAGTTATATTTTAGCGTGTCTATATATATATATATATATATATATATATATATATATATATATATATATATATATATATAGAGAGAGAGAGAGAGAGAGAGAAGTAGGTTCATATGTGGATGCACAATTACTGTGTGGATGTAGGGATTAATATGAACCAATCATTTTAAAAACATATACAAGGGTAATTTTGTAATCATATCTATTATTTATATATAGTAAATTGTTGAATTAATTTATATGCTTTCAAATAGGTGTAACGTCTGTGTTTCTGGGCTAAACATTAAAGATGATGTAATAGTCTAGGTCAACTATTGTAACGTGTTTTGAAGTAATAAGAATGAATTATGTGAATTTATGTGTCTTATATTTAATTATGATGATATAATAAAGTAAGGATAAAAATAAGCGTCAAAAGTAAAATGTTAAATAAACCCGATATCTATGAAGAAAGTTGTAGTGGTCGTAACAAGGATTCCGGAGATATAAAGAACGTCGAAATCCGAGTTATAACGAAGAAGTTATGACATGTCGAAGTTTCGCGACAGAACCGGCACGACACTGTGTGACGTAAAAAGTGAGTTTACAATAAAGTGTTTTTTAGCCTTAGCAATCTAAATGAAAGTCGTAGTATATGTTAAATCGAGAGAGTGCATAAAAAATGTCCAAATCTGACTTCGTATGAAGAAGTTATGAATTTTCTAATATTTGTTAATATATTATGTGATTAATATATTTATTGGAAATAGTAATAATTAACAAGAATATAATTGGAATTAATTTTGGGATTAATTAAAATTAATTGAGAGTGCAAGGGCTAAGCGTTAATTGTTTAATAGTTAAATAAAGGAGAGGTTCCAGAACCTTCTTATATGGGACGGTTTTGGAGACCAATTATTAGGGTTTCTGGAAGCCTCGTACTGATAAGGAAAATAGATAACCACCCGGATTTTAAATAATAAAATTATATGTTCAAATTAGAGTTTCTTGATATGGTATAAATAGGGCCCTAGGGTCTCTTATTTTCGGCCACTTGTATCCTCAGAAGAACAGATGAATTCTTACTACTCCCTCCTCTCCCCTCAATTGTCTTTTAGTTGTAAGGTTTGGGTCCAAACCATTAGAGGCGTCATAGTTTTGGTGCTAGCTTTCCAATTTCTACAAAGGAAGGATTGGAGTGGTTTGTTTACTACAACAAATTTAAGGTATGTAACCCTAATTCCTTGTTTTCAAATTTGTGAGGGTTCATGTTTGTTTTGTTATTCATAGTATGTTGCCTTCAAAGTGTTATGACATATATCCTTATAGGTTGCATGTGCCCTTCTTAATTGTAAAGTGATTTTTCGCATTGTAGTTATAACCTATAAAATCCATCACATATGGTGTATCATTCTTAGAGTTTAAGAATTATAATGTTGAGACTAGCACACACCCGTACCTTTTTAATTACCACATCCTGCATATGTATTCCTTCTTCTACACATCAATAACATAAAATTGATCCATGTTTCTTGTTTCAAACTTCATCACTCTACATGAAATAACTTGCCAAGAACTAAAGTCAATCAATGTAATTCATTAGTGATCAAACTTGTCAATTATTCACTAAGTTGTATATTTACATACATTTGCTTAGTTTTTAATAGTCTCTGATGTTTGGAGATACATGGTAATGATTTCATACTTGTCCTTTAACTTGCATCTTGACCATCCTTTGTATCACACAAATATTGATATCCTCTAACATACCAATAATGGGTTTCATCCTTGCATCCTTTATAACACTATTGAAGCTTTCTGAGTATCCATTCTCTACATATTCACAAGAAGCATGGTGAACTATGAAGAAAGCCAAAGACCATGTCTTTGGATCTCTGTCAATAAAATGAACAAAGGCAACATGGTTTATTACTTGAATCTCTTTCATAACTGCATTGAAATGTTCTTTATTAGTTGCTTTATTGGCCCTCCAACAAATATTTTAAAGTTGTACTCCAAGAAATTTCTTTCTAAAGTTAGCATAGATATGCCTTGCACATTGCGTATGTCCTGCTGCTGGTAAGACCTTCACTGCCTCAACCAATCCCTGTATGTATATATATATATATATATATATATATATATATATATATACACACGTATTTGATGAAGTTAGAATGATATGCCATGTATTGTGATACAATAAGAAAATAAACCATACCTTGTGTTGATAAAACATTAGAACTAGACTAATTCCATCACTTGCAAAGTTCAAATCTTCTTTAAGATTCTCAATAAACCATTTCCAAATATCTTTGTTCTCTACACATAAAACTGCCCAAGCAATTAAAAATATTCCATCAAGTTTAATTATCCTTCTAAACCCTGACCTCCAACCCTCTTTCACTTAATTAAAACATATGTAAATCCTACTGAAGTGATTTTTAGCATCAGGCACAACATTAACAGAAAGTTTTACTGTTGAACCTGGATTTGATCTTCTAATCTCCTCACCATATGACCATAGCTTGGCATAATTGTCTATAATTATACCTTCGATCACCTAGAGTGAAAGCATATTTCTTGACCCTCCTACACTGACTCATACCCACTTCAATGCTAAAGGTGTTTTCACCTCCTCCCTAAGTAGTCTAACACTCATTTTCTAATTGTTTACAAATTCTTGACTGAAATGACTTCCTATCCATCTGTAAGTGACAATTGATCCAAATTTGAAATTCCTAGCACAATTATGCTCACTTTTAAGAGAGTTGATATGGAAAGACTGATCATCACTCATCTACGACCCCAAAAGCCTAAAAGTATAGTTTCCATCACAACATTTAAATAATAGCCTTCCACTATCATTTTTCATAAAACAAAGTTGATAACCATTTACAATTGCATAATTGCATAACATGTGTTTGAGTTGTTTAGGATTATCAAACCTCATACCTAACACAGGTTGTTGCTCATTCCAGTGTTGCTCTTCATTGGAACTATTTGGCAAATAATCAACAACATCAACTTATTCAGCTTCATTCTCAACCATGTCAGAATCAACAGGTTCAGGAGGACCTATATTCTCACCCACCTCACAATCTGGGGCATTATCCTTTTTGAAAAAAAAATGAGGGTTGATATTTTCATCAATGTGCCTTGTCTCACTTGTTTCAACATCATCTAGTATATTATTAACTACTTCTTCCTGGATATTATCTACCACTTCCTCTTTTTCTTCATCCAACCACTCTTACATGTTAGTATTACCAAAATGATCTATACACATTGGGATTGTAGCATCACATTCTTAAGCAATGACTATAAATTCGGCATGCTCAAGTTTATCCATAATTAACCTTAAACCTTTTGGAAAATCAATATCAGGAAGACAGTAATAGAGCTTCTCACATTTTTCTCCTGTGAATCTTTCCATGAACGTGTAGCACTTGTCCTTGTCCATTCCTGCAAAATCAATGTTAACTAGCCTCTGATTAATACTGCGGTGTGTCGTATGGGGTTCTTGGCAAAGATACCTTGGAAATGCACATCCATAATGATGTAGACAACCATGGTTGATGAAAGAAAATGGAGGAAGGAAATAAATACAGTCGAAGGAGAAAGGATGAATAAAGTGTTGTCGGTATTGTCTCATTAAAAACTCTAACAAGACACGGTCAACAGTTACATGTCGACTACTTAAATGAGGTGGCAAAGAAGTCACCGGCTTACGCCTTCATTTCTTCAAAAATGTCCAATTAGACCTGACAAAAATAAGTTTATTCCCTTTTAACGCATACAAATAAGTTAAGGGACTGAATCAACAAATTCAAAATACATCGTGGGGCTAATGTATCATTTTTCCTAAAAATAAATGATGTGTGGTTTGCGAATAAAGTAGAAGAGTGCAGGGACTATTTCTGTCAAGTGGATGGTTTATGAAAAAAGAAAAAAAAACATAGGAATTATTAGTTTATTACTGTAAATTAGAATATATCAATTAGATTGCGTAAAATGTATGGTCTGTGGATAAAAGAAAAAAAAAATATAGGAGTCATTACTACAAATTGGAGTCAGTGTTGAAGTTAGAATCTTAGATAACATAAGATAGCAAAAATGAAACAGAAATTATCAAAACCCACATAACGAACAGTGATTTTTGGTCGACATATATATATATATATATATATATATATATATATATATATATATATATATATATATATATATATATATATAATGTTCATTGGAGACAATGTTAATTTTGTGAGACATGCGACACGGTCCTAGTCACTCATCTTAGAGATAAAAAAAAAAAAAAAGTTAAAATGCAAAAAAAAAAAATCCAAAAATTATTTTTTTAATTATTATTTTCGTTATTTTATTTATCTAAATAAATAAAAATAATAAAAAAGTTAAAATGGGTGACGAAAATAATATTTAAAAAAAATTGAAAACTTTCAATTATTTTGCATTTTTAAAAATATTTTTTTGATTTTTAAAATGGGTGGCTAACATTGCGTCCCAATGTCTTACAAAATATAGCGGTCTCAAATGAATCTAACCCTATATATATATATATATATATATATATATATATATATATATATATAGGAATGTTCAAATGAAACAATTACGAAACCAAAAATGGGAGAACAAATTTGGGCCACATATTTTATTTTATTTTTGCCGTAAAACCCTCCCATGTACCGCCACGACGAATGAATATAATATTCATATGTGAATATGAAGGTAAGTATATTCTCGCATATCCTAAATCGGTCACTTAAATGTTCAAGCGTATGAGAACGACAAAACAGACCATATTAATATATGAATATATATATATATATATATATATATATATATATATATATATATATATATATATATATATATATATGAATAAGCATGTGTCTATTCACACCTGTTTATTCATGTATGAATATGTCGGTTGTTGGAGGAGGTTGTGGTGGAAGTGGCAGTGGTGGTGTCAGTGGGTGGCAGAGGTGTTGGTGACGATGACGAATATTAATATATGAATAAGTATATACTTATTCATATATGAATAAGTATATTCATATACAAACATATAAGTATATTCAAAAGAAGCGCGCAAGTGTTTATGAAGATTGTGAGTATTTAGGATTGGGGAGGTTCTTAGGAAAATATAGACACAAATACATGTATTGCGCTCTTGGAGTAATGGAGAGGTTCAAAATGGATTGTCTTGTGCGATGTTGGTAGCTAAAGTCTTGATATAATGATAATAAAATCAGTTTTTTTGGGGGGCAAGCAAAAGCCAAGTATGAGGTATTTTGATGTGTACATAATTAACTACATGTTTAATGCATATTTCTAATACTTTTAGCTACAATTATGCTTAATATGGAACAAAAGATACTTATTATGTTTAAATTATGTTTTGCAGCGGCGAAGACTTGCTCGGGATAAAAAGGAAGCATACGGGGAGCTGGAAGCAGGAAACGGGAGCAAAAACAAAAGAAGAAGAAAAGTTGTCTGAAGACCACGTCGTGGTGACATAACCACAACGTGGAAAATGGAAGAATCACGGCCCATATGATGACTTGGAAGACACAGGAAAAAACACGATGACCACGTCGTGGTGACGGTCAACCATGACGTGGTGGTCAAATTTCCACAATTATAAAATCTCGGACACTAGGTCGAAATCAGAGGCATGCATTCGGTTCTCTGAGGTTAGTTGCGATTAATAACCCTTAGAAACCCAGAAGAAAGTCGAAATTCAAGTGGAGCTCAAGGATTGAAGAAGATTTAGAAGACATTCATCATTGATCTAGTTGGTTTGCTTATTAAACTTATGTCTAACTTATTTTACTTGGATCTATTGTGTTTTTCTACTAAAGTGAGAGGCTAAACATCATTTACTTCTGTTTGGTGAAGATGAACTTGATACTTATGAGTTTATTTCAATTATTGGAAGATTATATATATATATATATATATATATATATATATATATATATATATATATAAACCCTAGCATGTTTTAGTTCTAGTTTATATAGCTTATAAATCAGATTTTGTGTGTTAATTGATCATATTAATTGCATGAATCTTTCCCCTAATTGTTTATGATCATTAGATAATTAGAGTTAGGATTAATCGCATCTTAGTTTAAGTAATTAAAGCTAGTAACTTTAACTGTGTTAGAGAGCATAATTAGTATTAATTTGTGTTTGGTTGCTTGAATTGATCATAGGAGAGTAACTAATATCATTCATAGTCCAATTGTGCTATTATCAATTTGGTGTTTAACTAGTCCATGATCATTGCTTTGTCGTTCATAAATTGGTAGGTCTAGATATTTGATCATAATAGCTAGATAACTAGTAATCAATGTAATCCATCTAATAGAAATCAACCATAGGAGAAAGTGAAATTGGATCTAGGCAGAAGTATTCTTTTAATTCTTGAAGTTACTTTGTTTACGTTGTTTGCTTACTTGTTAGGTGTTACCATTACTCTCTGATCCTGCAAGCCCTCAAACTCGGTCGATGTTGACTCGATTCCGATAGTCGGTGTTGCCATTGCTCTCCGATAACACAAACGGGATGAAAGAGAAAATAAGCGCAGAGAAGGAAGAGGCAGTCAGAGAATGGGAAGCGTAGAAAAAAAAATCGTCCTGATAAGGGAAGTCTTAAATGCAAGGCGAGAAAATCGAACAGTTACAATGATGAAATTGTCTGCGCAGACGACTCCGTCACATCAGTGGACGTCAGAGCCATCTCCGCCGAACACGTGTCTTGATCTAAGCTAGAATAACTCAGCTACCCCAGGCTACAGGGATGGCAAAAAAACCCGAACCCGAGGGGGAAACCCGAAACCCGAGCATTTCGGGTTGGGTAACGGGTCGTTATCGGGTTCGGGGCAGTGACTGGGTTATATATATATATATATATATATATATATATATATATATATATATCATACATACTTATAAAGCTAGCATTTTTTCTTGAATCTCATGCATTTGAAACCCCCACATCCTTTCACCTTCAAAGTAATTAATCACACATAATCTCATTCCAAGAAAATCACACGCTCTATAAGTTCAACACCTCATGCATTTGAAACCCCCACACCCTTTCACCTTCATTATATATGTAGTTATATTAGTACATTTTTCTTACAAAAAGTCGTCATTTGGTTGAAGATATTATGATTCAAAAGTTTTCATATAGTTGAAGCATTCACGATCCAAATATGATGATTTGAAGAAATGGGTTATGTCGCATCGATGGTAATTGTGATATGATTTTTTCTTTCAACCAAAACGAATGAAGCTTTTCTATTCTTTCTTTATATTCAATTTCTCATTTGATCTTTATATGTGATTTGTATGTATTACTCAATATTGAATGTGACTCTCCAAACATCAATGTTTTGCTTGGAATATCTTTCTCATTCTTTTTTTTTCAAGAAAAACATTTTTATTGCAGGTTAGTGAAGAATTGTCATCAAGTTTCTATGGTTGAATGGTGTTAAATAAAGAAAGAAGATTCAGAAAACGAATATACGTTTTTTTTTTGTTTGAGCAAAGTAGACGAATGTTAATATTTTCTTTTGATTTAAACGTATATTTATGTAACATTTTTATTTATATATTCAACCACCCAATGTTCTTATTTATTTTATTGTAGTTTTTCTATTTTGATTATGTTTATTTTCTATTATTTTTTTATTGGGTTATCCTACACAACATATTTACAAGACAATATTTAAAAGATAACATAATTTTTAACATTTGATATGTAATTATGATGACTTATCATGATATGTTCTTCATATGAAAGTAATTTATCCATATTACTACAACAAGAATTAGATATGACATTTACGAAAATATATATTATATGTGATTTGTTTAACATATGTATGCACCTATGTATGTTATAAATTTATAATTAAATATCTTTATGTTTAATAATTGAAAGGATTAAAATGATGCATCAAAACCAATTATTTAGACGAGTATAATAATAATAATAATAATAATAATAATAATAATAAATACACATTTCCAAGTACCGTGTTCATTTAAAACTCACACTACAACTCAAGAGTTTTCTAATTTATGTATATTTATTAGTTACAACTCAAGAGTTTTTAACTTATGATTATTAATTAGTAATCACTAATAACTTTTTATTTTCCTTTGTTTTATAAGGTTGTAAAGTTTTGTTCATTAAAAACATTAATGTATTTGAAGAGATTTGTGATTTAAATATGAAAAGTTAATATAAATGTTATAATAAATGTTTTAGTGTTTTTATGTTATTAGAAGTTGTAGTGTTTATTTTTCATATTTTTTATTATTCATTGTATATATATATTTTTTAATACAAATGTTATAATAGATGTTTTTGTATTTTTATGTTACTAAAAGTTGTAGTTCATATTTTTGTTCATACATTTTGTTACCCATTATATATAGATTATCATACGTTTGATATATAATTTACACAATTTTAAACGGTTTATAAAATTATCAAATAATTGTATATATCACAATGACTTAAAAATTAAAACTATAATCATCATATCATACTATATTATAAAGGAAACATTTTTTTCTTTCACCACATTCATTTGAAACTCCCAACTTTTCATATTTCCATACAATATGCTTAATTTATTAACTTAAATATGCTTTTTGTTGTAAACATTATCATAAATGGAAGAATTTGTGATTTATCAATATGATATACTTAATTTGTTAACTTCAATATATAGTTAAATAAATAACCTACATTAATATATCAAATAAGCTTAAAAATTTAGTGTAAAATTTAAAACCTAAAGTAAAATATCAAATAATGTTTAAAAAAAATTCAATATATATTTTTTAACATAGTTAAAAGGAAAACATTAAATATACTAATAATAAAAAAACCTAAATTGATGAATCGAAGTAACTAAAAGGTGTCTGAAAACTATATTCTAACCATATATTTTTAACCTGCACCGCGCAACGCGTGGAAATTCGTCTAGTATATATATATATATATATATATATATATATATATATATATATATATATATATATATATATATATATATATGAGACAGTTCAAATGAGAACAATAAATAAAGTGAGAACGTAAGAACACTACTTTATGTTATTATTCTGCTATAAATTTTGTATATATATAGCTTTATGACATTATTCATCAACAAATATATGAACAATTACACATTAATATTGACATTCAAATTTTGTATGTACAACTTTATGACATTATTCATCAATGAATATATGAATAATCACACATTAATATTCACATTAAAAATTACTATATTACTACATATAACTACTACAATAGTATACACATTTAAATTAAAAGAAGAATAATAGCATAAGAATGGTGTTCTCACGTTCCCACTTTATTTAGTTTTCTCATTTGAACTTAACCCTATATATATATATATATATATATATATATATATATATATATATATATATATATATATATATATATATATATATGTGCGAATCTTTTTGATATTAATTGCACAGAATTAAAGATACAATACTTACCATGGACACTCCTTTTAATTATTAACAAGCTAATGTAATGATTTTTCTTTTTATGTTTTAACATATTACACTAAACTTAAATCATTGTTTTTAATATAACAACGTCCATTTTATTTTACTAAAGTGATGCATCATATTTTAATTTAAAACAGAGGCTAGAACATGTATTTTTTTTAATAATGTAACTTTTTGTTATATTTTTTATAAGACACCGAGGTACCCTAAACAAAGATTTCGTTATAAATTGTTGTAAACCCGATAAGATACCCGAAACTTGACGGGAAAACTCGAAACCCAATGGGGCCCCCCGATAAGATACCTAAAAGATATCGGGGCAGGTTTGGGAAACCATGCCCCGCCCCGTTGCCATTCCTACCAGGCTAACGTTGACGTTTACTAGCCTAAGGGACTTGTTAACGTATCCTCCTTGGAATACATCAAAGATAACAGAACGATTATCCAAAGCACGACCTAGCTAACGGTCGCGCTCCCAGCATGAGTGATTAGGCCTGGGCCCTCGCCCTCGCGCCCTCGCACTCAGACCCTGGGGCTCCAGCGCCAAGGTCCAATTCAGGACAAGAAACTCCAATCTAAAATAAGCGAAAATAGTACTGGCCACTCCCCATAGCGACAAGTGTAGCGCCCAAGGTGTTGTCCTCTGTTAGTTCTGCACCAATAACATATAACCGCTAGTGGTGCACGATCCGCCAATAGGAATCCTCCACGTCCTGTCGGCCTAGATATGACAAAGGATCCTGTTGGGATCACACGTAGAAGACAACAGGTATAAAATGATCCCTTCTTCTCCAAGAGAAGGGATCGCCTCATTATTTATCACATACCTAAACCTAATTCTCTCATGCAACCACTTACTAGACCATCGAAGCTTTGTTCCGGGACCACCTCCCAGACGACGATGTCTTTGTTGTGATTCTCAGGCTTAACATAGGTGAAGCTATTCCGGGACAACGTCAACCTCGAAGAACATATCATAACATGTATCAATACCATTAAGATGATCAAACACATCCACACTTGAACTAGGTTGAATGGTGGGGATATTCAAGAGATAATCACCATAATCGAAATCATCATGGTCATACACTCATACCCCTCACCATCAACAACACAATCATTTTCTCCATTCGCTTGTTCTAGTCGATGTCGTTACCTCTAGCTAGATAAGCAACCTTTACAACATGACCTAAAGAATTAAATATGAGGGCATCAAAGAGTGATCGTTAAAAAGAATCTCTTAAACCTTACGATGATATTTATTTGAGTTTCTATTAGTAAGCACTCGAACAAGATTCAAGGAAGTTTGGTCATCTACAAAAATTAAGACCAAAAAGATAGTTTAACCAACGACAAACACAATTTATTGATTCATTTTAAGCATAAACCATCATCTCAACATTATTCGAAAAGTCATAACCCAAGACAACATACTCAACTTGCTTCAGTGTTATGATCAAATGACAAATCATTATTTTGCTCATCTGCCACTACAATTCGATTTGAAGAAAAACATAATGAATAAAGGGAGAAAGAAGGCAATTGATTGGCGACAACACTCACTAGCCCTGATGATATAAACTTAAAATGAGAGGGGAAAAGAAAGAAACAACCAAATAGAGGGTTAATAATGGTTTTTGACATCGTCGGTGCATGACCATCTAAATGATGCTTACCTGCATGTAAGGTTTTCGGTAAGCTATAACACACCCTTATTTACACTCAACCTTACATAATATTTTGGGTATCACATTAAGTTGGGTGTCAAAGCAAAATTTCATGTTCATTCTAGATTACGACTATTGGAATATGGTTTCCACAATCACAACAATAAATAATATTACTATTAGTGGTAAGGTCCTTTTGTGTTACACGCAAGGACAAAAAAATAATTAACCGATGGCACGAGAAAATTATAGGGACCTTGTTTGTTAACTAATTAAGTCTTTAATTAATTAAATGAAATGTAGTGATCTAGAAGGTTCTAGATAATGACTCAGATAATTACCAAATACATGGAGAACTATTATGTGACCATATAATTATCCTTTAAGGGTTTTAATCCTTCCATATCAATAGTGGGATCTTAGGCCGGATGTGATGATGATTTTCTATTTAGAAAAAAACCTAGTATTCGACAGAACCAACTCAATCTTGAAACCTTAAACTTAAGTCGTCTATGCGGCGTGTAGGGCTTCTACGCACCGCGTAGCCTTCGATTTTGGATTATGGTTTGTGGCGTTCAAGGTGTTCGTCCATGAGGTGCAATAAGATGTTGATGGTCCGTTCCTTGGGCGCGATTATGAAAAAGGAGCTCTCCGTTCGGCTCTTAGCACTCATTATTCAATTAAGATCTACGAATTTTTCAAAACTATAAATGTATGTATTCTAGTTTCCTTCCTGTTATGTTTTAGTTGCAATTGATTGGTTGAGCATGGATCTATGTCCAGCTTATCATGTTACTGTTTTTGTTGCTTCCGATGTATTCCTTTATGACATTTGGATCTTTCATAACCCAACAATAGATGATCCTTAGCTTTCTTTTGGTTATCACAAGTCTTTAAGATATACCATTTCACCTTCGAAGGATCCATTTTTTACATGCTCCTAGGACTTTGGTGCATCAATCATTAAAAAGTAATTATCAAAGATTAAAAAATATTGTACTCACATAATATTTTAACGTTTTATTTATTTGTTTAAATATTAATGTCTCCAAATATTATATTTCGAAAATATGGTGTATTCTTAAAAACGACCAATTATATAATAGGAATTTATATATAACATCCGAGAAAGATATATCTAAAATAATTAATTTATATTTTTTTTGAACAAGTTAGAACTTAGTTTCTGAGTTTTTGTAAAGAAAAGAAAAAAAGGAGAAGAAAATAAGAAGATAAAAGAAATTTATATTTTCTGTTCCGAGTTGGAAATAAATGAAAATAAATTAAACATTTTGTTATTTCTCTCTAAATGAGTTGGAAAGAAATGAGAGGAAAATTAAATATTTTGCTATTTGTCTCCAAATCCTTCCAAATTGGATGGAAGGTTAGGAGGGAAAATGCCATCCCCCCTCCCCCCCAATTACATCAATTTCATCCTTATCTCAGATACATCAAAAGCGCAAACAATCATATAGCAGACACTTTGACAAGAGAATGGAAGCCATCATGAAGCAAGAACAACAACAGTTCAAAAAATCCATTCATGAAAGAAACATTGTTAACACCACTCATGGAGGATTAACGATGGCCATGACATAAGCAAACTTGATTAAAAAATATGTCCTTTCGAAGGCGGAGGGAATGACGTAAGCAATGACGTATAAAGTCATTATTATTGAAAACATTATTAAGGGATTATATTAATATAAAAATTGTGTCGGTAGAGTTATTTGTATTTGTCGTTGTATAATTATTGTTTGTATGTGTCATAAAGTTAGTGTCGGTTAGAAATGAAATAAAGTGTGTAACCCTCAATAGTCTAGGGGGCTATAATGTAAATATGTATGTCGTATTGCAATCAAACGATTGCAACTCAATTATGTAACCGACTCTCTTGAGCCTATAAATAGGGCCTTTGCCCATATGAAATAAACAAGTGACGTTTGAGTGTTTAAGACTTGAGTTGATCTCAAGTTTCTTCCTCTGTTGAAATAGTTGTTCTATTTTTGAATAGCAGAGCCCTATCCAAATATATTCATATAATCATTCATATAATCCAAACAATTCATCGTCAATCCATCCCGACACATCATTCAGGTATAATTCTATCCTAATCTTTTTATTAATTCCGTCATGTCGTTAAATTTGTCAAATTTAACGACATGACGGAATTAATAAAAAGATTAGGATACGATTATACCTGAATGATGCGTCGGGATGGATTGACGATGAATTGTTTGGATTATATGAATGATTATATGAATATGTTTGGATAGGGCTCTGCTATTCAGAAATAGAACAACTATTTCAATAGAGAAAGAACTTTGAGATCAACTCAAGTCTTAACCATTCAAACTTAACTTGTTTATTTCATATGGGCAAATGCTCAAGAGAGCCGATTACATAATTGAATTGCAATCGTATGATTGCAATATGACAAACATATTTACAATATAGCCCCCTAAACTATTGAGGGACTAACACTTTATGTTACATCACAAATAACACTTAATAATTATCCTACCGACACTTTTAAACAATTACATTAATAAAAATAACAATCCCTTCCAAAGGGATTGTTATTTTTATTAATGTAATTGTTTAAAAGTGTCGGTAGGATAATTATTAAGTGTTATTTGTGATGTAACATAAAGTGTTAGTCCCTCAATAGTTTAGGGGGCTATATTATAAATATGTTTGTCATATTGCAATCATACGATTGCAATTCAATTATGTAATCGGCTCTCTTGAGCCTATAAATAGGGCCTTTGCCCAAATGAAATAAACAAGTTAAGTTTGAGTGGTTAAAACTTGAGTTGATCTCAAAGTTCTTTCTCTGTTGAAATAGTTGTTCTATTTATGAATAGCAGAGCCCTATCCAAACATATTCATATAATCATTCATATAATCCAAACAATTCATCGTCAATCCATCCTGACGCATCATTCAGGTATAATCTTATCCTAATCTTTTTATTAATTCCGTCATGTCATTAAATTTGGGATTAGAGCTACGTTTCGTTCTTATCATTTTTATTATAAATATGAACATTCATCCATTCATTCATAAGAAAAAATATTCATCATACATCATTATAAATGTTATTACATTAATACATATCATTTATCATACTCATCTTTATTTGTCATGCATCATCATAAATATTATTATGAATATGAATATTCATCGTTATGATTTATCATCATAATCATCATAAAATTAATAGTCATAATAAACTTCACTATTATTTTTAAAGCTATAACTTATTAAAAATGTCTCAAGAAATAGAAAATTCACCAATAATTATTAATAACGAAGAAAATGAATCTGGATACACTTTTGATGCTTTAATTAATAAAAATAATATCAATAAAGATGCTATAAGAAAATCAAATTTTACACTATCCGAAAAACATGATTTTAGAAATAACACACTAAAAAACTTCTTTTCTAGAAAAAATATTATATACTATGGAAAAATTATAGGAGAAGAACCAATACCCATAGAATCAACTCAAGGAAATATTATTATACCTATAATAAATAAACAACAAATTAGGAATAGATTATCTAATATTAAAGAAATAGATAGAATAAAAATTGCTTATATTCATATATCAACTATTCAAGTAATTTTAAAAAGTACTTTTAGTGATTTAGATACACCAATAGAATTAGAAATCAGAGATGATTGTATAATTAATAATCAAGAAAGTATTATTGCAAAAGGAAAAGGTAATTTAATTGAAGGAAAAATAAAATTTGATATTAATATTCAACTAGGATTAAGTCTTAAAGATAAAAATCTAAGTAATAATAGTATTACTGTACGATATAAATTATTAAGACAAAATTTTATATTAAAAGGTAATCATCCGTTTACTATTACATATCAAATAAATTATGCATTAACAAATTCTCATCATAGTATTACATTTAAAACAGAAGATAGAATTTATATAGAGAAATTATTTACCCCTTTATTGTCACTTGAATCACCAAATATGACTAATAACAGAATATTTAATGAAACTAATTTTCAACCAATAATAACTACTCCGTTAATAAAAAGAAGTCCAATTATAGAACCTCAAATTTCAACTATAACAGGTAGATCCTCCATCTCGGAATGTCAACCTACAACATCCACTGAAAATCAAAATGAAAAATTAGAAGATATTAAAGAAATGATTAGATCATTAAGTTTAAGAATATGACAGAATCATCTAGTAATTCTTTAAAATATTTTAAAACACTTGAAGGTTCATATCAAAATACAAAACCATGCATACCAGATAAAGAAATGATTATAGAAATACCGCAAAATTTACCACAAGGAACAATATATAATATTGGTCTTAATTCTGAAGAAGATAAATCAATAGGTGATAAATTAAATATAATTAGTCAAAAATTAAATAATATTATAGAAGTAGAAAGTTTACTTATATTAAAACAAATTCCTGAATTATTACAAAATTAACTCAACAGAAAATATTACTTGAAAAATATTTAAAAATAAAAACTATTAAAGAAGAACCACTTAATGAAAAACCACTACTTAAAGAAAAACCACTTACTATTAAACGACCATTCACATGGTAAAAAAAAAATAAAAAAAAATAAAAAATTTATGAGTAATAAAACCCAAGTATATTGTAATTACGATAATAAATATAAAGTTACTCTACTTAAAAAATTATGGAAAGATTTAGAAAACTCTACAAAACATTTAAAAGAAAAAGAATCTGAAATACATAAATTAACCTCTAAAAACAAAAATTATACTGCATATCAATTAGTTAAAATTGGAAGATTAAAAATTGAAATTAATCATTTTAAAATAGAAATAAAAGACATTAACAATTCAATTAATTTCTTTCAGACGCTTTAATAATTTGTTAAAATAAATTCAAAAGTACAAATTAATTCTTCAAAAGATAACATGATTTGGACTAATATATTAAAAAACCATTGGAAAATAAATTCTAATATATCTAATACCATTCAACATTTAGAAAATGTTTTATCATATGAAGAAAACTATTTATTAAAATTACAATCAGTAAATGAAGAATATAATAATCAATTAAAAAAGATATCTAGATTATAAGAAGGAATTAAGAAATACCAAAAATCACAAAATCGTAATTTAAAAACAATACGCAATGTTTCATCCACTCTAACAAACACAACTTGTTAAAAACACAGATATAGAAATTTATAAACTGACTCTAATGAGTAAAAGAAAAACAAATATTAACCCAAACAGTACCTTTATTACAACTAAAATACAAGATAAAGAACTAGTTTCGTATATAGATACATGAGCTACTTTATGTTTTGGAAGAAAAAAAGATATTAAAAAATTGGGAAAAATTAGAAAAACCATTAAAAATTACAATTGCTGATAAATCAATTCAGAAAATTTGGTTCGTAGGAAGAAACATAGATATAGTAATTAAAACAGACACCAGCAATATATCAGCGATTCATGGATGAAACTTTAAATGGTTTAGATCATATTTGTCTTGCATATATTGATGATATAATTGTTTTTACAAAAGGAAATGAACAGACACACATTGATGCAGTCATCAAGGTTTTACAAAGAATTAAAGAAAAGGGTTTAGTTTTATCAAAAAAGAAATCAAAACTTTTTCAATCTACAGTTGAATATCTCGGTTTAAAAATTGGAGAAAATGGTCAATTATCGTTAAGAGACAATATACGAGAAAAATTAAATATGTTTCCTGATAAACTTGAAAATAGAAAACAAATACAATGATTTCTTGGTTGTTTAAATTATATTGCAGAACAAGGATTTTTGAAAAACTTAGCAAAAAAAAGAAAAGTTTTACAAAAGAAAATATCAGAAAAAATACCTTGGTCTTGGATCAATACAGATACTATTTTGGTACAAAGTATAAAACAAAAAATTCAAGTTCTCCCCACTTTATATAATGCAAAAATCGACGATTTTCTAATTGTGGAGACAGATGCATCACAAGACACTTGGGCAGGATGCCTAAAAGCAATTATACATGGAAAAGTATTATTGGGACTAGATAATGATGGAAACTTCATATCTAACCCATCAAAAGTATACAGTGATATGAAAGTATCACCAAAAGCATACATTGGTATAAAAATACCATCTGAAGTAAACAATGATAAAGTATACAGTGATATGAAAATATCACCAAAAGCATACATTGATACGAATGTATCATCTGAAGTATTAAAAACACATAAATATGAACAAAAATTATGCAAGTATATATCGGGAACATTTTCCCAAACGGAGCAAAATTATAGCACACATGAACGAGAAACACTAGCTTGTCTAAGAACGTTGAAGAAATGGAAAGTCGAGCTACTTCAAACCAGATTCAAATTACGCACAAATTCCAAGTATCTACTTGGCTTTTGGCGATATAAGTTACAAGAAGATTATTGTCGAGGACGATTGATTCGTTGGCAATTACAATTACATCAATTTCAGCCATACCTCAAGTATATCAAAAGCGCCAACAATCATATAGCAGACACATTGACAAGAGAATGGAAGCCATCATAGAGAAACAACTAAAAACATTCCTACTCGAATATGGAAGAAACACCTTTCATGAAAAACTAACGTCAGCAATGACCAAAGCACACATAATTCAGAAATATATGTCCTTTCGGTGGCGGGAGGAATGACGCAAGCAATGACGTAAAAATCCAACATTATTGAAGACATTATTGAAGACTTCATCCAACATTATTGAAGACATTATTGAAGACACGTGTCCTTTCAATGTGGAAGGGATTGTTATTTTTATTAATGTAATTGTTTAAAAGTGTCGGTAGGATAATTATTAAGTGTTATTTGTGATGTAACATAAAGTGTTAGTCCCTCAATAATTTAGGGGGCTATATTGTAAATATGTTTGTCATATTGCAATCATACGATTGCAATTCAATTATGTAATCGGCTCTCTTGAGCCTATAAATAGGGCCTTTGCCCATATGAAATAAACAAGTTAAGTTTGAGTGGTTAAGACTTGAGTTGATCTCAAAGTTCTTTCTCTATTGAAATAGTTGTTCTATTTCTGAATAGCAGAGCCCTATCCAAACATATTCATATAATCATTCATATAATCCAAACAATTCATCGTCAATCCATCCCGACGCATCATTCAGGTATAATCCTATCCTAATCTTTTTATTAATTCCGTCATGTCGTTAAATTTGTGATATCAAATTTAACGACATGACAGAATTAATAAAAAGATTAGGATATAATTATACCTGAATGATGCGTCGGGATGGATTGACGATGAATTGTTTGGATTATATGAATGATTATATGAATATATTTGGATAGGGCTCTGCTATTCAGAAATAGAACAACTATTTCAATAGAGGAAGAACTTTGAGATCAACTCAAGTCTTAAACACTCAAACTTAACTTGTTTATTTCATATGGGCAAAGGCCCTATTTATAGGCTCAAGAGAGTCGATTACATAATTGAATTGCAATCGTATGATTGCAATATGACAAACATATTTACAATATAGCCCCCTAAACTATTGAGGGACTAACACTTTATGTTACATCACAAATAACACTTAATATATATCCTACCGACACTTTTAAACAATTACATTAATAAAAATAACAATCCCTTCCACATTGAAAGGACACGTGTCTTCAATAATGTTTTCAATAATGTTGGCTGAAGTCTTCAATAATGTTGGCTTTGTACGTCATTGCTTGCGTTGATGAATGACGAAAGCAATGACGTTTTGAAGACATTATTAAAGACACGTGTCCTTTCAATGTGGAAAGGATTATATTAATATAAAAATAGTGTCGGTAGAATTATTTGTATTTGTCGTTGTATAATTATTTTTTGTATGTGTCATAAAGTTAGTGTCGGTTAGAAATGAAATAAAGTGTGTAACCCTCAATAGTCTAGGGGGCTATAATGTAAATATGTATGTCGTATTGCAATCAAACGATTGCAACTCAATTATGTAACCGGCTCTCTTGAGCCTATAAATAGAGCATTTGTCCATATGAAATAAACAAGTGAAGTTTGAGTGTTTATGACTTGAGTTGATCTCAAGTTTCTTCCTCTGTTGAAATAGTTGTTCTATTCCTGAATTGCAGAGCTCTATCCAAATATATTCATATAATCATTCATATAATCCAAACAATCTATCGTCAATCCATCCCGACGCATCATTCAGAATGACGCAAGAAATGACGTAAAAATCCAACATTATTGAAGACATTATTGAAGACTTCAGCCAACATTATTGAAGACACGTGTCCTTTCAATGTAGAAGGGATTGTTATTTTTATTAATGTAATTTTTTAAAAGTGTCGGTAGGATAGTTATTAAGTGTTATTTGTGATGTAACATAAAGTGTTAGTCCCTCAATAGTTTAGGGGGCTATATTGTAAATATGTTTGTCATATTGCAATCATACGATTGCAATTCAAATATGTAATCGGCTCTCTTGAGCCTATAAATAGGGTCTTTGCCCATATGAAATAAACAAGTTAAGTTTGAGTGTTTAAGACTTGAGTTGATCTCAAAGTTCTTTCTCTGTTGAAATAGTTGTTCTATTTCTGAATAGCAGAGCCCTATCGAAATATATTCATATAATCATTCATATAATCTAAACAATCCATCGTCAATCCATCCCAACGCATCATTTAGGTATAATTCTATCATAATCTTTTTATTAATTCTGTCATGTCGTTAAATTTGGTATCAGAGCTAAGTGTAACATACACGTTTTGAAATCGTGTTATGTAATTTGAAAAATATGTGAAATTGAGTGTTGGGTTCTAACAGATAGTTTTTACGAGAAATAAATTAAAACTATGTTTAGAATCACTCATAAAATATTGGAAGACTTATGAGATTTCAATTAAAAGTTAAATAATGAAATTTAGCGAAAATACAAAATTTGAAATAAGTAAAATTTTATTATTGAAAGTTGTAGATAATCTCGTTAGAAACATATAGGCGAAAACCTCATTGAAATCCGAGTTATAACGAAGAAGTTATGACCAATCGAAGATCCGCGATAAAACCGGCACGGTGCCGAATGACGTAAAAACTGAGTTTTTGATAAACTACTTTTTAGCCTTAGTGATCTAAATGAAAGTCGTAGTATTCATTAAACCAAGAATTTCGATAAAAAGAACGCCAAAATCTGACTTCGTATGAGGAAGTTATGATTTTTACAAGTTTCAGTTTAGCAGTAGACAGCTAAAAACTCAAATTTTAGATCGAGTGATTTTTAGCCGACACAACCTAAACGAGAATCGAAGGTCTCGTCATTAGTAGTACAACGGTAAAAAGTCTGACGAAAACGGACGTCGGATGAAGAAGTTATGAATTTTTAACGGATTTACCAGTCCCGGTCTGTTAAAAATAATAATATAAAAATAAAGTCAAAATTTTCCGATGAAGTCTAAATGAAAGTTGTAGAGCATAATTTTCTCTACGCGTGCATATAAATAACGTCAAAAACGGAGCCCGTATGAGAAAGTTATGGATTTTACAAGATTTGGCACAATTTTCGAGAAAAATCGCATGAATAGTGATTGCCACGTCACCCTCACTCGGAGCTGGCCATGTGTCCGAAGCTGCTGCGTGGCATTTCCGAGAAGTGACGCGTGTCGCACAGGTGTCCGAAGAAGCCACGTGATCCTCGCATGCACCCACGTGATCCGACCCGCGTGTAGCCTCCTGATTCGACCGAGGAGGAGGCCCAATCCGCAGCGAGCATCTGTCCGAACCGAGCCTCGCCCTGCTGACAGCTGGTCCGAGCCTCGCATACGAGCCTCTCGCTTCCCAGCCTCGGATCCGAGCCTTCGGTCCTCCTCCCCTATAAATAGCAACCATGCGAACCCTCCCGGGTATTTTTAGAATTTTGGCACTTTTTCACCATTTTTCAATATTTTTACTATTTTGACATTCCCCGAAGCCCCGGTACTTATTCCAAAGCCCGAAACGCGCCCCGAGATTCCCGAGAAGCCCGAAAAATTTATCTTTTCGGTTCGAAGCTCTACCTTCGCAGAGCCCGGTTTTCAACGAAGAAAGTCATATTTAGAGCCGAAGTGCTGCCCGAATTACTATTTTGACCCCCGGTTATTTCACGGTGAGTTTAATATATAGGAACAATTGTATGTTATGTGTTATATGTGCTATGTGCTTTTCAGAATTATTATTCCGGGTTATTTTCCTGTGTTATTTTGGTTTTATACCTTTGGCTATGTAAAGCATGAATTGTATACTAACGGAATACTAACGGAATACTAACGGAGCTATACCTTTGACTTGAAGTGTATGACATAGGCATCACTTGGGTATTGGTATTAACCGTTGACCATGAAGTGTATGACATAGGCATCACTTTGGCTTCGGTAGTATGCTAAGATAAGGCTGGAAGTCTGGATATTCTAGCAAAATAATATTCTTGAGTATTTTTCCGTGTCATTATTATTCTTTATTTTTAATAGCAAAAGAAATACCTTTGACCATGTGATCAGTGAAAGGACTTAGATTCATATTGGTACTGGTATGTAGCCTCTGGCCATGTAGAACATGTCTCCGTAAGAGAATGATTTCTATTATATGGCATTGGCAGAAGGTTAGACAGAGCTACAAGCCTGAAATCTACTAAAAGGTTAATCCGAAGTTGTATGTCTTCTGTGCCATTTGGGCCAAAGCTTTATTGATTGTATATCAATTATGGAAAGCTTATCACATTATGTCTTGTTGTTCCTTGCTCCTATTTGCTTCTGCCATATTGGTATATATGACATAACGTTATATTGTATCTATTATTGAACTCACTAAGCGTTATCGCTTACCCCTCCCAATGTTTTAACATAATGCAGGCAATAAGCACCCAATATAGTTGGAAGACTTAGAATAGTTTGTATTAGTACTTTTGTACTTCAGTTTATGTTTGTATAAAATTACAATATCCTGGGTAGTTATGTAAAATCTTAAAACATAGTCGGTTTGTATCCAATCTTTTGTAATGACTTTATCAATGTAAAAATATTATTTTATAAATATTCATGTAGCATGTTTTGGAATAACTATATTGTCAAGTATGAAAGTTTGGGTCTTTCAGAAATATGAAAGTATAGAAAGGGGTTCTTTCAATCATGGTATCAGAGCAGTGGTTTAAGTGAACTAAATTCCATGGATTGGTATTTAGACTTAAACTATTGGAAGTTCAATATATGAACTGAATCATTGTAAATATATGGATACAAACCATAGGAAACACTTAAGTGGGGTATTGGGTAGTGATAAACCCTAGTATTCTAAGATATTAAGTTACTCCAAGAATTTTAGAGAATTAGTTTATGTAAACTGGAATTTTGAGAATTTCTAGATTTAGACATGAATTGTTAAGTGATGATACAATATCTATCTAGTATACTTTAGGTTGAATACCTAATGGGGTAAGCACTAGAATATTAAGAGGAGATATGCCTTATATTCTATTAAGTGCTAAATGATAAGTAAATATAACATGCTTTAGGTTTCATACCTATATTACTATTATTTGAGAAAGTTTAAGGTCTGTTGCCGACCTTGGTTT
Source organism: Lactuca virosa (assembly GCF_052849685.1). Taxonomy (NCBI): domain Eukaryota; kingdom Viridiplantae; phylum Streptophyta; class Magnoliopsida; order Asterales; family Asteraceae; genus Lactuca; species Lactuca virosa. The sequence continues at coordinate 148,758,916 of NC_136429.1, read as the reverse complement.
AGAAAATTTTATGTTCAGAATTCTAAGAATTTTCGTAATAGAATTTACATTAAACTTTTCGAAGTGATAAAGATACTTATGATAGTTGACATTAATAAGTTTATTGGTAAACGATCGAAGTGTTATCGTAAATAGTGTATTAATACCAACAGAGTGGTATTATACATTTAAAATATGTAAGATAATATAATAACATCTTTGGAAGAAAGATGTGCGTTTGAAATACATTAGGATAAGATAAATGTTTTGGCATAACCGATGAAGTTGTTCCACCGCTGTCCAGATTAAAACAAATTCCTGAATTATTACAAAATTTAACTCAACAGAAAATATTACTTGAAACATATTTAAAAATAAAAACTATTAAAGAAAAACCACTTAATGAAAAACCACTACTTAACGAAAAACCACTTACTATTAAACGACCCTTCACATGGTAAAAATAAAAAATTATGAGTAATAAAACCCAAGTATATTGTAATTACGATAATAAATATAAAGTTAATCTACTTAAAAAATTATGGAAAGATTTAAAAAAATCTACAAAACATTTAAAAGAAAAAAAATCTGAAATACATAAATTAACCTCTAAAAACAAAAATTATACTGCATATCAATTAGTTAAAATTGGAAGATTAAAAATTAAAATTAATCATTTTAAAATAGTAATAAAAGATATTAACAATTCAATTAATTTTCTTTCTGACGCTTTAATAATTTGTTAAAATGAATTCAAAAGTACAAGTTAATTCTTCAAAAGATAACATGTTTTGGACTAATATTAAAAAACTATTGGAAAATAAATTCTAATATCTATAATACCATTCAACATTTAAAAAATGCTTTATCATATGAAGAAAACTATTTGTTAAAATTACAACCAGTAAATAAAGAATATAATAAACAACCAAAAAAGATATCTCGATTAAAAGAAGGAATTAAGAAATATAAAAAATCACAAAATCGTAATTTAGAAACAATACACAATGTTTCAACTATACTAACAAACACAACTTGTTAATATAAAAATTTTGCAAGAAAAAACATTAATTAATAGAAATTTATAAACTAACTCTAATGAGTAAAAGAAAAACAAATATTAACCCAAACAGTATCTTTATTACAACAAAAATACAAGATAAAGAACTCGTTTCGTATATAGATACAGGAGCTACTTTATGTTTTGGAAGAAAAAAGATATTAAAAGATTGGGAAAAATTAGAAAAACCATTAAAAATTACAATTGCTGATAAATCAATTCACAAAATTTGGTTCGTAGGAAGAAACATAGATATATTAATTGAAAAGGCACCATTTAAAACTCCAACTATATATCAACATTAATAGGAAATAATTTCCTCAAATTATATCAACCATTTATACAAACAAATGATCATATAAGTCTCAATCACCCAACAAAAGGCATTATAAAAACTGCAATTATCAAACATTTTGATCTTATTAAGATAATCAAACAAGAAGTTGGTTTTCAACTACGCATATTACTAACATTTGCTAAAGAAATTGCTGAAAAACAACTTGAAGAAGTATGTAGTGAAAACCCGCTAGATCATTTAAAAAATAGAAATAATCAAGAAATAATAATATTATTAAAAAACCTTAATGATGAAGTTAATGTTCCAAATAAAATTCCATATAGTATAAAAGATGTTTCTGAATTCAAACAAGAATGCACTGAACTATTAGAAAAAGGAATCATTCGACCTAGCACAAGTCCTCATTCTGCACCTGCATTCTATGTAGAAAATAATAATGAAATAAAACGAGGCAAACGAAGAATGGTGATTAATTATAAAAAAATGAACGATGCTACTATAGGAGACTCATATAAATTACCACGAAAAGAATATATTTTAGAAAAAATAAAAGGAAATACACATTTTAGCACATTTGATGCAAAATCCGGATATTGACAATTACGCTTATATGAAAGTACGAAACCACTAACCGCTTTTTCATGTCCTCCTCAAAAGCAGTATGAATGGAATGTCCTTCCATTCGGTTTAAAACAGGCACCAACAATATATCAGCGATTCATGGATGAAACTTTAAATGGTTTAGATCATATTTGGCTTGCATATATTGATGATATAATTGTTTTTACATAAGGAAATGAACAAACACACATTGATGCAGTCATCAAGGTTTTACAAAGAATTAAAGAAAAGGGTTTAGTTTTATCAAAAAAGAAATCAAAACTTTTTCAATCTACAGTTGAATATCTCGGTTTAAAAATTGGAGAAAATGGTCAATTATCGTTAACAGATAATATACGAGAAAAATTAAATATGTTTCCTGATAAACTTGAAAATAGAAAACAAATACAACGATTTCTTGGTTGTTTAAATTATATTGCAGAACAAGGATTTTTGAAAAACTTAGCAAAAGAAAGAAAAGTTTTACAAAAGAAAATATCAGAAAAAAATACCTTGGTCTTGGACCAATACAGATACTGTTTTGGTGCAAAATATAAAACAAAAAATTCAAGTTCTCCCTACTTTATATAATGCAAAAATCGACGATTTTCTAATTGTAGAGACAGATGCATCACAAGACACTTGGGCAGGATGCCTAAAAGCAATTATACATGGAAAAGTATTATTGGGACTAGATAATGATGGAAACTTCATATCTAACCCATCAAAAGTATACAGTGATATGAAAGTATCACCAAAAGCATACATTGGTATGAAAATACCATCTGAAGTAAACAATGATAAAGTATACAGAGATATGAAAATATCACCAAAAGCATACATTGATACGAATGTATCATCTGAAGTATTAAAAACAGATAAATATGAACAAAAATTATGCAAGTATATATCGGGAACATTTTCCCAAACGGAGCAAAATTATAGCACACATGAACGAGAAACACTAGCTTGTCTAAGAACGTTGAAGAAATGGAAGGTCGAACTTCTACAAACAAGATTCGAGTTACGAACAGATTCCAAGTATCTACTTGGATTTTGGCGCTATAAATTACAAAAAGATTATTGCCGTGGACGATTGATTCGTTGGCAATTACAATTACATCAATTTCATCCTTATCTCAGATACATCAAAAGCGCAAACAATCATATAGCAGGTACTTTGACAAGAGAATGGAAGTCATCATAGAGAAACAACTAAAAACATTCCTACTCGAATATGGAAGAAACACCTTTCATGAAAAACTAACGTCAGCAATGACCAAATCACACATCATTCAGAAATATCTGTCCTTTTGGTGGCGAGAGGAATGACGAAAGCAATGACGTTTTGAAGACATTATTAAAGAGACGTGTCCTTTCAATGTGGAAGGGATTATATTAATATAAAAATTGTGTCGGTAGAATTATTTGTATTTGGCGTTGTATAATTATTGTTTGTATGTGTCATAAAGTTAGTGTCGGTTAGAAATGAAATAAAGTGTGTAACCCTCAATAATCTAGGGGGCTATAATGTAAATATGTATGTCGTATTGCAATCAAACGATTGCAACTCAATTATGTAACCGGCTCTCTTGAGCCTATAAATAGGGCCTTTGCCCATATGAAATAAACAAGTGAAGTTTGAGTGTTTAACACTTGAGTTGATCTCAAAGTTCTTCCTCTGTTGAAATAGTTGTTCTATTTCTGAATAGCAGAGCCCTATCCAAACATATTCATATAATCATTCATATAATCCAAACAATCCATCGTCAATCCATCCTGAGGCATCATTCAGGTATAATTCTATCAAATTTAACGACATGACGGAATTAATAAAAAGATTAGGATAGAATTATACCTGAATGATGCGTCGGGATGGATTGACTATGGATTGTTTGGATTATATGAATGATTATATGAATATATTTGGATAGGGCTCTGCTATTCAGAAATAGAACAACTATTTCAACAGAGGAAGAACTTTGAGATCAACTCAAGTCTTAAACACTCAAACTTAACTTGTTTATTCCATATGGGCAAAGACCCTATTTATAGGCTCAAAGGAGCCGGTTACATAATTGAATTGCAATCGTATGATTGCAATACGACAAACATATTTACAATATAGCCCCCTAGACTATTGAGGGTTACACACTTTAAATCATATCCTACAAACTAGACATCATATTCGATAGTGACATATAACCTATCGACATATGACTCTTAGTCTACTAACAATGACAAATACCAACAAATACAAATAATATACAAATTATAAAATACATCCTTCCACAACGAAAGGACATGTGTCTTCAATAATGTCTTCAATAAATAATGGCTTTATACGTCATTGCTTATGTCATTCCTCCCGCCTTCGAAAGGACAAATATTTTTGAATAATGTTTGCTTATGTCATGGCCAACGTTAATCCTTCATGAGTGGTGTTCTCAATGTTTCTTTCATGAATGGATGCTTTTTTGAATTGTTGTTGTTCTTGCTTCATGATGGCTTCCATTCTCTCGTCAAAGTGTCTGCTATATGATTATTTTCGATTTTGATGTATCTGAGATAAGGATGAAATTGATGTAATTGTAATTGCTAACGAATCAATCGTCCACGACAATAATCTTCTTGTAATTTATAGCGCCAAAATCCAAGTAGATACTTGGAATCTGTTTGTAACTCGAATTTTGTTTGTAGAAGCTCGACATTCCATTTCTTTAACGTTCTTAGACAAGCTAGTGTTTCTCGTTCATGTGTGCTATAATTTTGCTCCGTTTGGGAAAATGTTCCCGACACATACTTGCATAATTTTTGCTCTTATTTATCTGTTTTTAATACTTCAGATGATACATTCGTATCAATGTATGCTTTTGGTGATATTTTCATATCACTGTATACTTTATCATTGTTTACTTCAGATGGTATTTTCATACAAATGTATGCTTTTGTTGATACTTTCATATCACTGTATACTTTATCATTGTTTACTTTTGATGGGTCAGATATGAGGTTTCCCTCATTATCTAGTCCCAATAATACTTTTCCATGTATAATTGCTTTTAGGCATCCTGCCCAAGTGTCTTGTGATGCATATGTCTCTACAATTAGAAAATCGTCGATTTTTGCATTATATAAAGTAGGGAGGACTTGAATTTTTTGTTTTATATTTTGCACCAAAACAGTATCTGTATTGGTCCAAGACCAAGGTATTTTTTCTGATATTTTCTTTTGTAAAACTTTTCTTTCTTTTGCTAAATTGTTTAAAAATCCTTGTTCTGCAATGTAATTTAAACAACCAAAAAAACGTTGTATTTGTTTTCTATTTTCAAGTTTATCTGGAAACATATGTAATTTTTCTCGTATGTTGTCTGTTAAAGATAATTAACCATTTTCTCCGATTTTTAAACCAAGATATTCAACTGTAGATTGAAAAAGTTTTGATTTCTTTTTTGATAAAACTAAACCTTTTTCTTTAATTCTTTGTAAAACCTTGATGACTGTATCAATGTGTGTTTGTTCATTTCCTTATGTAAAAACAATTATATCATCAATATATGCAAGCCAAATATGATCTAAACCATTTAAAGTTTCATCCATGAATCGCTGATATATTGCTGGTGCCTGTTTTAAACCGAATGGAAGGACATTCCATTCATACTGCTTTTGAGGAGGACATGAAAAAGCGGTTAGTGGTTTCGTACTTTCATGTAAGCGTAATTGCCAATATCCGGATTTTGCATCAAATGTGCTAAAATGTGTATTTTCCTTTTATTTTTTCTAAAATATATTCTTTTCGTGGTAATTTATATGAGTCTCCTATAGTAGCATCGTTCATTTTTTTTATAATTAATCACCATTCTTCGTTTGCCTCGTTTTATTTCATTATTATTTTCTACATAGAATGCATGTGCAGAATGAGGACTTGTGCTAGGTCGAATGATTCCTTTTTCTAATAGTTCAGTGCATTCCTGTTTGAATTCAGAAACATCTTTTATACTATATGGAATTTTATTTGGAACATTAACTTCATCATTAAGGTTTTTTAATAATATTATTATTTCTTGATTATTTCTATTTTTTAAATGATCTAACGGGTTTTCACTACATACTTCTTCAAGTTGTTTTTCAGCAATTTCTTTAGCAAATGTTAGTAATATGCGTAGTTGAAAACCAACTTCTTGTTTGATTATCTTAATAAGATCAAAATGTTTGATAATTGCAGTTTTTATAATGCCTTTTGTTGGGTGATTGAGACTTATATGATCATTTGTTTGTATAAATGGTTGATATAATTTGAGGAAATTATTTCCTATTACTAAATCTATTCCCGAATCATGTTGATATATAGTTGGAGTTTTAAATGGTGCCTTTTCAATTAATATATCTATGTTTCTTCCTACGAACCAAATTTTGTGAATTGATTTATCAGCAATTGTAATTTTTAATGGTTTTTCTAATTTTTCCCAATCTTTTAATATCTTTTTTCTTCCAAAACATAAAGTAGCTCCTGTATCTATATACGAAACGAGTTCTTTATCTTGTATTTTTGTTGTAATAAAGGTATTGTTTAGGTTAATAATTGTTTTTCTTTTACTCATTAGAGTTAGTTTATAAATTTCTATTAATTAATGTTTTTTCTTGCAAAGTTTTTATATTAACAAGTTGTGTTTGTTAGTATTGTTGAAACATTACGATTTTGTGATTTTTTATATTTCTTAATTCCTTCTTTTAATCGAGATATATTTTTTAGTTGTTTATTATATTCTTCATTTACTGATTGTAATTTTAAGAAATAGTTTTCTTCATATGATAAAACATTTTCTAAATGTTGAATGGTTTAAGAGATATTAGAAATTATTTTCCAATGGTTTTTTAATATATTAGTCAAAAGCATGTTATCTTTTGAAGAATTAACTTGTACTTTTGAATTCATTTTAACAAATTATTAAAGTGTCAGTAAGAAAATTAATTGAATTGTTAATATTTTTTATTACTATTTTAAAATGATTAATTTCAATTTTTAATCTTCCAATTTTAACTAATTGATATGCAGTATAATTTTTGTTTTTAGAGGTTAATTTATGTATTTCAGATTCTTTTTCTTTTAAATGTTTTGTAGAGTTTTTTAAATCTTTCCATAATTTTTTAAGTAGATTAACTTTATATTTATTATCGTAATTACAATATACTTGGGTTTTATTACTCATAAATTTTTTTATTTTACCATGTGAAGGGTCGTTTAATAGTAAGTGATTTTTCTTTAAGTAGTGGTTTTTCATTAAGTGGTTCTTCTTTAATATTTTTATTTTTAAATATTTTTCAAGTAATATTTTCTGTTGAGTTAAATTTTGTAATAATTCAGGAATATATTGTTCCTTGTGGTAAATTTTGCGGTATTTCTATAATCATTTCTTTATCTGGTATACATGGTTTTGTATTTTGATATGATCCTTCAAGTGTTTTAAAATATTTTAAGGAATTACTAGATGATTCTGTCATATTCTTAAACTTAATGATCTAATCAATTCTTTAATATCTTCTAATTTTTCATCGTTGTTTTCATTAGATGTTGTAGGTTGACATTCCGATATGGAAGATCTGCCCATTATAGTTGAAAATGGAGGTTCTATATTTGGACTTCTTTTTATTAATGGAGTAGTTATTATTAGTGATTTTTCTTTTTTTTTTAAACATATTTAACTAATTAATTTTGTTATTTTATCTTCAAGGTTTTTTATTTGTTTTTCCAATTTATACTATTGTCTATTATATGTATTGCTTCAATATTAGAAATGCAATTAATTATCGCTATATTAGAGTCTATTTTTAGTTTTAAAAGAAATTTTTTAGATTGTTTCAATGTTTTACGAAAAAATTTTAATTCCTGTTTATTTGTATCTAGACTTGAAAAACTCATAATTATAATTCTATAAGAACAATAATTTAGTTGTGTTTTGAATCAAAGTTACGATAAAAATTTATAGTTTTTAAAAATGATAGTGATAGTAGAGTTTATTAATTTTTATGATGATTATTACAAATGATATGCATGAATGTAATAACATTTATAATGATGCATGATGAATATTTTTCTTATGAACTAATGGATAAGTGTTCATATTGATAATAAAAATGATAAGAACGAAACTTAGCTCTGATACCAAATTTAACGACATGACGAAATTAATAAAAAGATTAGGATAGAATTATACATGAATGATGCGTCGGGATGGATTAACGATGGATTGTTTGGATTATATGAATGATTATATGAATATATTTGGATAGGGCTCTGCAATTCAGAAATAGAACAACTATCTCAACAGAGGAAGAACTTTGAGATCAACTCAAGTCTTAAACACTCAAACTCAACTTGTTTATTCCATATGGGCAAAGGCCGTATTTATAGGCTCAAAGGCGCCGGTTACATAATTGAATTGCAATCGTATGATTGCAATACGACAAACATATTTACAATATAGCCCCCTAGACTATTGAGGGTTACACACTTTAAATCATATCCTACAAACTAGACATCATATTCGATAGTGACATATAACCTATCGACATATGACTCTTAGTCTACTGACAATGACAAATACCAACAAATACAAATAATATACAAATTATAAAATACATAAAAAGCCAACATTATTGAAGACTTCAGCCAACATTATTGAAGACATTATTGAAGACACGTGTCCTTTCAATGTGGAAGGGATTGTTATTTTTATTAATGTAATTGTTTAAAAGTGTCGGTAGGATAATTATTAAGTGTTATTTGTGATGTAACATAAAGTGTTAGTCCCTCAATAGTTTAGGGGGCTATATTGTAAATATGTTTGTCATATTGCAATCATACGATTGCAATTCAATTATGTAATCGACTCTCCTGAGCCTATAAATAGGGCCTTTGCCCATATGAAATAAAGAAGTTAAGTTTGAGTGTTTAAGACTTGAGTTGATCTCAAAGTTCTTCCTCTGTTGAGGCTCAAAGGAGCCGGTTACATAATTAAGTTGCAATCGTTTGATTGCAAAATGATAAAACATATTTACAATATAGCCCCCTAGACAATTGAGGGTTACACACTTTATATCATATCCTACAAACTAGACATCATTTTCGATAGTGACATATAACCTATCGACATATGACTCTTAGTCTACTGACAAAGACAAATACCAACAAATACAAATTATAAAATACATCCTTCCACAACGAAAGGACATGTGTCTTTAATAATGGCTTTATACGTCATTGCTTACGTCATTCCCTCCGCCTTCGAAAGGACATATATTTTTGAATAAAGTTTGCTTATGTCATGGCCAGCGTTAATCCTCCATGAGTGGTGTTAACAATGTTTCTTTCATGAATGGATTTTTTGAACTGTTGTTGTTCTTGCTTCATGATGACTTCCATTCTCTTGTCAAAGTGTCTGCTATATGATTGTTTGCGCTTTTGATGTATCTGAGATAATGATGAAATTGATGTAATTGTAATTGCCAACGAATCAATCGTCCACGACAATAATCTTCTTGTAATTTATAGCGCCAAAATCGAAGTAGATACTTGGAATCTGTTCGAAACTCGAATCTTGTTTGTAGAAGTTCGACCTTCCATTTCTTCAACGTTCTTAGACAAGCTAGTGTTTCTCGTTCATGTGTGCTATAATTTTGCTCCGTTTGGGAAAATGTTCCCGATATATACTTGCATAATTTTTGCTCATATTTATCTGTTTTTAATACTTCAGATGATACATTCGTATCAATGTATGCTTTTGGTGATATTTTCATATCTCTGTATACTTTATCATTGTTTACTTCAGATGGTATTTTTATACCAATGTATGCTTTTGGTGATACTTTCATATCACTGTATACTTTTGATGGGTTAGATATGAAGTTTCCATCATTATCTAGTCCCAATAATACTTTTCCATGTATAATTGCTTTTAGGCATCCTGCCCAAGTGTCTTGTGATGCATCTGTCTCCACAATTAGAAAATCGTCGATTTTTGCATTATATAAAGTGGGGAGAACTTGAATTTTTTGTTTTATACTTTGTACCAAAATAGTATCTGTATTGATCCAAGACCAAGGTATTTTTTCTGATATTTTCTTTTGTAAAACTTTTCTTTTTTTTGCTAAGTTTTTCAAAAATCCTTGTTCTGCAATATAATTTAAACAACCAAGAAATCATTGTATTTGTTTTCTATTTTCAAGTTTATCAGGAAACATATTTAATTTTTCTCGTATATTGTCTCTTAACGATAATTGACCATTTTCTCCAATTTTTAAACCGAGATATTCAACTGTAGATTGAAAAAGTTTTGATTTCTTTTTTGATAAAACTAAACCCTTTTCTTTAATTCTTTGTAAAACCTTGATGACTGCATCAATGTGTGTCTGTTCATTTCCTTTTGTAAAAACAATTATATCATCAATATATGCAAGACAAATATGATCTAAACCATTTAAAGTTTCATCCATGAATCGCTGATATATTGCTGGTGTCTGTTTTAATTACTATATCTATGTTTCTTCCTACGAACCAAATTTTCTGAATTGATTTATCAGCAATTGTAATTTTTAATGGTTTTTCTAATTTTTCCCAATTTTTTAATATCTTTTTTTCTTCCAAAACATAAAGTAGCTCATGTATCTATATACGAAACTAGTTCTTTATCTTGTATTTTAGTTGTAATAAAGGTACTGTTTGGGTTAATATTTGTTTTTCTTTTACTCATTAGAGTCAGTTTATAAATTTCTATATCTGTGTTTTTAACAAGTTGTGTTTGTTAGAGTGGGAAACATTGCGTATTGTTTTTAAATTACGATTTTGTGATTTTTGGTATTTCTTAATTCCTTCTTGTAATCTAGATATCTTTTTTAATTGATTATTATATTCTTCATTTACTGATTGTAATTTTAATAAATAGTTTTCTTCATATGATAAAACATTTTCTAAATGTTGAATGGTATTAGATATATTAGAATTTATTTTCCAATGGTTTTTTAATATATTAGTCCAAAGCATGTTATCTTTTGAAGAATTAATTTGTACTTTTGAATTCATTTTAACAAATTATTAAAGCGTCTGAAAGAAATTAATTGAATTGTTAATGTCTTTTATTTCTATTTTAAAATGATTAATTTCAATTTTTAATCTTCCAATTTTAACTAATTGATATGCAGTATAATTTTTGTTTTTAGAGGTTAATTTATGTATTTCAGATTCTTTTTCTTTTAAATGTTTTGTAAAGTTTTCTAAATCTTTCCATAATTTTTTAAGTAGAGTAACTTTATATTTATTATCGTAATTACAATATACTTGAGTTTTATTACTCATAAATTTTTTTTATTATTTTTTTTTACCATGTGAAGGGTCGTTTAATTGTAAGTGGTTTTTCTTTAAGTAGTGGTTTTTCATTAAGTGGTTCTTCTTTAATAGTTTTTATTTTTAAATATTTTTCAAGTAATATTTTCTGTTGAGTTAAATTTTGTAATAATTCAGGAATTTGTTTTAATATAAGTAAACTTTCTACATCTATAATATTATTTAATTTTTGACTAATTATATTTAATTTATCTCCTATTGATTTATCTTCTTCAGAATTAAGACCAATATTATATATTGTTCCTTGTGGTAAATTTTGCGGTATTTCTATAATCAGTTCTTTATCTGGTATGCATGGTTTTGTATTTTGATATGAACCTTCAAGTGTTTTAAAATATTTAAAGAATTACTAGATGATTCTGTCATATTCTTAAACTTAATGATCTAATCATTTCTTTAATATCTTCTAATTTTTCATTTTGATTTTCAGTAGATGTTGTAGGTTGACATTCCGAGATGGAGGATCTACCTGTTATAGTTGAAATTGGAGGTTCTATAATTGGACTTCTTTTTATTAACGGAGTAGTTATTATTGGTTGAAAATTAGTTTCATTAAATATTCTGTTATTAGTCATATTTGGTGATTCAAGTGACAATAAATGGGTAAATAATTTATCTATATAAATTCTATCTTCTGTTTTAAATGTAATACTATGATGATAATTTGTTAATGCATAATTTATTTGATATGTAATGGTAAACGGATGATTACCTTTTAACATAAAATTTTGTCTTAATAATTTATATCGTACAGTAATACTATTATTACTTAGATTTTTATATTTAAGACTTAATTCTAGTTGAATATTAATATCAAATATTATTTTTTCCTTCAATTAAATTACCTTTTCCTTTTGCAATAATACTTTCTTGATTATTAATTATACGATCATCTCTGATTTCTAATTCTATTGGTGTATCTAAATCACTAAAAGTACTTTTTAAAATTATTTGAATAGTTGATATATGAATATAAGCAATTTTTATTCTATCTATTTCTTTAATATTAGATAATCTATTCCTAATTTGTTGTTTATTTATTATAGGTATAATAATATTTCCTTGAGTTGATTCTATGGGTATTGGTTCTTCTCCTATAATTTTTCCATAGTATATAATATTTTTTCTAGAAAAGAAGTTTTTTAGTGTGTTATTTCTAAAATTATGTTTTTCGGATAGTGTAAAATTTGATTTTCTTATAGTATCTTTATTGATATTATTTTTATTAATTAAAGCATCAAAAGTGTATCCAGATTCATTTTCTTCGTTATTAATAATTATTGGTGAATTCTCTATTTCTTGAGACATTTTTAATAAGTTATAGCTTTAAAAATAATAATGAAGTTTATTATGACTATTAATTTTATGATGATTATGATGATAAATCATAACGATGAATATTCATATTCATAATAATATTTATGATGATGCATGACAAATAAAGATGAGTATGATAAATGATATGTATTAATGTAATAGCATTTATAATGATGTATGATGAATATTTTTTCTTATGAATGAATGGATGAATGTTCATATTTATAATAAAAATGATAAGAACGAAACGTAGCTCTGATACCAAATTGAACGACATGACGGAATTAATAAAAAGATTAGGATATGATTATACCTGAATGATGCGTCGGGATGGATTGACGATTGATTGTTTAAATTATATGAATAATTATATGAATATGTTTGGATAGGGCTCTGCTATTTAGAAATAGAACAACTATTTCAACAGAGGAAGAACTTTGATTTTTTGTTTTATACTTTGTACCAAGGAATGACGCAAGCAATGACGTAAAAAGCCATTATTATTGAAGAATTAGTGAAGACACTTGTCCTTTCAATGTGGAAGAGATTATATTAATATTGTGTAAATATTGTGTCGGTAGAATTATTTATATTTGTCGTTGTATAATTATTGTTTGTATGTGTCATAAAGTTAGTGTCGGTTAGAAATGAAATAAAGTGTGTAACCCTCAATAGTCTAGGGGCTATAATGTAAATATGTATGTCGTATTGCAATCAAACGATTGCAACTCAATTATGTAACCGACTCTCTTGAGCCTATAAATAGGGCCTTTGCCCATATGAAATAAACAAGTTAAGTTTGAGTGTTTAAGACTTGAGTTGATCTCAAAGTTCTTCTTCTGTTGAAATAGTTGTTCTATTTCTGAATAGCAGAGCCCTATCGAAATATATTCATATAATCATTCATATAATCCAAACAATCTATCGTCGATCCATCCCGACGCATCATTCAGGTATAATCCTATCCTAATCTTTTTATTAATTCCGTCATGTCGTTAAATTTGGTATCAGAGCTAAGTAACGTTATTATTATTATTTTGAATATTCAATCTTTCGTTCATAAGAATATATGCAGCATCATAAACATGATAATGAATATTCATCGTTTTACATATCTGTTCATAAATACTCATATTCAAAAGTCATCGTTATTAAAAATCAATTCACCAACAATTGAAACAATTGTCGTAAGAAGGTTTTAATATAATATGTACCAAGAAGTTAAATTTACAATTCATCTTTCACAAAAGTTTTCAGCTCTCCGTATTACAAATTTAATATCATCACCCCACTATATTAAATTCTAAAAACTTTATACGTAACTTTGAAAAACATTATCATTTTGTTTTTATAAGGTTTAATTATGAGTTTTGTAAGTTTAAATATTAATAAACAAGAATTAATTTTTTTTTCGTAAAACACTGAAATAATCTAAAAAATTTCTTTTAAACCTAAAAATAGACTCTAATATATCGATAATTAATTGCATTTCTAATATTGAAGCAATACATATAATAGATAATAGTATAAATTGGAAACAAGAACAAATAAAAAACCTTGAAGATAAAATAACAAAATTAATTTGTTAAATATGTTTCAAAAAAATAGAAAAATCACTAATAATAACTACTCCACTAGTAAAAAAAAACTAAAGATTTCATTTACAAAATACACACAATTTATTAATATGGAAAGTTTACAAGAAAAAGTAGAAACATTAACTAAATTATTTGCAGCATTAGAAATTCCATCCGAAATTCAAGAAAATAATACAGAAATAGAAAATAGTTCAGATAATAATGACGCAGAAGTAATATATGATTTTTCATCCGATGATGGAAACCCATATTCAAATCCATATAAAAATTCACAAAATAATTTTGGATTAAAACGAAAACAATCATATGTTGAAGATGATTATCAAAGTCAATATATTTATGGACCACCTTCATTAGAAGAAAATTTTTTTATATAGACAATGAATGATTAAAAAAAAACAAAATAAATGGGAAAAAATACCTCCTCAATACATACCTAAATTATTTACATTTACAACAAATTCAGATATTCTTTTTATTGATTGTGATCAAAATCCTGAAGCGAAAATTCAAGAATGGAGTAATAAAATGGGAGTACAAATTCAATTAACTGAAGAATTAAGAAATTTACACCCAACACATTTTCTTAATTATATCATTCATAAAACACAAGGTAACGCATATCGTTTTCTCTCATCTCTTGATGAAACCGAAACAATGATGATAGCTACTACTGATGCTATGGAAACATTTAAAAATGTATTAAGTCGTCTTATTCAGGAATTCATAGGAAAACAAATTGAAGATAAAGTATCACAAGAAGCTTTTCAATTAGAATCATTATGACATTTAACTAATCTACGAATTTGTAATATGTGTTATCTAGATCCGTTTATATGCGAATATTCTGAACATTATTATAATTTAGATTCCACTAGAAAAAAGGTAGCATTAGATATGTTTTATCAAAAATTACCATCATTAGTAAGCCAAAGTGTAATAAAAGATTTTCAAGAAGCTTTACAACAAAATAAAATTGCAGACACTCTAGGAGCACGAATAAGTATATTAAAAGCATGGATGCAAAAGAAATGCTTAGAACAAAAAACAACACAAGACGCAAAAATTGATTTATGTTGTGACATCCTTTCTAATAAAGTTAATCAATATGGTTGTAAAGATAATAAAAGACAACAATATAAAAAGAAAATTTGGAAAAAACAAACTTATAAACCTAAATATAAAGAATATTATAAACAAGGAGAAATAAAATATTTTCGAAATAGAAAACAATATAAACAAAAATATCAATCTAAAACAAATTATTGCCCATCAAATAAAAAAGATTGTAAATGTTGGATATGTCAAGAGGACGAACACAAAGCTTATGAATGCCCAAAAAAGACTAAAAAAGAAAAAGAAACAAACCTATTAAAAATTGCATATGATCTTGGATATGAACCGATAGAAGATTCAGATATAGATTCAGACATAGATATTTATGCATATACAACTGATTCTGATTCAGATGCAGATATATGATCCTATGGAAAAAGTATTATTGGGATTAGAACTTGAGGGAAACCTCATATCTAACCCATCCGAAATATACATTGCTAAAGCATACATTGGTATGAAAATACCATCTGAAGTAAACAATAATAAAGTATACAGTGATATGAAAATATCACCAAAAGCATACAGTGATATGAAAATATCACCAAAAACATACAGTGATATGAAAATATCACCAAAAGCATACATTGATATGAAAATTTTCATATCATCATTTAAAATATTAAAAGCAAACAAATATGAGAAATCATTAAGGTACCCAAAAGACGCAAATATTCAGACAGTAGACATATTGACATGGAAGCAATCATGAAGCAAATACAACACCAGCTCAAACAGAAGCAGGAGCAAAAAGCATCATTAATTAGACAACTTGAAGCAGTCAATCATGAAGAAGAGCAACTACAGCAGACACTACAAATTCTATCATCTTATTCAGTATCTAAAGAAGAGGCAGCTAGCAGCTGGAATGACGCAGACAATGACGTAAAAAGCCAACATTATTGAAGACATTATTGAAGACTTCAGCCAACATTATTGAAGACACGTGTCCTTTCAATGTGGAATGGATTGTTATTTTTATTAATGTAATTGTTTAAAAGTGTCGGTAGGATAATTATTAAGTGTTATTTGTGATGTAACATAAAGTGTTAGTCTCTCATTAGTTTAGGGGGCTATATTGTAAAGATGTTTGTCATATTGCAATCATACGATTGCAATTCAATTATGTAATCGGCTCTCTTGAGCCTATAAATAGGGTCTTTGCCCATATGAAATAAACAAGTTAAGTTTGAGTGTTTAAGACTTGAGTTGATCTCAAAGTTCTTCCTCTGTTGAAATAGTTGTTCTATTTCTGAATAGCAGAGCCCTATCGAAGTATATTCATATAATCATTCATATAATCCAAACAATCTATCGTCAATCCATCCCGACGCATCATTCAGGTATAATTCTATCATAATCTTTTTATTAATTCCGTCATGTCGTTAAATTTGGTACCCCCCCCCCCCCCTTAATGAAAGTCAGAAACATCAATTTTTTTTTTTTTTTACTTTTTTTCATTTTCACCTATTTCATTTTCTTTTCTTCGTAATTCAGGAACATGATGTAAAAGTTTGTAACAACCTTTTATTTAATAAACAAATATTAATAATATTAATAAAGTACTTGTATTACCAAAGTTATAAAGAAAAAATAATTCCATCAATTTTCTAAACCCAGTGTATATGATATATATGCAACAGAACATAAACAAAGTCAATGAACATAAACCGTGATGAAGGAGTAGTTCAGGGACTAAACACGTAAGTTGTTAGATACAAATAACCTTTTTGCAAAGAGAATAAAAGTACAGGGGCCATTTTTGCACAGAATTATACAGCTTGGGGCCCAAGAGACGTACGAAGTCGCATATATAATTCAAGCAGTTGTAAGCGGGGGCACATCAATTGTTACCCATCGGCCTTCTCGCCATCAAATTCTATCCATTTCTAGGGTTAGGGTTTCTTTCATCCCCAAAAATTCCCAGGCTTTCCGAATTCCGGCCGATCAATACACCATGTCTTCATCATCTAAGGTTATTGTTTTGAAAAGTTCCGATGGAGAAACCTTCGAGGTTGAAGAAGCGGTGGCGTTGGAGTCACAGACGATTAAACATATGATTGAAGACGACTGTGCCGACACTAGTATCCCTCTCCCCAACGTCACAAGCAAGATCCTGTCAAAGGTTATTGAGTACTGTAAGAAGCATGTGGAGACACCGAAGACCGACGATAAGGCAGCTGAGGACGATCTGAAATCGTTTGATGCCGAGTTTGTTAAAGTGGATCAGGGGACTCTATTCGATCTCATTTTGGTTCGCTTATCTCTACTTTCTTTTCGCATAATCTAATTGATTTATTTTGACAAAAACGATCGAGTTTATATGCGTTAAAGATCACGATTGATGTTGTTCTTTTGCGATTGTGATACGTGATCGGTGTCTAAAAATATTGCGTGTTTATTTGACGAATTCGCGGATATTATTATCGGATTCCTCTAGTTTTGTGAATATTTTAGGTCATACTCTTTGATGCTTGTGTGGTAACATGCTTAGGTAACTAGGTTACTGATTAATGCTTTTTTCTGAAGATATCTGAATGTATTTGGATCATATATAGATATTTAGAGATGTTATTGTTGGTTCTTGTTATACATGACACCCTGAAAAGGAATTTAATAGTTAAAATTGAGGAAAGTGGTATTAACTAATAGTTATTTGATTTTTCTTTGTTAGTATCTAAGTTCATATTAGATTGTAATCTTGTATCACCAATTTTTTGGTCTTATTTTGTTTCCTTCCTCTTTCTTCAAGAAATCTTTGGTTGAAGTCAACTGAGTTTATAGTGTTTTTGGTTGATGGTCACATACAAGTATCCAACTGTACATACAATATATTGAATTGATATAACCTTCTTAAAAGATTTTGTTGCTTTTAAAGTGATATGTACTTAATGTTTGGGTTTTCTTTGTTTGTGAATTGTTTTTTCAGGCTGCTAACTATCTGAACATAAAGAGCTTGTTGGATCTGACATGCCAAACAGTTGCAGACATGATAAAGGGAAAGACACCTGAAGAGATCCGCAAAACATTCAACATCAAGAATGATTTCACCCCTGAAGAAGAGGAAGAGGTTCGTAGAGAGAATGCATGGGCATTTGAGTAATAATTTAATAAATGAATGGTAGTAGTAAAAGTAGTATATAACGTTGGTTGGTGGGTTGGGTTGGGTTGGGTTCTTTTTGCTTTTGTTTAGAAGAGATTCAGAACATCCTTATGTGGTCTGTTTGAATTCTGCTGTTTTTCTTGTCTTATGTTTCTTTCTGCCACTTTGTTTGGAGGATATGAAACTTGGTTTCTTAATTTTTATGGTGGGATGCTTTTTCTTTTCATCGTTTTTGGTGTGGTGTTTTAATTTGTTATGCAGAAGATTTAATGACACTACAAGTTGCATTGTGTTTAAATTGCATTTTGTGGATAGGACAAAAGTTGCAATTTTTGTCACATCTATTGATCTCTTGTGTGTGCAAGAGATGTTTCAAAAATTTGTAAATAAAGAGATTGAACGTGCTTTTGGTAGATACATTATTAAAGTGGTTTTTCTCCTTATGTGTTGGCCGTTTCTTCACAAAAAAATGCTTAATTGTGAATAGAAATATCACTCTTAGCAACTGATCCATCATACACTCTTTCATAGTACTTAATTTAGTTAACATTTGACAAAAACATACATTCCATATTAGAATGACATAGATTTCCCCATATTAAGCTTTATAAAAAGAAGTTACACCAAGTGTTCCCAGAATCTCATAGTTGTAATAAGCATATTCAACATGGCTACATGTGTTCAAAAGTTTACTTATTAAATTGATGGGTGTAAAGTTGGCTTATCAATATGCTATCTTAAGCTAGCTTATCAATAAGCTATCTTAAGCTAGCTTATCCACAAGGTAATTGATAAACTATTTTATAAACTATGATAAGCTATTTTCATGGTTTTAACTTATTTTTGCCAAACAAGACATAAATGTACCTACACTTATGGTCATTGTCCTTTTAGCTACTATTTCACCATCTTTTCAATATCCTTCTCTTAATGATGACAATGTATAAACAAACAAGGTGCAAGTTTTGATGAATATAACATTAGAAAACACAAAAAAAAAAAAAAAAAAATACGATGTTCGAAGTAGTTTAATGAATTTTGAAATTCTATATAAGCAACACTAGACCATTGTATACTGACCTAATTCATACACACCCAAATGTGCATTTTAGTAAGAAGATTGTAGGTGTTTTTGGTAGATACGTATATATCATTGAAAAGTGTTTGTTTCGCCTTCTGGACCAATTAAGGCAACCTACTTAATGTTTTGTCCATTTCTTCACAAAAAATCCTCAATTATGCACAGGAAATCAGGAATAGCACTTTTAGCAACTAAAGTTTGAAAAAAAAGATGATGTAAAAAGTGTAAAAACTAGGAGTTAAATTGCTTATAATAGTTGTGAAAATTTGAATTGTTCTACATAAAGGCATAATTTTGAAATTCCTTTTAAACTTGTATAAACAACATAACGAATTTAACAAGTTATTATTATATATATATTAAAATTGTGATGTAAAGGAAGAGTAAACCTAGCATAATTTTTGTCTCTTTTGGTCCCTTAAGTTACATTCCAGGTCCCTGAACTTTTTATGTTTGTGAATTTTATCACTTTTAATCATCTGATAAAAGTGTCGTCAATATGCTAGGTTACCATAGGGGTTAGGAACAGTACCTGATCAGGGTACTATTCCTCGGGTTACCATAGGGATTAGGGCTTTTTGTTCCCGATCCTTCCGCTCGCTTTATCTTCCTCAGCACAAAACCTCCGATCTTCTCCTATCTTCTTCTTCACCGATCCTGACTACTTCATCGACCTCTATTACAGCCTCTTCTCCTCTTCTCGCCTAACCATCTTCCCTCTGCTTTTCTCTGTTTTGTGTCACCGCCAGACCATACCAGCGCATGTTGCTATACACGTGTTGGTCGGTGTGTTACAGACGTTGCTGCACGGTAGACCATGTTACCGCCTCCACTCCCTGTCACACCGCCTCGCTCTTTCTCCGATTAAATTTTATCCACCACTTCCGGTGCCTTCTACTACTTCTACTGCTTTCATCCCGTCGATTGCTTCTCTCTCTTCTTACGACTTCGTTGCAGCTCCTCAGTCCCACCAGTCCTCCCTCTACTCAACCATCACTATCGATTCCTACTTAAACTTCGGTCGTCGTTGTTGATTTCCGATTTTCGAAGCTCCAATCCCGTAAATTCTTTTTGCGTTTTTTCCCATTTTTTGCTCTATATTGTTAAAGAGAACTGTAAATTGGCTCCAACGATACTCATTTCCATATCCGCATTTTGAAGCTCTGGCAACTACCGGTACATGCCTTTCGAAGCATACCCAAAATTTCATGTGGCTTATGCACATCACGCGCCAATCGGTATGTTTCTTTCCTTAATTTTCATTTGATTAACCAAAAAATCCACTTGAATCAACTATTGTTGTACGATACCAGTAAACTCCGGTATAATTAGGGTTTTGATGCGTTTATTGCATAGAGTGCTTGAATTTGATGTATAATTTGTTGTTGTACCATGTATTCTGAACAACTTTATAACAAATTTCTTCACAGAGCCAAAATTTGGTGGATATGGGTCATTTTTACCCTCACAAAAGCAGATTCCGATTCTCCATTTTCATGTCAACACATCTCAAACAGTTCAAAATTTCAACAAATCGTGTTTGCATGTATATGGGATTCTATCTGATCATTATATTAGCAGGTTGGATATGAATTTTTAAAGAAAATATGTTCAGCCACATCATCTGGTAGCTTTTTGATCAGCGATGCTTTCTCCATTAGCTTATTTATTTTCATTTTTTATCTAATTATATAACTGTTTGAGCTGAATTTTTTGTTCACACTTTTGTTTTGTTACTTGCTGTAAGGAGTTAGGACTTAAGGGGGCTTTATGTTATCTGATTAATCTTTCTTTTAACTATGTTTTCAGGGGTTTTGATACTAGAAGGGAATGTAATGTCCGAGAATATAGTGACCACACGGTGGAACGAAATCTGGAATTCCAAATTCTGCTTCCAAACACACCCTAAGATTCTTAATTGATACTTTTTTTTCCTTACTCTTTTTGCAATTAATCATGACTGTTGTAGGTGACATTCTTCAACATAGGGATCAATACATTGGATGCATTTTCACACGTGGGAGGTAATTATGTAGTAGGAAATCCAGCTTAATGAACTCCAACATCAGGTATATTATTTTTTGAAATTTCAGCCAATTTCGAGCTTATCTAATATAGTTTTTCGTTTATTAACCAAAAATGTGCTGAAGGGAAATATTCAAAGAGTCAAATCTTTTATATTAAACTTATGGATGTATGATGATCACCAAGAGTAAATCCTCCAGCAAGAAATCTCTGAATCAATGCAAGTTGTTATCTTTTGGAAAAATATGAAAGAATTTTTTTAATGGTATTTTTTAATGTTGAATTAGGTTATAGTTACGGGTCAATGTGGGAAACGTAGTGAGAAAAGAGAGAGTTCTGGTATGGTCTCCCTGATGTGCCCATAAGTAAATGTAATTTCAGCTTTTTGAAAATTTTCTTAATACATTATTTATGCTTTGTTAACATACAAATGGTATTATCAATTATGTCTATTTGTTTCTTTTTTAATTCTGGTATGAAACTATTGGGGTAAAAAGTTTTTGTGACATTGTTCTATAGTAACATTACATGAATTTAAAAATATGTTCAAAAGAATTCGGTCAATTGACAAGTGCTGCAGCTCAGATTGAAATCTATTTTTTTCTTTGGCTCAAGTCAAATTTTCAGTCCTCATTCCTATCAAGCATTTGATGTTCATCATATGGATGTATGAAATTGCAAACATATCATTTTTTTTAAGCTTAATATTAGCAACTAAGTGAATGAGTTTACCTTTTTTTATCAACTTTGTCATTCTTAAGAAAAAAAAATGTTTCATAATTTGTCATACTTAAGTTGAAAAAAAAAATACTGAAATGAAACGTTTAAAACAGAAAGTTTGATTTTTTTAATTTGTTAGTCAAAATGACCATTTTGACCTTTTTATCCAATTTGGTAATTTTATCGGAGTTTTTTTTTGTTTTTCCGTTATTTGACCCATTTAAACAGAAAACAAATTTTTTTTTATTTTTTTTATTTTTGGTCAAAGAATTCATTTCACCATTTTTATCAATTTGCCCATTTTGTTCAATATACAGGGACCATATATGTTAATTTTGTTAAAAGGAGGGAAAATGACTCTCAATTGATGTTTGATTTGGTTATACACAAAGTCAAGCTGCCATTTTGTAGTCTAAATAAAATTGATCTACACTTTTTTTTTATTTTTTTAATATAAATTCATTAAATGGAATCTTTTAATTTTCTCAAGTTTTTTTTTTCAAACTGATGCAACTCCTGCATATTGTTTTTATAATTAAAAAAATGATTTTAAGATTTTTTGACCAAACTGCCCCTGCATACTATTTTTATAGTTAAACAATTTGACCGGTCGAATGTTTATTTATGTAATAGTGTTTCATTTTTCCCAATTTATGCAACAATGATTTGCATTTTTACCATTTATGCAACAATGTTGTGCTTTTTTGTTTACCAATTTATGCAACATCACGGTTTTGGTCTTATAATTGTATTGTAGCCGATGCCGGCGAGCCCGCTTCTACCACAGAAGACTCCGACGAGTTCCCTATATCTCTTCTTTCATGGATGTTTGCGGATTGCTTCCACTTCCCAATCTGAATTTTATGTTCTGTTCAGCTCTTCAAATGTTTTCGTTCTGATTGCCGTTCATCTTCTCTGTTTCCCTTCCAGGTGTTCATCGTCCCCCCTCCATCTTCTCAGATAGCTTAATGGCTTTTAAACCCTAATTGGTTGTAGATATGTATCTTACCCACCAATCATATCTGTCCAACTGTCCAACATTGAAAACGGTGCAAATGGTTTATTCATTTGTGTAATTTTTATTGAAATCTGGCCACATCTCAATGTGGTTGAGTGCATCGTTTTAATTTGTGTTGGATTTTGCTTACAAATTGCAAAAGGATGAATGGTAGGAAGGAGAAATATAGGGCTTCTTCCCGACAGAGTTTAAAAGGGTGCGACGATCACACCTGCACTTACAGAGCTTACTTTGCTTACTCTCCCCATGGTATCGATTCACTCTTCCTCTCTCTGTCTACATGTTTGTACGTCAAATATGCTGTTGATCCACACCATAGTTGACCAATTTTTCATCCATGTCGATTTGGAATGTAGGATTTGTTATAGCTTCTGATGACATGAGTTGCCATTGTGTACAGTAATTGAAGACTATTTGTCTTAACCTTAATTCCAGCCACTACCACATATTTTTAGGGTTTCTTAAAGGTAACCTTGCTCTTTCAATATATGAATTTCTGTTTAAATTCTTCAGACTTTTAATCAGTATATGAATTTTCTTTTTAATTATTTCGAGGATGACTTTCACTTTGCAGTACCTTAACAACTGCACTATTGAAGGTTTGCTAAACTAAAGTTTTTTTTGTTCATCTTCTTCTTAGGAACATGTCAGAAACAAACTTGATGCAATATATGAAGAGGCTGTAGGAAGAAGAGAGTTGCACTAATTTAGGTTTCCCTATTTATAAGGAGTTTCTAATAAGTTAAAAATTATGATACCACACCGAATACTTTCATTTCTTACATTAGGACATTATACTCTTCAATCTATCCAGCTGTATTGTATTTGAATGACATTATAGCATCATACTTTCGTGACCCGCCAAACACTAATAAAAAAGATCCGACCCGTGCAATGCACGGGCCTCATTTCTAGTTAAGCAATATATAATGTTCATACACCAATCTGACACCAAAAAATTGTAAAAACTAATCAAAATATCAAGTTTCAAGTTTGTTTATTCGAGTTTTGGAACTGTTCCAAGTAAAAGTAGAGTTCCAAAATACGGTTTTAGCATATATAAAAAAATACAAGAGCACAAGTTTAGTAAGTTATTAAGCAATATATAACACTTATACACAAAACTAAAATTTTAAAACTTAGGAAAAATCACATGTCACTAAATTTTAAATTCATTAAAGCTTGTTCAAACTAAATCCAAAACCAGATGAAACACACAAAACAAAGTGAGCAATTTTACGTATTGTTACATATCAAAACAATATTCAAACCACATTTTAATCAGGTAAAGCAGTTCCTCTCTCAAGATTGTTCTTGATCTCAAGTGTATATCTTCCAAAAGCACGTTCAATCTTCTTATTAAAATGCTCATTTCTATCATTAATGGAGTCAATATCCTTCTCTTCATGAAACCTTCTTCTTCTACTAAATGTGTTCTTCTTCTCATCTCTATCCTTCAACTCCTTCACCATTCTTTCAATCTTATCTTCTGAAACTTTCGGTGCCTGATCAAAAAACACCTGTTATTACACCATTCTACTTTTAAAAAAATATCAATTTTTCAAAGAAAAAAAAAGACTTGCCTTTCCATATTGTAGACTTGAAGCTTCACGATAGAATTCTGGATCTGCTTCTTTCATTTTATTGTATTCTTCAAGATCAACATCCATTTTTTTAGTCCGTTTCTTGTATGCATCATATAAAGTTTTCTGATTAAACACTGTTGACAAAAATATAAAATAATAAATAATTAAATATTTGTTTGTAAGTAATAAATGAAAAATGTGATTTTATAGTTTTATACCATCCCAGCCAGCTGGAGCAGGATCTTTCTCCCATTTTTTGTACTTTGTTTCTGCCATTTGTTGTGTATCTAACATGTATGCTTTTGACATATCTAATCCATTTGAATCAAGAAGTTTTCCAATCTTTTTCTTCCTCTCTTCAATCCACTTTTGTTTGGAAATTCCTCTGGATTCTTGTGGAGCTTCCATTCTTTTCTTTTCTGCCACCATGGCAGTTTGATTGGCTTTCCTTGCCTCATTCTACATATACAAAAAACAACAACATAAGTATATAACCAAGGAAAAAAGAATGATAAAAAGTGTACTATGTTGTTGTATTTTGATTTTTGCATACCATCTTTAGCCTTAATTCGAATAATTTCTTTTGTTTCCCTGTAAGCTTAGTGAAGTCCACTTGGGGTTGATCATCAGGGGCATTGTTGTCATCATCACTTGGATTATCATCAGGGTCACTTTGGTCATTATCAAGAACCTTAGTTTGAACAGATGTTGGTTGAGCAGCTTGCAAGCCAGCTGAGTTCATTCATAGCCATTAGTCAAGAAATGTTAAGAAGAATTGAGCATTAAAACAGTAAAAAGAAAATATAGTCAAGAGAAAATCGATAACCTGGTTCACTTATACTAGCAAGTTTCTTGGCTTCAGCGATAACTTTGTAGCAAAATTCACTACATTCATGGTATGGGTTTGAAGAATTTCTGCAATCTGGATGTAATGCTCTTTCCCCAGTCATATTTTTGTGTATATGTTACTGCAGATGCTGAAAAAGAACAACATAAACCTTCAAGAAACTGTATTTTAAGTTTGTTTACAACAAAGTTCATATTTCCTTCTCTCATTGGATCATAAAGCTATATCTATGCAATTATACCAAATATAAGAACATGTATATCAATAAGTAGACATTACATAACACTGTGAAATGCATATGAATTAAGAACTGATATTATAACCAAGAAACTAACATAATCACTTACTCAAAGTCTCTTAAACAAAAAGGAAACACAAACATCATAGCCTAAGGAGGCTATGAGATTCACTCAACTGCCAGAAACAAATCCATGTTTACGTGGATAACACAAAAAATCCAAAAAATTATCGCAATCATAGGCAAATTGGACAACCGTCGCTTCACTATAAGCAACGAGTCAGCATAATCTTTAAGGCTTCAGCCGTAGTTATTCTCGAAATTTAACCAAAAAAAGCCCTAAATAATAGTTTAGTAGAAACCCTAGATTAACATAATCGCAAAGTGTTTGTGCAAGACTCTAATTTGATATATAGATTTTGGAATAAAGTAAACATATACCAAAATTTACATGCATTTATGTTATGAAATTTGGGAATCTAATGAAAATTACCTGCGAAGATCGATCCGATGAAGATGGAGAGACGCAAACCCTCGACGGGAGATATTTGTAGTTGTTTAAAGTAGCGAATCGAAGGGATTTATGTGATTGGTTCTTACGCGGACTCAGGGAAACTGAATCATATTCAGGAATCTGGATTTTAGACATATTAGGACCGGTATCGATAATTCCGGTTCAAGTTAGGGTTCATAAATTTCCTTCAAATCATATTTTATTTTTATTGCATTTGCAACAAAAACCTTAAGTTGAGTTTTTACTTTTTTCACTTTTATTTTTTATTTTACTAATTTTATCTAATTAATTTATTCAACTTTCTAGTATCTATCTTTTCCACCGATTTTCAATTTCCTTAAAGTAAATACCGTAGAAAAAACTTTTAAGTTTGCAAAAAAGAAAAAAAATGGTTTTACCTAAACTGAATTCTTTTTAGTTTACTTCATGATTTTTAGGCAGAGTATTAATTTTATTCAATTTATATTTTTTTATCAGATTCATGTTGATTGGACATCTTTTGTTGATGTGAAATATAATGATAACATTTTATATAAAAAAAAACGAAGAATGGTGAAAAAGAGGCATGTACTCAAGACCTCTCGAATGAAAAATACATGCACCTGCGCCAGTGAACCATTTTTTATTTTTTTTTTTGTAATTAATGCCATCTTAATTTCACTCTAGCAAATCACAAGAAATAACAATCTACTTATGATTTCGTTCATTTAAACGCCCAATTATAGGAAAAAATAAATAATGACCACATACTTACGATATTTTAATGGACTTGTTATTTGTTATCTAAAATAAATAAAAATAAACACAGGTTATCACTATTGTGTTAGATTGGCTAAAATTGGTTGTTTAATACATTTTTGTAAGATATTTAATTGACATAGCTTTCACCTTTAAACATCTTAAATGGGTATAAAAGTTTATATACTTTTAATTTGTTAATCTTCGAATTGTTAAATAGATAGATTGATTTATTCCAAGCAAGTATCTATACAGTTAAAACAAAGTTTACAAATAAACATAAGAAATATTTGTATATGTATTATATTGGGATAATGACTTAAAAGGGTAATCTATTATTCGTTTTGTACATATTTAATCACTGACTTTGTTTTTGTCTATATTTTCTCATTGAACTTGTTAAACCGTTTAAAAAACATCCTTATAACCTGTAATAGTAGGTTTAGCCGGTTTCCGACATATTTGACTGCTCTGGCAAAGCTCCGGTCATATTCTCCGATGAACATGATTTTCCCGCCGAACTTAAGAACTCGAATTTGTTCTCTCCTTATGTCTCTTTGTTAGATCTAAACAAATTTTGAACATAAACCCATGTAGGTGTTCGATTTTGAAACTTAAGAACTCAAACCCGGAAATCAATTCTTCATCTTCATCTTCTTGTGTTCAAACTCAAGAACACACATCACAATTTCTCACTCAAAAAACGATTTTTGAAATGTGTGTGTATGTTAGATCAGAACACGAACCGATATCTTCAAAAATTGAACTTGAAATTGCTTCTGGGGTATTAACACAAATCATATATATTCCAGATTCAAGTTCATCTTCAAACTCGATTTTTGGGTTTGAAAACCCTAACTCGAGTTCATCTTCAAGCTCGTCTGACCTTCAAGAACTCTTCAGATCTTCAAGCTCGATTTTGAGAAAACCTCCACATGTGAGTGTGTTCATCTTCAAGGAACCTAAAACACACAAACTCGATTTCTTCTTTGTTCTTGGAAATCGATTTCTGGGTTTGAAAACCCTAACTTGACCTAGGGTTGTTCTTGAGTTTGATTTTTCGTCTTTATATACTGGAATACCAAACCAATCCTCGAGTTTGTAAGCTTCAAACAAATCGAAGGTGTGTGTATGTGTGTTCATCACGTGTGTGTATTCATCTTCATATGTGTTCGATTTCTAAAAAAAAAATATCTTACCCCAAATCTGAGTTTGTAAGCATAATGTGGAAAGAGTTCGAATTGCAGATGGGTTCTTCTAAAATAAACTCAAAATCTAGAATTTTTTGGTTGGATTTGTTCATATGTGTTTCAGATCTTTATCTAGTTCATCAGGGTTGTTCATCGTGTTCTTGAGAGATTCTTCATATTTGAGTGTGTGTTTGTTTAGAACACGAACCAGATCTGGATGTGTGTGTGATTTCGTTTTTTGACAGATTTTCCATAAATGATTTATCAGATTTGAGTGTGTGTATATGTGGGTTAGATCAGAACACGATCCTAGGCTCAAGAAATTGTTTCAGGTTTGCTTAAGAACACTATGACCGGAGGTTGAAGACAATGAACAGTGATCTGATGGAAAATCATGAATGTCGGAGTTTTTGAGGTCGCCGGAAAAATCAGGAACGCCGGAGAAGATGACCGGAGCTGTCAAATACGCCGGAAACCGGCTAAACCTCCAATAACAGGTCATAATGATGTTTTTTGAACAGTTCAACAAGTTCAATGGAAAAATATAGACAAAAAAAACTCAGTGACTTAATGTGTACAAATCAAAGAATATGTTACCCTTTTAAGTAATTATCCCTATTATATTGGTAAAGGAGATTTATCATCGAGAAAGAGAAAAAAAAAAAAAAAAAACATTTGTTATGCATTGAACCAGAGACTAGCATCAATGAGACATAATATTTTTTATATCATCAAAAAAACAAAACAATAAGGTCATCAAAACAACAATAAAAAGATTATCCACTTTCAGTATTTATACTTGAATACATGTCTCCATATTAAAAAAACGATCATCTTTTACAAATTTATCGTCACAAAAAAATAGATAACAAAACCAACAATACACAAAAGACAAACCTTAGCAAACAACAAACACCTTTCTTGCATGGTCTTTGACATGCATCGGAC
Organism: Lactuca virosa; assembly: GCF_052849685.1. NCBI lineage: Eukaryota > Viridiplantae > Streptophyta > Magnoliopsida > Asterales > Asteraceae > Lactuca > Lactuca virosa. Next base: position 148,729,540 of record NC_136429.1, on the reverse strand, counting down.
TAAAAGACTTGTGTCCACCAGACAAACATTACAATCTTTTGTCCTATCCAAAAAGACAAAACAAAACCATATTCGGTGAGTTATGCAAAAAACGTAAATATCCTTTTCCTCGCACTAAAAAAACCCTAGAAAAATAAGTGTCCACTCTAGTATAACAATATTACTTGGCATGGAAGTACATGATATTTAACGCCGTATTTTCAACATCCTCTTTTCCGATTCTACCCTCAAACCAATCCTCAATAATCGAGCTTCCATTCAACATACCATTTGGCCATCTATCAACCAACTGAAAACCAAAACAAGAAGCAGCCAAAAGTATACACCCTTCATCAACTCTCCGAAACACATGACACAAAATGAGCACTCCATCAATTGAAATCAACTCTTTTGCGGTTTTAAACAATGGCATAATTGCTTCCACAACATAAGTCACATCCGTACCAATAACAACATCAAAACCCTTTTCGCCACTCACTTTTTTCACGGATTCTATATGTTCTTCGTTACCCCATTCTAGTTTCTTGATTTTTAGCTTTGAAATTAAAGATTCTTCAAGATTTGAAATGACGTTTTCTTGAAGAAGCTCGAGGGTTTTGTTGTCCCCGTCTGTGGGGACAACAAGACGGGCGGTTCTGACGGCGATCATGGAACAGATCCCGCCAGAACCAGACCCGAGTTCTAATATTGTTTTCCCGGAAACAATATTTTGGTTTGAGGCAAGAATGGAAGCCATGAGTTGCGCGGATTCCCATAACATTAAGCCAGTTGATTTGCATGTGTGTTGGAATTCTTTTGAAAGTAGTTTGATTTTAAAGTTCCAATCTCGTAACTTGTACTCTGTAATCTATTACAAAAATAAATAAATTAACAACATACTTTCATTTATTTGTGTTGTAAGTTGAAACTTGAAACATGTTGCTTTGTATTTGGATCACATTGTTATAATTGGGTGGATTTTTTAAACCCTAACCTCATCCTTTGGTGAAGAAATCCCAAACATTTCAAAAGCAATTCCTTCAGAAATATCGATATCAAATCCCTCTTCAGTCTCCTTTGAAATTTTAGGGATTTTGTCATCTAAACGAAAGGCAGCTTGGACCCAACGCCTAACAATAATAAATGATTTTTTCTTCATTTATATATGAATAAAAAATTAAATTAAATAAAACTATAAATTTTTTTAATATTATTAGATTACTTACCGATTCATTACTATCTCACGTGAACGATTTTCTACTTGCTTGCAACACAAACCACATTCTTCGATTTGTAACCCGTTTTCTTGAAACAAATTTGTCAAGAATTCCTCAGAAAAATAGAAAGCACGCTGAAACATAAGATGCAATAAAAAAAAGTTATAAGAACAACAAAAAAAGGTACAAGATTAAAAATCAAAAAGGGCAAAATAGTAAAAAGCACTTGTACTTTTAGTCTTTTACAATCCACCGATTTAGTAGGTTAACTTTTACTTATATTATGTAACGATTAAACATTATACATGTTTTGACCATTTAAAGAGCAATCACAAATAATACAATTGTGTATTTTTTTTTAAAAATTATTATTTTTGGATTTTCCACTTACAGTTCCATCACCTCTGACAAAAAAATTCTCACTGATTTTCTGATCCTTAGAAATAAGCCTTTCCTGCCAATAAAACAGCATGATATTAAAATAAATGTAGGGTTAACTGCAAGAAATAACAGTCTACTTTGCTCTAATAGTCAATTATTATTATTAAATAAAAAAGTCTTACAGAAACAGTGAAAGGAGTAAAAGAAAAATGCTAACCTGAGCAAGATCTCCTGTAGCATAATCGCGGAATAAGACATAAGCATTTGGCTGGATATAAGAATTATTTAAAATTTTAGGTCAGTAGACTGACTTTATTATAAATTTTTAATAGAAGCCAAAACATTTCAACCACTATACCAAAAACGGTTCTTTCAAACTATCAAAAAATATAATGGTTTTGTATTTTACCTTATAAAAAAAAACATAAAATTTATATTATTACCTTCATAATCTTTTTGATGTTTTTCAATACCAGAGGCATCTTCTCAGGTGATACTGCGGATAAGACAAATATCTGCTTAAGAAGTCAGTCAATCACTTTAATAATATTAACGACCCCACAAACATGTACAAATTACAAAAAACACATTTTTACCAGTTACCCAATTTTATTAAAGACCAAAATATTCTTAAAACACACACACACACACACACACACAAGGTGCTTTCACCATTTTGACAAGTTAGCCATTGGATTACTTTTTTATGACTATTATAATAATTGTTCAGTGGCTTAAATCGATAACATGGTGAAAGTATGTGATCAAAATCGGGTAACCTTGACAATTTAAAAACATCAAGAAACTGCTTTTGTACTTGTTATAAACTTTACATGATAAAATCTTGCAATACCATTGTTACAATATCAACAGAAGATGGAGGTATATGTTTGACCAAGTCTTCACTAGTCAAATCACATGCAAATGCATTTATCTTTTCTTTTTTAAAGTCTTTATGTGCCTGTAGCAATTAAGAACAAGAAAAAGAAATCAATTAATACATATTACCATCAATAAAGCATATGACATGCATCGATTCTACTCTAGAAACTCAAATCATATGAAACATCATGCAAAAGGGTAACAAAATTTATATATATAAAATAAAGTTTTACCTTAACTAACTCAACTGCACGAGGTGAAAAGTCACAAGCATGAATAAATATACCAGGGTAGGTAGCAGCTAAAGGAAAGATAGTGTTTCCAGCACCACATCCAACCTATAAATCAATGTATGCAAAAAAGAAATCATTAAAACATGAGTTGAGATTGTGAATATTTATTAAAACCATTTTGTAAAAAGAAAATATAGCAATGAAATTATTTACCTCCAGAATAACCTTTTCCTCTGCTTCCTGAAATAGCAAGAGATGTTTTAGACTAATGAAATTGAGATGCTTACATTTTCTTCAAAAGTTGAAATCTAAATTTATAATAAGTGGTAAGTAAATACTTTGTACACTCACAGAGAAAAAGTGACCCCATTCTTTATCCAAGTAATGTCTATCCTTGAAAAACTAATGAAAAAAAAAGGTTACAATATTAACTTCTAGAAGAATCTAACAGCAACCATTGAAGGTATATGAAAGTTTGCATTCAAGGGTAAAAAGGGAAATCAAAACTAACCCGATCTTGATGACGTTTGTAGAAGACATCCCAATATTTCTTAGCATCCCTTTCATATTTTTCTGTGAAATACAGTTTAAAATTTAGGTTGTTGTTTCTTTCTGACTTAATAATTGTGACAGGAAAGATGGGTAACTTTTTACAAATTTGTCCTCAAGTAATAATTAAATATAGTTTATCCAGAAAAATACCTTTCCAAAAAGTGGTGACTTCATTATTTGGTGTAGAATATATTTGTATCTTTGGCTTTTGCCCAATACTCTCTGATGCATCAGATGCCATTCAAAATCACTGTTATTAAAAAGATATTCAGAATGACAGTTTAATTTCATGAGATATTAAATTTGTTGTGACTTGAAACAAAGAGTAAACAATTAGGTTGGATGGAATGGAATGGAATGACAAAAGAATGAAATGGACAAGGTAATGGAATAAGATTATAACAAAATATATTTTCTAGTTATTTCAGAAAACAAATTTGTAACTTAATTAAAATTGACGTTAGGAACAATAAACTTCCAAAATCAATGTTCTATACCTTAATTGACATATACATTACTTCTCACTAATTTTACTTCAATGGAATGCCATGTGTTTGTATCCAAAAATTATTGGACTTCCATTTTGAAACCCGTTTACTTACTATGTTTTTTAATAAACAAAATTATTTGTTCAGTATATTGTAACTTTAGTTTCTTCATATAACAAAGCACAATTATAATTTATCAAACTCCCATCAAAATCATATGTCGAAGGAGCAAGACTTGCCACTAAACTCAAATTTGTTTCATAAAAACTCACAAATTAATCCAAAATAAAAATATATTATAAAGTATGGGGTTTCTTCTATCAGTTCAGCAGGCAAAAGGGGGGTTGCGAAGTGAAATATCATTATTCTAGTATCCATGTAAACACACTTTTTTTGTCTTCAAACCTCAAACAATTCATAAATATAACAAAATCACACACATAAAAGATTTAACCACTAAATCACACAAAATTAGAAGTTGAACAATCAACAATAAACATCAAAATTATGAAAATTAAGTACATTTAACCACTAAAACTATTGCCTACCGATTTCAAGCAGCACAATATATATATATATATATATATATATATATATATATATATATATATATATATATAATGCGTCACAAAAATTAGGTCAAGATTTTATAAAATTAAAATAGAAAATGAGGTTAAACTTACATGACACTTGAGATTGAAGAGCATGCGAGTGTATAAAAGTTGAGAGAGGACTCAGAGTTTGAGACAAGCAGTTGGCTGATTGCCGATTGCTCTTTGTGAGTTCGTGTTCGTCAATCAAGAGATGCAAAGAGCCGAGACAGAGTCATCAAAATTACAGGGAAACTTTTGTTTGTCATGACTCGTCGCGCAGAGAAAAAAAAAGGCCAGACTTACCATCTTTTGGGCTATTCAATGGGCTGCCAAAGGGTCAAATAAAATGGACAAATACGGTCTAGTCAAGGACCCATGTATTATTAAAACAGTTGTGTTACCAAGAGATCCAATTACACAAATAGAAAGATAATGATAACTCGATAAAACGCCATACGTAATCCTCCGCGGTTCCCGTTTGCACAAGCGCCGACTATTGCTCGTACAAGTCGTCGCCCTGGATTGGTTGGAATCGTTTGAGAAACACATCTTTCATCTCCTCCCATGTATTTATCGCTTTCTGCTTGTTTGACCATCGAAACCAGGTCAACGCGTCTCCGCTAAGGCATAGAATGGCAGCCGCGATTTTTTCTTCGTCAAGCCACTGGTAAATTGCAAAATATCGATCCGCCTGTAATATCCATCCATCGGGTTCGACGCTGTCGAACCCTGACATATCGATTTTCCGGTGCCTGAACTCATAACGACCACCCCCTCTCCCTGCATCATTTTGGTGAAGAGATCCAAAGATGATTCCACCAGGACCAACGCCGCCATTTCCATCTTGTCCTAACCTCCTGAGCCGGAACATCACCACTGAACTCCCAACACCCTTGTTCTTGTTCATAGGGTTCCCAAAAGGTGTATTAATAGTTTAGTAGGGATTCGAGTTACCTTTTCCGGTCCCAGCCATGAAATCCAGTCTTTCCAGCACCTTGTTCATTGTTGCTCTTGATTACTACTGGTTCTGAGTCATCTCCTCTTGTCCTTGCAGGAGAGTGTCCATCCTTGCCTTCATTTCTTAAATGTCCATATTATGAGACTGAAGCTGAATCTGCATCACCCCCGCTTGATCTTCCAGCTTCTTCACAGCAGCTCCTTTAGAAGCTCCTCCCATTGGATGGAACAGCTCTGATACCAATTGGTGAGCTCTTAATCTAACCAACACAATCACTTAACAACTTAACTAGAAAACACAAAGGAATGAAGAACAAACTTGAATACTATTAAGATAATCCCAGGATTCTAAATCTGGGTATCTCCAAAATACGAACAAGGTTCTTTTACATAAAACTTCAGCTACTCAAAAAGGAAGAAACACCCACTATATATACTCTAGACTGGACCAGCAGGGAGGCAACCACAGACCGAGCAACGAATGTTGTCCCCCACCAAAATAAAACAAACTGCAGAGATAGTGGTGAAAACAATTACTAATAAATAAAAGGGCATAAAAGACAAACGCCATACTCTCGTGCCTTAATTGGCTTCTGATTCACGGTTTGTGGTGGAATTCGGATTGTGGGACCTCCTTCGGTAAACAAACTTGATTGGGGGTTATCAAAGTCATTATCCTAGTATCCTTTAAAAGATAGCTATAAAATTAACCTTTTTTAACACCACCCTTTTAATAATACAGTTGCGTAGACTGTAGTTATCAATTTTATGTGCCTCTTTGCAAGCCCATTAGGTAGCCCAAAAGATGGAACTGGAGTACTAGACTTTCTTTTTTTCTCTCATGACGAACAAAAGTTTTCCTATAATTTTGATGACTCTCTTTCCGGCTCTTCGCCTCTATTGATTGACGAACGCGAACTCACGAAGAGCAATTAGCAGTAAGCCAACTGTTTGTCTCAACTTTGAGTCCTCTCTCAAACTTTATACACTCGCATCTTCAAATTTCAAATCTCATGTAAGTTTAACCTCATTTTTTATTTTTATTTTGTAAAACCTTGACCTAATCTTTGTGAAATTTCAAATCTCATGTAAGTTTAACCTCATTTTTTATTTTTATTTTGTAAAACCTTGACCTAATCTTTGTGACGCATTATATATATATATATATATATATATATATATATATATATATATATTTATTTGTGGTGCTTGAAATCAGTAGCCAATGATTTTAGTGGTTAAATGTTGTTTATTTAGATAATTTTAATGTTTATCGTTGATTGTTCAACTTCTAATTTTGTGTGATTTAGTGGTTAAATGTTTTATTTGTGTGATTTTGTTATATCTATGAATTGTTTGAAGTTTGGAGACAAAAAAAAAGTGTGTTTAGATGGATACTTGATTACTTGAATAATGATATTTCACTTCACAACCCCTTTTGCATGCTCTGAAGTGATAGAAGAAACCCCATACTTTATACTATTTTTATTTGGAATTAATTTATGAAACAAATTTGAGTTTAGTGAATTATTTCTTTTTCCTAAAGTTTCGTGGCAAGTCTTGCTCCATCCACATATGATTTTGATAGGAGTTTGATAAATTATAATTGTGCTTTGTATATATGAAGGAACTAAAGTTACAGCAAAATTCACTACATTCATGGTATGGGTTTGAAGAATTTCTGCAATCTGGATGTAATGTTCTTTCCCCAGTCATATTTTTGACTACATGTTACTGCAGATGCTGAAAAAGAACAACATAAACCTTCAAGAAACTGTATTTTCAGTAATGGAAAGGAGAATAGAGAAATTATTTTAAGTTTGTTTACAGCAAAGTTCATATTTCCTTTTCTCATTGGATCATAAAGCTATATCTATGCAATTATACCAAATATAAGTAGACATTACATAAAACTGTGCAATGCATATGAACTAAGAACTGATATTATAACCAAGAAACTAACATAATCACTTACTCAACGTCTCTTAAACAAAAAGAACCAGAAACCTCATAGCCTAAGGAGGCTATGAGATTCACTCAACTGCCGGAAACAAATCCATGTTGACGTGGATAACACAAAAAAACCCAAAAAATTATCGCAATCATAGGCAAATTGGACAACCGTCGCTTCACTATAAGCAACGAGTCAGCATAATCTTTAAGGCTTCAGCCGTAGTTATTCTCGAAATTTAACCAAAAAAAGCCCTAAATAATAGTTTAGTAGAAACCCTAGATTAACATAATCGCAAAGTGTTTGTGCAAGACTCTAATTTGATAAATAGATTTTGGCATAACGTAAACATATACCAAAATTTACATGCATTTATGTTATGAAATTTGGGAATCTAATGAAAATTACCTGCGAAGATCGATCCGATGAAGATGGAGAGACGCAAACCCTGGACGGGAGATATTTGTAGTTGTTTAAAGTAGCGAATCGAAGGGATTTATGTGATTGGTTCTTAAGCGGACTCAGGGAAACTGATTCCAGTCATAATTTTTTTTTTCTCGAAAATCCTCCTCCCCCATTTAAATCAAGACATCCTACCCAATTAAATCAAGAGACATGTCATATATTAAAATTTCATTAAATGTTACACATGTCACTATTTAATTGGGTAGAAGTATTTGTAGAAACAAAAAGTATAAGAATATTTAATTTTTTCAAGAAAAGAATCAGGATTTATTTAGATATATTAGGACCGGTATTGATAATTCCGATTCAAGTTACGGTTCATAAATTTCCTTCAAATCATATTTTATTTTTATTGCATTTGCAACAAAAACCTTAAGTTGAGTGTTTCCTTTTTTTATTTACTTTTAGGGGTGTTTGGATAAATTAGATTATAACTTATTAGCTTATTTGCGGTGAGAATAAACAATAAGCAAGAGGGAGATGCTTATTAAAATCAGCTTATTTAGCTTATCCATACCACAATAAGCTGATTTTTAATGATAGGATATTTAGTTTATCTCTACTACAATAAGCTGATTTTTAAGGATTCATATTCAAACACTTAAACTTAGCTTATTGTGGTGAAAATAAGCAATAAGCACCCTATTGTTTCCCTATCCAAACACCCCCTTATTTGTTATTTTACTAATTTTATCTAATTAATTTATTCAACTTTCTAGTATCTATCTTTTCCACAGATTTTCAATTTCCTTAAAGTAAATACCGTAGAAAAAACTTTTGAGTTTGCAAAAAAAAAAAAAAAGGTTTTACCCGAACTAAATTCTTTTTAGTTTCCTTCATGATTTTTAGGCAAAATATTAATTTTATTCACTTTATATTTTTTTATCAGGTTTATGTTGATTGGATGTCTTTTGTTGATGTGAAATATAATACAAAATTGTAAAAATGGTCACTGTGGTATGTATTTTTTGGGGTTTTAGTCCAAACCACGATTTTTTTGGATTGGTGGTCATTGAGGTAGTTTCGTTACGTTTTTGGTCCCTCGGTAAAATGAAATGACTGTAATACCCTTGGAGTATTTATTTTTCATTTTTCTTTCAATTTTTTAAATCTAATAGTTATTTTAATAATTAAAAAAGAGAGGCCCACCTCTCTCTCTCTCTCTCTCTCTCTCTCTCTCTCGTTCCCCCTCCCTCTCTCGAACCCACCCCCCATGTTCATCTTCTCCGACCAAACCATCTGATTGCAGCCCTAAAACATTAATTATGTTCATAAACAAAAAAATGATGAATGACCATATTGAATCAATTGAAAATGCTTAGATCCCATCTAACCAAACACTCGTAATGAGGCTTCAAGACAAAACATGTACACCCAAACACTCGTAATGAAGAATAATCTGGAAGTTGTCCAAACAACATTTCATAAGGAGACTTCCCCGAAGTGTACGCAGTATGAATGCGATTAATAACATAAGTGGCGGTATGAACAACTTCTCCCCAAAACATATTGGGAACTTGAGCAGAAAGTAGTAAGGATCTGGCAGTTTCTAGGAGATGTCGATGTTTTCTTTCCGCAACACCATTCTACAAAGGAGTGTTTATACAAGATGATTGATGTATAGTGCCATCAGATGCCAATAATTGTTTAAAATCATTGGAGGTAAATTCTCCTCCCAAATCACACCGATAACATTTTATGACAGCAGAGTGTTGAGTCTTGACAAGAGCTCTGAATTCACTATATATATAGTGAAAAAATCAGACCTGCACTTCATAAATAAACCCACGTATAACGAGTGTAATCATCAATGAATGAAACATAATAGTTAGATCCTGATTTAGAGATGATCGGAGAGGGACCCCACACATCAGAATGCACGATATCAAAGGGGGCAATGGAATGTGTGACACTTTTATTAAATGGTAAAGCAGAAAAATTTCCCAGTTTACAACCACAACAATCAGAAATATCATCAATTTTCAAAGAGCCTAACACACCAGTGGAAACCAAAAACTGTAAACGAGACGCTGAGACATGTCCCAAATGAGAATGCCAAAGATAAAAAAACAGACGACGAAGGGTTTAAACGAAAAGACGACAAATCGACACAAGATGCAGCAACATCATCAACATAGAGCTCCCCAAGTCTATGGCCTATCCTAATCACCCTCCGAGACCGAATGACCTGTATACAACATAATGAATCAAGAAAGAAGACCCAACAACCAGATTTACACAACTAACTGACCGATGCAAGATTCAAACGCTAGAGAAAAGTGATCGAATAAAGCATTTGTTCATACAATACGCTCTCGAACCTCAACGCTGACCTTCCAAGCTAGGTAGTAGCTTTATAAGGTAGTTTTTTCTTTTACCGGTCCCCGTCGCGGCGTTAGGAGACAAATCTAAACCAGCTAGTTCAGTCAGATACCGACTAAGCAACCTCTAAAGCAGCTATCGTCTTTTAGCTCTTTTCTTTATGATTATGTAGCAGCGGGGCAGTCGTTACACCATTCATGCAGGTCGCTACTTCCTTCCATGTCCATCTCTCATATCTACAGGGAAGGGAATCAAAGTCCTCTCTCTCTGCTGTTTGGATTCGACTTCCCTACTTTCCCTTGCTATTTTTGAGTCAAGTGTGGGAATGTAATACACATCTGTTAAAGATTTATATGGAGTGACAATAGAACCAACACCCTCTACTGACATGGGTGTAGCACTAGCAAACATAACAGAGACAGGTGTACGAGAAGATAATGAAGCAAAAGATGACAAATGTGGTGACATGTGATAAGATGCACCAGAATCCAATATCCACAAGGATAAAGGAATACCTGACGTGTTGGATGAAGACAGACCTGAATGATACATGGAAGCTGACATGGCAGTTGGATTGGCAGCTAAGAACTGTCTGAACTGCTCAACAATCTATGGATCCAAGGTTGATGGTGGTGTGAAATCTGTCTCATTCTCAACTGAAGGTATAGCAGCAGCGTACTGTGGTGGCCTAAAAGATGGAAATGAGGGACGTGACTGTCCAGAAGACCTGTTCTGTTGTGAAGCCTAAGACTTTGCAGGTAATCTCGTTTGCTGTTGCTGCTGGTTTCCTTTATTTGTCAGCAAAGGACAATTTGCCTTCCAATGGTTCTTCTTTTTACAAAAAGCACACTCATCAAATGCAACTTTAGGACGACTCTGGTTTGAAGACTGAGGTCGTTGTGGAACATCAAAAACAATAGGAGTGGCTGTCTTGAGACCTTTGTCAGCACGGGACTTGATACGAGTTTCTTCAGCAATCAACTTGTGAACAACCGAACCAACATTAGGAAGAGGTGTGCGATGCAAGATTGATCTGCGCAAGCCTTCAAAACCTGAACGTAATGCCATCAAGAAGTGAACCAAATGTTGATATTCCCTTCTATCAATATAAGGCTTAAAAGCCTTCAACACATCAGGTTCTGTAAGAGCCAACTGATCCCACAAATCCGACATAGCAGCATAAAATTCCTGAACACTGAGATTGTTCTGTTGGAGGGCTAGAATATCAAACTCTAACTGATACTGCTTTGCAAAGTTAGATTGAGTATACAACCTAGCCAAGTGATCCCAAACCTCATTTGCTGTGTCATACTTCGCCAATTGTGTACCAATAGACTGGATAATAGAATTATTAATCCAAGTAATGATCTTGGAGTTATCAGTCTCCCATGAATCAAGTAAGGTTGCATAATTATTAGCCTTCTCGTCTGTTACTTTCTTCTTGTCACCTGTAACAATCCCCCACATAGCCTCGTAAGAACTTTTTCATAACATAACTCCAATAGGCATAGTTTTTGCCATCGAGTTGAATACTAATGGACTGAAGAGAATCATCTCTTGGGGCCATATTTCAGTATCAATCAAACAGTAAATATGAGTAGCAGCAGAAATAATCAAGATCTTGAAATCAACAAAACCAACAGACGAAACGAAACCCTCGAAACCGACAAGACGAACAAATCAAATCAAACTGAATAAAGAAACGAGAAAGAAACCATACTCAAAATTGCGATGAACAGTAACGTAAACAATGCGATAAACAATAACGTGAACAGTGCGATGAACAATACCGATGAGCAGTGTCGTGAACAGTACGGTGAACAGTGCCGGTGAACAAGTACCGATGAACAGTGTTGTGAACAGTACCAATGAACAGTACTCTCGCCCCCAAAACGAAAGTACAAACTAACAAAATATAGAACGGCTAGGGTTTCATATTATTATCAAATGAGAAAGTACAAATACAATTAAAGGGAAAGGCATAATATATAGAGAAGATAATTAGGGTTTCCTAGCTAAAAGGCTAAATCATAAAGCCCAATACAAGAGAAAACCCAAAATCTTATTAGGCTAACATCTTCTATCACTTCAGCAGGCAAAAGGGGTTGTGAAGTAAAATATCATTATTCTAGTATCCATGTAAACACACTTTTTTTGTCTCCAAACTTCAAACAATTCATAAATATAACAATATCACACAAGTAAAAGATTAACACAAAATTAGAAGTTGAACAATCAACAATAAACATAAAAATTATCCAAATGAAGAAGATTTAACCACTAAAACTATTGCCTACTAATTTCAAGCAGCACAAATAAATATATATAATGCGTCGCAAAAATTAGGTCAAGTTTTTAAAAAATTAAAATAGAAAATGAGGTTAAACTTACATGACACTTGAGATTGAAGAGGATGCGAGTGTATAAAAGTTGAGAGATGACTCAAAGTTGAGACAAGTAATTGGCTGATTGCTGATTACCGATAACCCTTTGTGAGTTCGCTTTCATCAATCAAGAGAGGCGAAGAGCCGGAGACAGAGTCATCAAAATTACAGGGAAAATTTTGTTTGTCATGACTCGGGGCAGAGAAAAAAAAATAAAGGCCAGACTTACCATCTTTTGGGCTACCCAATGGGTTGGCAAAGGGGCGCATAAAATGAACAACTACGGTCTAGTCTAGGACCCTTGTATTATTAAAACGACACGAACTAGAAAGATTATGATAATCATAAGATGTTAAGAATATAATTTTTGAAGACTCTGATCCCATTTGATTTTGGAGAGTCGATGAAGATGATAAAAAATCAAGAAAGAATTTTTTTAGAATGTATCCACCAACAAGTATGTCACCAAGAATGTTAGTTCTCATCTTGTATGAAGTACTACAGATTTCACATGGTGTGCATTGACTATAAAGAGTTGAACAAGATTACGGTGAATAACCATTATCCGCTCCCTACGATTGACGATTTAATTGATCAGCTTCAGGGTGCATCTTGGTCCACGATTTATTTGAGGGTAAGTTATCACGTAATGAGAGTCAGAGACGAGGATATTTAGAAGACGTCCTTGAGGACTCATTATGGACATTACAAGTTTGTAGTGATGTCATTAAGGCTCACCAATACACCAACATTGTTCATGTACCTCATAAACCGGGTATATAAGTTGATGCTGGATCATTCTATGATTATATTTATTGATAATATATTGGTCTATTCTAAGAGCAATGAGAAGCATGAGTGGCACTTGAGAGAGGTTCTTAAGACTATGAGGAAAGAGAGGCTTTATGCCAAATTCTCCAAGTGCGAGTTTTGGTTACATGAGGTATAGTTCTTGGGACAGCTTGTCAACCAAAATGGTATCTTGGTCAATCCGGCTAAGATCGAGGCGGTGATGCAGTGGGAGGTTCCGAGGTCTCCATCTGAGATTTGAAGTTTCCTTCGGTTGACATGTTATTGCAAGAGGTTTATTCATGATTTTTCCAAGATTACAGTTCCTCTAACTCAATTAATAGAGAATAATGTTACCTTTCATTAGGGTCCTGAGCAACAGACACTATTTGAGGTTTTGCAGCAGAAATTATGTGAGACACCAATGTTGATCCTTCCCGAGGGTGTTGAGGATTTTGTGGTTTACTGTGATGCTTCGAGTTTGGGTGTGGTTGATGTGCTTATGCAAATGAGTCATATGATCGCGTACACTTTGTAAGCCTCGGGGTGTGAATTATCCTACTCATGAATTAGAGCTGAAGATAGTGGTTTTTACCCTCAAGATTTGGCGTCACTGCTTGTATGGATTTCGGTGTATCATTTATACATACCATAAGAGCTTGAGATATTTGACAGATCAATCAAGCCTTAACATGAGACAACACCAGTCGTTAGATGTTCTGAAGGATCATGACTGTGAGATCCTTTACCACCCAGGCAAGGCCAATACGGTGGTCGGCGCTTTGAGTTGGAAGTTGGGTAGTGTATCTATTCGGGATTTATGTTTGGTATTTGTAACATCCCAAAATCATAGTAAATTTTTTTATTTTAAATAAGTCAAACTATTCATTCATTGTTCAAAAACGATTAGAGTCAAGGTATTCTCAAAACATCAAAGTAATTTATAAACATATAATGCGGAATAAATCTCTAGGGGATGTAGTGCGATCAAACCGGGCCCTTCCTTTTGAAAACAGAAGTACCCGAAACCATAAACATGAAATCATAAGCACAAAGCTTAGTGAATTCTCCAAAATACCCCACACAACATAACATATACACACATTGCATGTTGGGTCCACAATCTCCTGACTAGATTACCCTGGCCCATAGTCTCCCGACTAGATTGCCCCTAGCCTACATTCTCCCGACTGGATTTCCCCTCTGGCCTATAGTCTCCCGACTAGATTGCCACTGTCCCGCAGTCTCCCGACTGGATTGCCCAGGTTGTTGGCCTACAACACAAAGCAGTACCGCCTCAACCCACCCCCACTATGTAGACATATGCAACAAATAAACATATAAACAGCAAGTACATGTAATCATAAAAATATACCAATTTATCATATAACCAGCGTATATAGGTAATCATATAGATATACTAGTCTATCATATAACTAACGTATATAGGTAATCATACAGATCTATCAGTCTAACATATAATCATAATAACATCATCCTATATACCAAAATACATAACCTAGTGGGTCAACATTGGTGCCTTCGACGCATGAGTACAGTGAGGAAAACTCACATCAAAGACTAGAAGATAGCTGAACAGCTCACTGATCCAAATACCGACTCTACTGGTCATCTATACAACAAACAAGGACTAAGCCTCAATCTACAACTTAAAATACCCCAAATGACTTAAAGTCAAACTTGTTCAAAGTCAACAGTCAACGGTCAAAAGTTAAAGTCAACATCCAGTCCGAGTACGCCCATCTTAATAGCTCTACGCCCAGTGTAGAGCCCAAGATGGTAATTACGGGTGAAAATGTAACGACCCAAATTTACAAAGAAATTTTCATTTTTAATTAATAAAACCCATTTGCATAATCCATGAGATCCTAACATAATTGTTTTCAAATCGGTATTCATTACAACTTATTTAATTCATCAGAGTGTCCCCAAAAACATATCAATAAAAGAGAGATAGAGTGCACGTCGCGCCATCACACCTTGCCCTTGCCCTTGGGCTCAAATGTACCTGAAACAAATCAACAACCTGTAAGCGACATGATTAGTGAGTCCCCCAGAGCATACCACACACAATACACATACACATATCCTGCTAGCTAATTAAAGCTACACACACATCACCCAAGCCATGCATACATAAAATCTGTAAGAATGCCATGGGCTACCCCATATGACATCCACGCCCCTTGCCGACCTTTCCATGAGGCCGCTGATGCTCGACCTTGACCTTCCTACAAGTCAAGCACCGCTCTACAAACCAAGCAATTTCCCGCTTCATGCATGGCCACCAATAACTCAACCTCAAGTCCCTATACATTTTCGTAGCTCCTGGATGTATAGAGGACTTGGACTTATGCGCTTCCTCTAATATCTTCTGTCTCACTCCCCCGGTTACCGGTACCCACACCCGGCCACACTGCGTCAAGAGACCACGACTATCCTTAACAAACAAAGGATATTGTCCTCGAATCCTCTCTACCTTCCAATTTTCTTTCTTCACTCCCTCGACCCGAGCCTCTTTGATCATCTCCAACAACGGAGAGATCACCGTCATCCTCAAACACACACTCCCAATCGGGGAACCAGCCGTCTTACGACTCAAAGCGTTGGCTACTACATTGGCCTTCCATGGGTGGTATAGAATCTCGCAATCATAGTCCTTTAGCACGTCCAACCACCTTCTTTGTCGCATGTTGAGGTTCTGTTGGTCCATCAAATACTTCAGACTCTTATGGTCGGTGTAAATGGTACACCGCACCCCATACAAGTAATGCCTCCAAATCTTGAGGGAAAACATCACTGCCCCCAGTTCCAGATCGTGAGTAGGGTAATTTGCCTCATGCAGCTTCAACTGTCGCGAGGCATATGCTATCACGTGCCCTCTCTGCATCAGTACCGCACCTAACCCTGAAATTGACACGTCACAGTACACCACCAGATCATCTAATCCCTCTGGCAGTACGAGGATCGGAGCCTCGCACAATCTCCGCCTCAAGGTCTCGAAGGCCAACTGCTGATCCGTACCCCACCGAAACGTCACATTCTTCTTGGTTAGACGGGTCAATGGCACAGAAATCTTGGAGAAGTCCTGGATAAATCTCCGATAATAATCCGCTAGACCCAAGAAGCTACGAATCTCAGATGCATTTTTCGATACTTCCCACCACATCACAGCCTCAACCTTGGCTGGATCAACCGAAATACCCTCCTGGTTAATGATATTCCCCAAAAATTATACCTCTCGTAGCCAGAAATCACACTTGGAGAACTTGGCATACAACCTCTCCGACCTTAGGGTCTCCAACACCTCTCTTAAATGTTGTTCGCGCTGCTCTCTGGTCTTAGAATGGACCAGGATATCATCAATGAAAACGATCACCGACCGATCCTACATCGGTCTACACACCCTGTTCATAAGATCCATGAATACTGCTGGGGCATTGGTGAGCCCAAACGACATCACTACAAACTCATAATGCCCATACCGAGTCCTGAAAGCCGTCTTCAGTATATCCTCATCCCGAATCCTCATCTCATGGTACCCCGACTGAAGATCTATCTTGGAGAACCAAGACGCACCCTGTAGCTGATCGAACAAATCATCGATCCTTGGCAACGGATAACGGTTATTCACCGTTAGCTTGTTCAGCTCCCTATAGTCGATGCACATCCTATGCGATCTATCCTTCTTTTTCATGAAAAGAATCGGCGCTCCCCACGGGGAACTGCTCGGTCGAATGAACCCTTGGTCTAGTAGCTACTGAAGCTGTGTAGAGAGTTCATGCATCTCTGGTGGTGCCAACCGGTATGGTGCCTTTGCTATCGGAGCGGCACCCGGCACCAAGTCAATGCGAAACTCCACCTGCCTCTCCGGAGGCACTCCTGGTAACTCTTCGAGGAAAACATCCCGAAAATCCTGAACAACCAGCACACTGCCTACATCCTTCGTGATCTCTACCCTTGTATCCGAGATATAAGACTGCCCCCGCGATGCTCTATCACCATGTATCACCAGTTCTCCCCCACTTGGGGTTCGAACCCTCACCAACTGATGCTCACAGTCAATCATGGCCCCGTTGGCCCCTAACCAATCCATTCTAATAATCACTTTCAGCCCTCGCAACGGTATCGGGACTAAGTCGACACGAAATCTCTCACCAATCACATTCAGGACATAATCCCGATATACTCTCGCATCACTAATGGTGCAGTCATTTGCAATCTCTACCTCGAGCAGGGAATCTAAAGTTCCCGGCGCTTCCCGAAACTTCTTGCTAAGCGCAAGAGACACAAATGATCGGGTGGCACCCGAATCAAATAAGACGTGAGCATACATACCATTGACCAAAAAGGTCCCTATACAAGCATATAATATACATAAGCGAAACAGATCCATAGAGTAGAGAAGAATGAATACATACTAGCCACAACGTCTGGCGCTGCCCGTGCCTCCTCGGTGGTCAGCTGAAATGCACGACTCCTCACTGTTGGAGCTTCCGCCTTAGCAGGGTGACCATCGGTAATCCTTATTGTGGCGGGCGTGGGCGCCGCCACTGATCCCCCTCCTCACTGCAACCTCGAACAATCGGCCTTTTTATGGCCAGTTTGGTTGCAGTGGAAACATATCAGGCCCTTCTTGGGGCAATCCCTGCTCACGTGGCCCTGCTGCCCACAAGAGTAACATCCCGATTTCCCAGCTGTCCTACACTCCCCACTATGAAACCTCCCGCACTTGGCACAGCGGCCCTGACCCTTCTGGCCTCCACCCGAAGAATCTGAGGTCTTAGGCTTCTTAGCCTGACCTCCCGCTGCCTGCACCTGCTCAGTTTTCCGCT